>NC_135494.1:18163391-18510891 GCF_052094955.1 Ictidomys tridecemlineatus
AAAATAACAAATAAAAAGGACTGGAGATGTGGCTCAGTGGTTAAGCACCCCTGGGTTCAATCACTGGAACCAATAAATAAATAAATACAAATTCAGATGATCTTTTACTTATTAGTTTTCAAGGGCTCTTTTTACATTAGGGCTAACAACATTCCAACTTTGTGGTATGCATGAGGATATTTTCTTCTAGCTTGCACTGTGCTTTTGAAGTTTAAATTTGCTTACAGGAGGGCTGGGGCTGAGGTAGAGCACTTGCCTAGTAAGTGCGGGGCCCTGGGTTCAGTCCTCAGTACCACATAAAAATAAATAAATAAAGGTATTGTGTCCAACTATAACTAAAAATAAATATTAAAAAAACTGCTATAATTTCAATGTCCTACACAGATTCACAGAGGACCTGGGGACCCTGGACTTAGCTTTTGCACTGTTTTCAGCATGGTGGAATGTGCCAGTACTTCAGGGAACAGTCCCAGCAGGCAGATAGTGCAAGTATATTCTAGAACATGTCCTATGTGTCCTTCTCCCTCTCTGGGTGAGGGTGTGTGTGTTGCTTTCATACACTACTTTATACAACACTAAAATCAACATTAAAAGCCCTCGCCCCAAAAGCTGTTGACATGCCAACAGAACAAACCTGAGTTCCTTGATCCTAAAAAAAGAACTTCTACAAAATCACACAACTGCTAGGAATTCGCAGAGCACTTACTTTGCTGGTATTGGAACGCCACTGGCATCGAAGAGCCTGAGAAACACCCAGCCGCAACTCAACTCTCCTCTCTCACCCGTTGACTAGGAAATAAAACAAGTCTGAGAAACAACATCTGAACGAGTCAAATTATAAGCACATGCAAGCCCCTGAAAGGAACAAGGCCAGTATCCCCGCTTAGGGCTAAGCAGTTCTGCCCCAGAAAATCAAATGAAACGTGGTGGGTCCCGGGTACAGCAGAGGTGGCACTTTAAGTGACCCATCATTAACTACCAGTCCAACATATAGCCACACCTGTAGACAGGCCTTTGTACTAGTGGGGGGGGGGGGTGAGGTTCTTTGCCTCACCTCTGTTGGCCCCAAAATTTTAGCTAAACGACCATCACAGGGAGGAGGATACACCAGCTCCTTTTGGAAAAATTGTACCACCAATAACACCATCAGCAAAAATACCCCGGCACTACCACAAGTTGCTGCACCAACAGATAGTTCACAATGCATAAATGTGATACATAGTCGAGGCAAGTTCTGTCAGCAGTTCAGTGATAGCTATTGTAACAATAGCAACAGAGTCTTGGGGTGGTGACAGAGGGGCTCTGGAAGCAAGGGGGACACAGGAGTACCCTGTACTTGCTGGGAACTTAAACTACACTAAAAATCAAAGTCTTAAAATATTCCCGTGTGGAATATGTGGAGAGGCCTGTCTTTGCTGCACGACACCAACTATTGCCATTAGAGTCTAAATTCTGCCCATATCATTGAGGCTGTTATCATGGTCACCTGCTGGGGCTGAGCTGAAGGAAAGAGTCAGGGTGCAGAGGAGCCCCCTGGATCCTTCCACAAACCCTCCCCGTTGCCCTGGGAACCTGGCTGCCTCTGAGGCAACAGGAGAAGCAGCTGGGGCAGCCCAGCCTCACACTTCTGCTCCCTGGGAGGTTTTTGTCATGGCCTGTGTCACTGTGGGAGGATAACTGTTACCTTGTTGACAGTAATAAGTGGCAACATCTTCAGGTTCCAGGCTGATGATGGTGAGAGTGAAATCTGTCCCAGATCCACTGCTACTGAACCTCGAGGAGACCCCAGATTTCAAACTGGTTGCATAATAGATGAGGAGCTTAGGAGCTCAGACTGGTTTCTGCTGGTACCAGTATAAATAATTGCTAATGCCCTGACTGGCCCTGCAGGTGATGGTGACGCTGTCTCCAGGAGACACAGGCAAGGAGGATGGAGACTGGGTCATCATGATGTCACATCTAACACCTGCCATTAAAAACATAAAAAGAAATATCTTTGCAAGTAGTGATGTTGCAAGAGGACTTTCCTGAGTATCCAGACAGCACTGACCACACTGTGATTAGTAAATCCCCAGTGCTGCCCCTCCTTACCTGGGAGGCAGAGCAGCAGGAGCCCCAGGAGCTGAGCAGGGGCCCTCATGTCCATGCTGTGTCCTGACTGGGACTGACTCCTGCACAGGGTGTGAGCAGCCTCTTAAGAAGTCCTCAGGGCAGTGGGCTGTGCTGTGGGCACATGCAAATCAGCAGGGCTGGGCAGGCTGGGCACAGCTGCAGGGCGGGCTCCTCCTGGTCAATCAACACAGGCTCAGTGTGTCCAGGTGTCCCAGGTCAGACCAGGGCAGCTCAGATTTGCTTGGGGGGAACATAGTTCCCTGGGGCCACAGGACACAGTCAGCCCCCTGAGCTGTGAGTGGTGATCTGTAGTCACTTTCTGGTTGAGGACAGGCTGTCCTTGTGCCTTAAGCACAGTTCTGTGTTGGTGACCCTTGGAGGAGGAGGGGACATTACAGAAGCAAGGGGATAGTTTATGCTTTGGAGGTAAAAACAGAAATAAAGACAGAAAGAGAGGAAGATGTGTAAACTCACTGAGGTGTTTGGGGTTTCTGGACATTGGCACAGCATGGGTAAGAGGCAGGGAGGAGGGACCCACCCATGGACCCAGCCCTCTCTGCCTCAGAGCCCCACAGAGTACACTCACACTCATCATGGTGCCCATCTTCCCCAGACCAGCAGGTCTAAGGCCAGTCAGGCTCTTCCTTTTAACTATATCTTAGGAGAAGTAAGAATAATTTTACAAACTAGTGAAAGTACTTTAGAGATTGAAGATTGGAGAATATAGGTCATGTTTAGCATCTTAGTAAACTCAGTAAAGATCCAGATTCCGTATATAATTCTGCTTTACCAGTATTACCACATGTGTTTTTAAGTCTTAGTAATACCTCATGACCTCAAGAGGGCTGCAGTGTTTCTAAACATCATGTCCTCCTTCAGGTCCTCTTGTAAATTTTTCAGAAATAAAGCAGGACAAAGTTCTTCACCCCTGCTCTTCTAATAGTTATCAAAAAACCTTCTAAATAACTGTCCACAATCTTTTTTTTCTTTTCTTTTCTTTTCTTTCTATTTTTACTTTTCTCTTTCTTTCTTTCTTTTCCTTTAATTTTCCCCTTCGGTGCTGATGACTGAAACTAAGGCCATGTGCATGCTGCACAGTTCTCCACCTCTGAGTCAGAGGTCTAGGGAGGTGTTTCACCATGCTCAGCTGCCCACACACTCAGAGGCTGCTGCAGAAAGGGACATGGTTCCTGGAGTCTTGGCTGCTTATCAAGATGGTGACAGTCCTTGGGGTCAGCATGTCATGCTGCTTCTACAGGAATGCAGGGTGCTGAAGTTCAGGGTTTGTGGAGGCTTCCAATGATATTTAGAAGGATGTCTGCCCTCCCTGGGGGCTGGTGCTGTGGTGCTGCACCTGCAGAACCTGGAGAGCATCCTGCTCAGGAGAGTGGGTGGCAGCTCCAGGACACCCACAGGGCATATGTAGGTGACATCCATACAATCAACACAAAGTGGAAACACCCAGAGTCTGTCCATGGACTGGGAGGTGAGAGGGGAGTCTTATGCCCTTCATGCAGGTGGAGGAGGTCATGGGGGTCTCTTCATAGGAACATTGTCCTTTGGGGGCAGGTATCTTGTTCTGCATGTGAGATACTGAGCTTGTGACTTCTAAAGTTCCTTGGCCAGGACAGCTGGCATTGTCTTGCATTTTCACTGATGAAAAAACCATAGCAAAGTGTCCTTGAGTGGATTCTGGAGGTTTTACCAGACAACTCCCTCAGTGGTTGGCTATTAAAGAAAGTCATGTCCAGGTGTGTTGAGCTAGAACTGGATTCACACTCTTTCCCTTTCAGGGTCAGACACCAGGAGGCAGAAATGTGACAGGATTTTTTTCTTTTGAAAGGTAGGACAGGTCACTCAGATGTCAGCTCCATGGGATGGTCCTGGGAAAGCCGCCTTCCACAAATCCCCACCTCCTGGGAACCCTGGGCCCTCCATCTGTGGAGAAGCAGGAATGGCAGAAAGAGCCTCCTTGTGCTGCACACAAAGCAAAAAAGCTGTGGTTGCATCCACATCCCAGGGTCAGAATGTGGGAGATCCTCCCTCTTACCCTGGCTTCAATGTGAACAGGACCTGGGAGCAATTTCTGGAACCATTTGACAGTGTCTGTGCTTGGACAGATCTAACCCCATACTGTTGAAGTCAAAATTAGGAGGATATAAATGTCTGGGAATCAAACTGCACTGAGGGATTCACCTTTAACTGCCTGTGCTTGGGATCTCATGGCTCTTCCAGAGACTCCATCCTCATCTGGTAAATAGGAAAATAACACCAAGTGTCCCCATCCTTTGTAATCACTCACATTTCTTCCAGGGAAGCAAAGAGGGCCCAGGAGACCATGCATCTTTCAGACCTGAATGAACCTTGGTTTCCACTCATACAACCTTTCCAGGAGCAGTGGGAAGAGAAAAATGCAAACGATCTGACTGGCGGCCTCTGGGGGAAGCTGCTGTATCCCAGGGGGAGGGTGGCAGAGGAGGCTGTGAGGTTTCTGACGGGGATGGAACCACTGTGGTAACCTGCATGGCCTTGCAGACAGTCCCACACTGCAGCCTCCCCAGGCTCCTGGCTGTGATGGGAGGGTGAAGGCTGTCCCTGACCCACTGCCACTGAACTGGACTGGGATGCCACTGGCCCTGCTGGATGCACCCTAGATGAGGCATCTGGGAGCCTGCCCAGGCCTCTGCTGGTACCAGAAAAAAGGAGCTGCCAACAATCTGATTGGCCCTGCAGGTGAGGGTGGCTCTTTCCCCTGGAAACGAAGCCATGAGCGTGTAGTCTGTGTCAGCACAGTTTCTCCTGTGGTCCCTAAGATGTAAAGAGAACAGAAAGGTCACCTGTGCAGTCTAGGTCATACCCCAGTCTCCACAGTAGAGCCAGGACCCTGCAGCAACCAGAGCTTAAATCAATGGGCTTGCTACACAGAGGTGCCAGGACACAGGACCCAAGCACAATGAAAGAGTTTTCACAGGTGTGTAGAACCATCCCATTATCCCTCACCTGGGAGCCAGAGTAACAGGAGGCAGAGGAGCTGACTGGGGGCTGCCATGGCTCCCTCTGGGTCCCATCGGAGGCAAAACTTCCCAGAGCCCTGGTCACCATGTCCCAGCAACATGAAGTCATCCACGTTCCTGAGATTTACTAAATGAGCAACTTTAGCTACCAGGGAAAACTTGTAAAGAACACTATATGTACATCTATTGAAAGGAAAGGGGAGTGTATCTGTGAAAATGTTTTTCCAATTTGAAAAGTGACAGATGGCCCAGATGATAATGTCATGAAGTGACCTGGTTCAACTCTGCTGGGGTGGGAGAGGCTTCAAGTACCAGCTGTGCCTTCAAAGCTCAGAAACAGAGAATGGTGTAACCAAGTGTCTCTGTCAGGACAGATACAGGGACCAGCTACAGGGCCCAGTCACAGAGCTGACACTACTTGCCACAGATCTCTGGCTGAACTTGTAGTGTTCTGGAATCCACAGAAGCTCAGGCCTCAGACCTGAGCTCAGGCAAAGATAACTCTCTTGTTCTAGGTCAAATAACTCTCTTGTTCTAGCCTGAAGTAACTGTGGTCATGTGGACACCAGGCAGCACTGCCCCATGTGACTCTGCATGGATGGCCTCATGTTGCTTGGACATGATGAGCAGGAAATGGCAAGAACTCTGGTGTCCAGAGAAAACCATGCTCTTCAGAGGTGGGCTGCAGACCTACAGCAACTGACGGGCCTGTCACATTGAAAAGATGTTGGGGCCAAGATATCTTATGGCTGCTGCTTCCTCTCCTTCAGAAGAAGGACAAGGCATTGCTCCTTGCTCCTCTAATCACTGAGAAGAAAGATCAGTGCTGGCTGGGCTCTGTGCAGAGCTGAGATGGCACCCTCCGTGCTGGGTGAGCTGCACCAACCACTCATCAGCTACCTGGGAAGCCTGTCTGTGCTGAGGGGTCCAGAGCAGGACACTCTGTAGCAGGCTTGTGCTGTGACCCAGGAGCCCTGCTGTGTGGCCATGGGGCCCAGCACATTGCTAGGGGTAGGGGTGTTTGTACTAGATGAGGACAGTGTGTGTGTCTCTGACAAATCCCCAATAAGAGTCACAGCAGAGACCTGCAGAGCACTAGAGAAGAGCAGGCCAATCCCAAGAAATAAAACAGAAGGAAAGAAAAAAAGGAAGGAAGGAAGGAAGGAAGGAAGGAAGGAAGGAAGGAAGGAAGGAAGGAAGGAAGGAAGGAAGGAAGGAAGAAAGGAAAAAGGGAGGGAGGAAGAATGACTACTGACTGTTCTAAAAGCAGCTCCAAGGCATCCCTGAGCCCTGGCACCATGCCCTGGGCACTGAGTGACTGAGCTGCTCACCCCAGGGGAGTGTGGGACTCAGCACAGGGCAGCACCAACTGGGCCCAGCTCTGCTTACATTAAGATGGAAGTGGTACATTGAGATTGGACTTGAGGAGATGTAGAGGCTCCACTTAACACACACACAGTGTCCCAGGGTCCCAAGAGCCTTCCCTTTCCTTATAGCATAACTTGACCCCTGTGACCTCATTGATGTTACACATATGTTTATGCCAGAGGGAAAGAAGCTAGACTGTATTCAAATGGCACAAAGAAGGTGCACTGCCTTCCCGGTGCAGCCATGGTAATGGGGACAACTGACTTATTACTTGAGGTTAGCAGATGTCTGAGCAGAGCACATGGTCATAACCTTGATGTGGACAGAGGAGTGATCTGAGCCCAAGATGTGAGCATAGTTTTCTGGGGTCTGTGAAAGGCTGGTGAGCATGGCCCCTGTTAAGAGCAACAATACTCCAGAGCTCCAGAGGCTGCAGCTTGTGCTAAACCCACCTGCCTGCAGAAGCCAGGAAACTCCAGTTTCAAAACTATTGCAGTGACGGTCTCCTGCTTCTTACTAAATGGCTCATAGAAGTTCACCTGGGAGTGTATCAGGACCCAGGAAACTTGATGGACACGTGTCAAAAGCAGATGATAAGTTGCCACCAGAGAAGGTAAGGTAAGATTGGGAGCCCTCAGAGGATGAGTAGGTAGAACTGTTGTGGGTCCTGCCCAGGCCAAGGTACCACAGAGAAGAGGCACTGGCACCTGCTATGGGATGCCTGGGGAAGAGGAGGGTTCAAGGATAAACCAGCACAGTGAGCTGATATTGCTGTTGCTGTAGGCACCAGAGATTGGTCCCAGGGGCACTTAACCACTGATCCACACCCCAGCCAGCACCTTTTCTGTTTTCTATGCTGCATGTGGGAATCACAACAGTTGTGTGCACATTATTGTCTGTGCTGTAGTTTGGGTGAGTGTCCCTGAGGAGCTCCTGGGCTAGTGCCGGAATCCACAGGCTCCACCTTCCCTCAGAGGAGCTGTGGTTTTTGAAAGTTATTACTTAGACTGTAATTCCATGTATTTCAAATCTGAGGAAGGAATCCAAACTGACACAGAGAGCTGGATCCTCCTGTAAAGTGACAGTCACTCACTAAACCTGGAGGAAATGGTCATGTCTCACCTGTTGGGGCTGAGAAGGAAAGAGGGTGGGGTGCAGAGGACCCTCCCTGGCCCTTCCTACCACAGTCTACTAGAGACCTCCAGAGCCTGGTGCCCCTGAGCAGTGCCCTCATCAGGTGGAGGCAGCAGGAGGAGCAGCTGGGGCAGCCCAGCCTCACACTTCTGCTCCCTGGGAGGTTTTTGTCATGGCCTGTGTCACTGTGGGAGGGGAACTATAGCCTTGTACACAGTAATAAGTGGCAGTGTCTTCAGGCTCCAGGCTGCTGATGGTGAGAGTGTAATCTGTCCCAGATCCACTGCCACTGAACCTCGAGGGGACCCCAGGTTGCAGATTGGATGCCTTATATATCAGGGGTTTAGGAGCTCGCCCTGGCTTCTGTTGATGCCATGCTAACCAACTGTTAATATTCTGACTGGCCCTGCAGGTGATGGTGACTCTGTCTCCTGGAGATGCAGACAGGGAGGATGGAGACTGGGTCATCATGATGTCATATCTGGCCCCTGACATTGGAAACATAAAAATAATTATCCTTAATTAATCATGTTTCAGGAGGACTTCCCTGAAGAGCGAGGCAGCACTGACCACTGGGCTGAGCACACCCCCCAGAGTTGTCCCTTCTTACCTGAGAGGCAGAGCAGCAGGAGCCCCAGGAGCTGAGCAGGGGCCCTCATGGCCATGCTGTGTCCTGACTGGGACTGACTCCTGCACAGGGTGTGAGCAGCCTCTTAAGCAGTCCTCAGGGCAGTGGGCTGTGCTGTGGGCACATGCAAATCAGCAGGGCTGGGCAGGGCTGGGCACAGCTGCAGGGCTGGCTTTTCTCAGTCACTCATCACTGGCCGAGCATCCCCAGTGATCTCAGCTGAGGCCAGTACAGCACAAATGGGTATGCAGAGAGCTTGTTTCTCCCTGGGGTCATTTTGTAACAAAAGATATTTTAGAGACTATTTTCAAAATGAGAAATGCACGGAAAGGTTTCTATAAATTAAGCATTTCATGGTGGTTTTTAAATTGATGGAGAATTTATTTTTTGTAGAGAACACACAGTATAGTCTTGGCAGAGAGCTGGTGGGGCTTTAACTTACTCCAAAATGACCCTGATTGGTAAGAACTCTGTGTTGTCTGTGCATATCTGTGACTTTAAAGTGGTTTCTTCTCTTTAAATTAGATAATTTTTCAGAAACATGTTCAGTGCATTAAAAGCTATTTGAAATAGCTGTCATTCATTATGAGGGCCAGTGAAAAGTCCAGCAGATGCTCAAACATGACTCTTGGTGAGTGTGTCACTCGCCGTCCCTGTCACCTATAGCTGCAGATCTCTTTGGAGCTCGGGGGCTGAATGGCTGCAGCTCATCCTTGACTTGGGCTCTCCCCTATTCTGTCCCTTTCTGACATGTGGCATTGCTTCCCAGAGATCACCATCACAAAGGGCTGGTTATTGAGGCCAGGCCTGGTAACTAAGTGACAGCCACTGCTAGCCAGTGCATTTCCCTGATATGCACCATGGATGCCCCCTTCTGCTCTTCCCTGCAGCAGTGAGGGGCAGCTCATCCTGACCCAGGCTCCACCTCCTGTGGGCCTCTCCAGGAGATTCTCAGCCTCCTGTGCAGCAAGCACAGATGCCCATGGAGGAGAAATTGGACCCAGGTGAACTTGGGCACAGATTCAAACAGCTCCTGTGTCACCTCTGTGCCTTTGCTTTAGACGTCCATCCCAGCTCAGCAGCAGGGGAAGTGGAGCCAGCTGTGTCTTCAGCATCCACACCCTGGCAGCTGGGGACCAGGGGTCTCCCTGCTGAATACAGGCTGAGGGGTCTGGCTTCAGTACCATGGGCTGAGCACACACCTGCTGCCTTTCCAGGGGCCTGAACTACAGGGAGCCTTGCTAGAAAGCAGCCCAGGCAGAGCCAATTCCAACAAGCTCTGTTCAAGTTTGAAAGTCTTTCCCCATTTTTCTGACTTTATTGGCAGTCCTTGCTGGTGCATTGTCCTTTGATGCCACACTGTGTTTGTGCTGATTCCCTAGAGACACCTATGCTCAGTCTGCTCTCTGAGGCTCAGGAGGCAGCTGTGCTGCACACAAGGCAGACACAGGGCCTGGGCTGACCATTCCCAGGACAGTTCCAGAGGGAAATGGCAGGAGAGGCACACATCCCAGCCCCTCAGCTCAGCTGGCGTCACCAGGGGCATTTTCTCTGTTTCCATGTGGGCTTGAGCTGCCACCATCCTCAGCAGTGTGGCTCGTAATGGAGTGACTGCATAGTCCTCTTTGTCCTGGGACACAACCCAGGAGAGAAACAGATCCTATTCCTGCAGGGCATCCCTGGTCCGAGATCTCACCTCTCCTCCTCTATTATTAAGAAAATTCCAGAAATATTTATTTTCTTTTGCCAATGTCTCCTAGATTGGATTTATGGAGTGATTCCTTTCTGTTTGTCCAAGATCAAGGCAGCCTTTATCAAATATCTGTGCAACATGAGGGCCAGTGTAATCAAATCACCAGCTTTTAAATCCTCAAGCCAGAGGACCCCGAGTCACATTTTATTCTAGTCTCTTTATAGATTGGCCTTGTGACAGTCAACTCAGAAGGGGAAGTGACAATGAGGAGGATGGTGCCGTGATGGAGGAAGGGGCAAGGATCAGGGATTGGGAGCATCTTGGAGGAGGAAAGGCAGACTAAGATTCTCTCCTCGGGAACCTCCAGATAGAACACCGCCTGAGAGAGCCTGTGACCTCCAGAACTGTGGGCTCCTTGTGTGCTGTGTGGAGCCCGAGAGGTCCTGGGATATGTTGCAACAGCTGCAGGCAACTCAGGAGGAGAGAGAGGGCCTTGCCATCCCTGAGTGGGTGGCTGTCCTCTCTGCTCCCAGTGTCTCCATGTTTTTGTCACCTGGTGTTGGTTTTGACAAGAGACAGATACAGTTTCACTGAAGAAGAGCTATCCCCAGAGTTTTTCTTAGGAAGACAATCTCATGGGCAAAGCCCCTTGATTACACTAAAGGGGAACCCACAGCACTTGAGCAAGGAGGAGACTCTTGTCTATGTGCTTGGGTTTCTTGGTATTTTGTATTGGAAGTAGGGTTAAGACTCACAGGACCCCATCTGAGGGCACATCACTCAGTGGCGCCTCCTCTGAATTCACCAGGCAAGTCACCGTCACTGCACACAGGGCTGCACAGTCCTCAGAGCTGTGGCCCTGCCCTCTCGCACATCCTGGCCCACTGCTGACCCTTAGTTCTGACCCCACTCCATGAGTCCTCAGGGAACTGTCATCATTGCCAGGTTGTGGTCATTGCAGATCACAAAGTGAAATTAAAAATGCTCATAAATTGCTGATGGGGAGACTTGGCCCAGTGAGTACAGAGCCCCAGCAGTCCTGGGCCTGAGAGCTGGGCACAGCTCCCAAGATTTAGGGTCCCTCCTGGGCAGGACATAGATACTTCCTCAGGGCTTCTGAGATCTGGCCTCTGGGCTTTATTTTAAAAGTCAAATTTGTTCGCATTCTCATGGCAGGTAGATGTCACAACAACGTGTGGGATTTTGGGTCTGTGGACCCAGTGTCTTGACTGTGGATTCCTTCTTTCACATTTTTAAAAATACTTTTATCTGTAGCTAGACACGATATCTTTATTTTATCTTTATGTGGTGCTGAGGATCGAACTCAGTGCCTTCCACATTCAAGGTGAGCGTTCTTCTTTTGAGCCACATCCCCAGCTCTCTTTCACATTCCTGAAGATGATCTTCTTCCATCTGTCACTGGGCAGGATTCTGTAGGAAATGCAAATGATTTGTGGAACAAGTTAAGGAGAGAAGACTAACATTTCACAAGAAATTCATACAGATACCCTTACACAATTTTTAAACCTAATGGATATGAACCATTAGGATTTTAAATGGACTTGCCATGATCCAAACTCTTGATATAAAATCATTTCAAATATACTTTCTGTCCCCAATGGGAAGCAAGATCTTAGGTTTCTATCGCTGCATTCTGTGTATCACACTGTGTTCTGACATGTGACTGAAATGACCCATTGTTACATCAGATGTAAATTTGGAGCACTTCTTCAAATAGACCTGTTGAAAGCAAACCATCTGTATCCATTTACAAGTAAAATAAAATTAAATTCAATTCCATGTAATGATGATGTCATGAAAATAATCCACTTTTATATTTTCTTTTAGCAAAAGATTAAAATTCTCATCTTGAAAACTGTTGAAGATATTTATAAAATTCCTAAAATTTGAGGTAAAAAATAAAAACCTCTATTTTTCCTGTGCTACATGGTGTATACTTGTTCTTCATTATTCAGTTTCTGCCCTTTATTTTCAAAACTCACAATAAGAATGGGGTGAACTGCCTTTTCAATCAGTGAACAGTAACTGGGGCAAATAAAATATGTTGGATTAGGATCTATATCTGCCTTGATTGTGCTCAAAAGGCAAACATTGCTATAAATAATCCACTTCTTCCTTCTCTAAGGGTTGGTATATCATATGATTTCCTAAACATGTTCATCAAAAGGGTAGATGGTAAAGTTGATGTGAGAAATTAGGTCAGTGAGAAAATGGAATTTCTGAATATTACTAAATATGTGAAAAATAACAGCCCACCATTCATTTCCAGCAGGTACTGGACTCCTGTTCCATTGATGTGCACCAATGACCTGCTTGTCATGTGGAGTAATTTCTCAACAATGTGGGCAAATGAGGAAGAAGCCTGAATATGTGAATCATGAGCTGTCAGCCTGTTCCCTGAGTTCCTCAGCATCTTCCTCTCACGCAGACTCAAAAAAAAACTGTTGTTAGACAAGCAGCACATATAGCTTTCAACAGATCTGTTTAAAGTAGTATTCCAAATTTGCATCTGATATAATACGGGGCCATATCAGTCACATGTCAGAACACAGTGTGATAGAAAGAATGCAGTAATAAAAACCCCAGATCCTGCTTCCTGTTGGGGACATAAAGTATATTTGCTGAGTCACCATAGCAAAGAGATTTTTGTTTGGGGCTGCACAATGTGGGAGGAGCTTGTGTACCTTGCCTGCAGTAATACACTCCAGCGTCCTCAGCCTCCTCCCTGCTGATTCTCAGTGCAAAATCTGTCCCTGACCCACTAACGCTGAACTCATCTGGGACCCTAGAGAATTGGTTGGAAACTTTGTAGATGAGAAGCTTTGGAGACTTGCCTGGCTTCTGAAGAAACTAACACAAATAGGTGTTTCCATTACTATGTAGGAGATGGCAGGGGGCTGTCCAGGGGTGACAGGCTTGGAGACAGGAGTCTGGGTCATAACAACATTGCCACTGGATCCTGAAAAGATGACAGAAAAGCAAGGTTACGTACCAATACTGTGATCAATATTCATTATTTTCAGTCTGCTACTTATTTCAATATTTTCTGATGCATGCCAGGAAAAAATAAACCTACAAAAATAATTTGCTATTTTATTTATATATAAGTCACAAAGTGCTATTTGTTATTCATGATTTTCATTAGAACACTGGTTATTGTTGAGTGGATGCTAATGCTAAAAATATCAAATAATTTTCTGATTCATACCAAGAAAACATAAACCTGTAAGAAATAATTTGCTATTTTATATATAAGTCACAATGTGTTCTGTGTTATCCAAGATCTCCATTAGGGCATTGGTCATTGTTAAGTGGATCCTAATTCTAACAGGAAAAGTATGAAATACCATTCCATGGAACACAAAATACTTGCCTCTACTGCAAGGAAAGAATAAATATGACAAGAAATGGGACCCTTCTACCCCATTCTCCTTTCCTAAATCCCTCAGCCTCAGCAGGGACCCAGAGCATCAGCAGCCCCAGGAGCTGAGCAGGGCACAGCAGAAGGTTAAGTTGAGCAGCCCTGGTGAGCCAAGGCCAGATTAGAGCTGAGCGTTTTCTCAGATTTGTAAGAAAGAGCCTTCCTGTGGGACAGTATGCAAATCCCATGGTGGGTGCAGTGGGGTGAGACAACCTGCTGGATGAAATGGGAGGAGAAAGCAGGACAGGCCCTCCTCTGTGTACAAGGTGACATAAAACATCTCTTGCTGGTACACAGATACAGATTAAGTCAGTTTGTTTGTGGAAATATGGAAGAACCATGTGACAGCACCTGGTTAGAACATGGTCACATGATTTTGGAGCTGCCACTCTAAGACAGCAAGTCCCAGACAGTGCAGGGTGTCTAGGATTAATCTGAGAGCTGAATGCTGTCCAGCTTGTTTTGTTCCCAGGTAATGTGGAAAAGGACACAGCTCTCATACCCACAAGTCTGATGGGGGAAGCCTCCAGATGCAAAGGTGGTCTTGAGCCAGTTGAAGATTCTTTCATCTGCATCCCAGCTACAGTGCTGGAGAATGTTAGATACAGGTTTTGGAAGCTGCTTTCCATGGAACCTAAAATCCACAAAACCATTCTTTTGAAGGTCATGAAAAGGATAAAAGCATGAGTCTGTCTCTTGCACATCGAAAGCTGAAAGCCCCATTTAAGTAAGAGGAAAAGAAGATATAATTCCATGCCTTAGGTAATAGATATGAAATTCCTTGTGGTGAGTTGTTACGATTTGATGTATTTCCCATCATAACTTCCTTAACAAATAACAGATAACCCACAGGTGTTTATTAGTAAAAGAACTTCTCAATTTACTGGTACAGAATGAAAAATCAAAGAAAAAAAGTTTTTTAAATAAGTGGTGTTAAGAAAAACTCTGGTAACAGTCTTACATTCTATCTGGTCCTGCAGAACCAGGTCCTTCAGGATTCTGCTCCTTGTCACTGTGTGAGGTCACTCATCTCTCCTCTGGCCTGTCTGGGGAGCAACAGCCTTAAATCAAGATGCAAGGGAGATTCCCTGTAAGAAAAGAACAACAATTGCATCCTAGGCAGTAGTGTCTTGGGGCACCCTGTGCCAGCACTGACATTTTCCTAGGCCTTCATTTAAAAACAGTGCCTGCTCAGGGATCATTCTACCATGTGGCTAGTCACCTCAATAGGGAAGCAACTTCACCTTTTATCATTTGTTATCGATACACTTAATATTGAATTCAACAGGTCATGGAAAATGGCTTCTACATAAAAAGGGGAGTCACAATCCTGGAAGAAAAAAATAAATCCTGGGAAATGGAAAGATGAGTTAGAACCACAAAGTAATCTTAGATAATTTAACCCAAAGTCATATTCAATCGCTAAAACAAACAAACAAATGAAATTGTACACATGATTTCACAAAAATGAAGATTGTTTTTAATATATTTTGGGAAAATGTACCAAACTAAGACTCTTTAACAAGGCTCGAACAGATAATTGACAAAAAATAATATTTACCTTTAAGGTTAGACATCATGGGAAGAATATGGATTTTCTTCTGTAGATATTAATCTCTCTGCTAAGCCTAGCTCACCCACACCAAACTGCAGTGAAGCAATATTCCATTTACCACGTAATTATTCAGTGTCTTACAAGTTCTCTTCCTGGTCTCCTAAGATTCCATGTCAGTTTACATTTTTGAGGACACAGGCCTCTGTCCTCCAAAGAAGGTGTCTATAAATATGGTTCACTTGTGAGATGAGGAATAGAGAACCCAAAAAGATTTTGAAGACTGTGAATTTCAATGTTTTAAACTGTACTTAAAGCTTCTTTTAAGTTTTCCTCATAAAAATTTATAGAATATACCAAGAAGATAAAAGAAAAAGGTTTTGCTTTTTTATTTTAGATAAGACATTGAGACTGTAACATGAACATTTTCATACTTATTCCTTCTCCTTTCATACTGAAGTCCAAGAATCAACAAAAGAGTTGTATGAATTTTCAATAAGGGAAATTCAAGATACTCAGGAAACTTAAGATAAAATTCATCCATTTAATATTATTTGTCAATCAAATGTTTCCTTCCTTTTTTTCCATAGTAAGAAAAAAACAAAAATTAAGAGCAAGAAAGATACAAGAAATGAATGAATTATTTAGTGCCTAATTTTTGTCTTATGATAACAATCAATGCAGCACAACTGCTGGAGGGTGACCCTCTGCCTTAAGGAACCAGACCTCACAGTAGTGAACTTCACTTTCCCTTGTGTTTCCTGTTCAAGAGCTAAGAATAACCCAATGTTGAAATGCATTTCAAAGCGTCAACTACCTTCAACCTTCAGAGGATCTAGATATTTGAACGCTGGCTCATCAAAACACCTCCAAGCAAAATAATTATGAAGAATCAGCAATACATATAAAATAACATATGCAGGCATGCTCCTAGAGAAAGCATGTGGGAAATCTCTATCATGTTGGTATTAGTAATAATTGTTTTTTATGTCACATCAAAAGGTAAAATAACAAAATCAAAAATAAGCAAATGAGGGGCTGGGGATGTGGCTCAAGTGGTAGTGTGCTCGCCTGGCATGCGTTCGGCCTGGGTTGGATCCTCAGCACCACACACAAACAAAGATGTGTCTGCCGAAAACTAAAAAATAAATATTAAAAAATTCTCTCTCTCTCTCTCTCTCTGTCTCTCTCTCTCTCTCCAAAATATAACCAAATGGGACTGCAGCAACCTAGGATCCTTCATCACAGAAAAGAAGCTATTGACAGAATAAAAGGACAGCCCATGGAATGGTAGAAAATATTTGTAAACCATATAACTAATAATGGGTTAATATCCAAAATATATGAGGAACTAACACAACTACATAGACAACAAAAAAGAAAGCAAAACAAAAATCATTAATCCAACTAAAAATTATGAAAATGACCAAAAAAATATACTTGTGAATTATACATCAATAAAACAAATTAAAAATTAAAAGATTCCATCTTCACAGTATTGGCATAAACACAGACACCCAGCTGTAAGATCCAGAGTTCACAAAGAAAACTTCACATTTAAGGTTTAATGATGCTCAGCCAGGGACACAGTTGAATGGGAGAGAGGACAATCTTTTCAGTAAAGTGTGTAGGGAAAATCAGATACTAAAAATGAATTAAGTTGAATACTTAACTTGATCCATGAATAAACAAATAACTCAAAATCATACAAAAAAATCATTGACCTAAGAGTAAGAGCAAAAACTGGAAAAGAAAATACAGGGAAATGTTTCATGACATTGGATTTGGCAGTTATTTCTTGGATTGACACTAAAACCAGCATCATTAAGAGTAAAAATTAGTTAAAAACATACGTGCATCAGAGAGTCTCAAAAACTCTTATCAACAGAGTGAAAAGGCAACCCACTGAATGGGAGAAAGTATTTGTAAGTCACATGGATGAAATTGCTAATTCTTTTTGTTCCTTTTGACTCATTTCTCCTTAGCATTCTCAATATCCTCTCCATATGTCAATCTCATACCTTGTAGAATTTTCATAATTCTATCAAGTCTTGAACTTTCTAATGATTTTTTTCATGTTGTATTTCACCTCATTCTGATAGGTCTCCAGCTTTCTGCTCCAGCTAAACAGTCTTCCACTATTTAGAGCAACTGTTGTGTCTTCTTCAACAGATATTTCAAACATTGCATGTCTCCTGTTATAGTCTCTTATATTTATACATATAATTTATACATACATCTTATATTTATACTTCTAATTATTTGAAATATAGTTTTACTGAACTATTTCCCCTCCCAGTTTTCAAGGCTTTTAGCATTTTTCTGGGTACATTTTATGCTTCTTTAAAAGTAGTATGTCTGTAAATATGCCACCTTTAGTAGATGTTCATATAACATAAGGGCATAGTTTGGTCTTCAAACACAGAAAAGGCACACTGTATAAATTGAAGAAATATGAATTGTACAAACAAGAATTTTTTGTATATTCATCTTTCAGATCAAGATATAGAGCTCTCCAAACTTCCTTTGTATGTCTTCCAAGTCAACATTTGTCTCTAACCTCTAGCAAGGAAATTGTTACTCTGCAGATTGTCCAATAGTTTTCTTGTTCCTGGATTGGAACATCATGTACACTGAAGTAAGCATACTTTCGTTTCTAGCATCTTTCCCTTATCTTTCTGTTTGAGATACAGTGGATTCCTGCTGCAAAATAGTAAATGTTCTAGTTGTTATATACAGTTGTTCTGTGAATATTCCACAGTCCATACATTTGTAATTAAGTCAGTTAGATTGTATCCAAAAATCGGCCATAAAGTTAGATCTTTTATGCACAGTCATCTACGTATCTCTTTGTGGACATATTCACTTGTATATCTTGGTTATAATCCTTGGAATTTACTGATGCTCTTATAAAACTTGGGCATAGCGAACACTTTTCATGATATTTTTTTTCCAATGTACACAACCACATGCAATTTATGAGCACATCAGATTTAAATCTTCACAGATTTAAATTATGCTGTGCACTGTACATTCATAGTGTCAAACTTCTGTTACATTAAATTGGTAATTACGGATTCACTTACAAGAGATTTCCTTACCTACCTAACATCACATGATGCCTGTTTTCTAAAACTACTAGGTCTTTTAATTCCAATCACATCCCCTTTTTGTTAATTTCTCTCACATTGCTCTTATGTATGCACCTCAAATTACATGATATTGCTCTGGCTCTTACATGCAGCCAAGGCTAATCCTCATTTATACATATGTGTCCTCTTTCCAGCTTCATATTTCTATCCAGGATTACATTCTATTTATTTTAAACCCTTCGGATGATTACTAATTATTTTGGGTTTTCAAACAACATGTGTTTGAATGTTCTTTCTGCCCAATTTTTTCTGCTCTCTCTTTCTGGAACTCCAAATATTCTTTTTTATATCATTAGTTGTTCAAGACATTACAATGATCTTGACATATCATACATTTGATTCAAATAAGTTATGAATTCTCAATTTTCCACATATACGAATTGCAGGATCACACTGGTTATACATCTATGTGTATACATACAGCAATCTTAGTGTCAGTTGTATTCTGCTGTCCTCCCTATCCCCCCTCCCCTCCCCTCCCATCACCTCTCTCTACCCATTCTACTGTGACACTTATCTCTCTCTTTTTATTTTCTTCCCTTCCCCCTCACACTAGCGTATATGTATTTTGTGTAACCATGAGGGTCTCCTTCCATCTTCCATGCAATTCCCCTTCTCCCTCCCATTCTCTACCATTTCTTTTCCTTATTTCATGGTAATCTTCTTCTCATGGTCTTCCTCCCTACTCTGTTTTGAGCCACCTCCCTTATATCAGAGAAGACATTCGGCATTTTTTTTTAGGGATTGGCTAACTTTGCTTAACATAATCTGCTCTAATGCCATCCATTTCCCTGCAAATTCCATGATTTGTTATTTTTTAGTGCTGAGTAATATTCCATTGTGTATAAATGCCACATTTTTTATCCATTCATCTGTTGAAGGGCATCTAGGTTGGTTCCACAATCTATCTATTGTGATTTGTGCTGCTATGAACATTGATGTACCTATGTCCCTGTAGTATGCTCTTTTTAGGTCTTTTGGGTATAGTCCTAGAAGGGGAATAGCTGGGTCAAATGGTGGTTCCATTCCCAGCTTTCCAGGGAATCTCCATACTGCCCTCCAAATTGGCTGCACCAATTTGCAGTCCCACCGGTAATGTACAATTGTACCCTTTTCCCCACATCCTCACCAGCACTTGTTGTTGTTTAACTTCATAATGGCTGCCATTCTTACTGGAGTGAGATGGTATCTTAGAGTGGTTTTAATTTGCATTTCTCTGACTGCTAGAGATGGTGACCACTTTTTCGTGTATTTGTTGATTGATTGTATGTCCTCCTCTGTGAAGTGTCTGTTTAGATCATTGGCCCATTTGTTGATTGGGTTATGTTTTTTGTTTGTTTGTTTGTTTGTTTTATAACTTTTTGAGTTCTTTGTATATTCTGGAGATTAGTGCTCTATCTGAAGTGTGAGGGGTAAAAATTTGTTCCCAGGTGTAGGCTCCCTATTTACCTCACTTATTCTCTTGCTGAGAAAAAAGCTTTTTAGTTTGAATACATCCCATTTGTTGATTCTTAATTTTAACTCTTGTGCTATAGGTGTCCTATGAAAGATTTGGAGCCCGTCCCCACAAGATGGAGACTAGGGCCAACTTTTTCTTCTGTTAGATGCAGAGTCTCTTGTTTCATTCCTAGCTCCTTGATCCATTTTGAGTTAATTTTTGTGCATGGTGAGAGAAAGGGATTCAATTTCATTTTGTTGCATATGGATTTCCAGTTTTCCCTGTACCATTTGTTGAAGATGCTATCCTCCCTCCATTGCATGCTTTTAGCCCCTTTATCAAATATAAGATGGTTGTAATTTTGTCGGTTGGTCTCTGTGTCCTCTATTCTGTACCATTGGTCCACCCGCCTGTTTTGGTACCAGTACCATGCTGTTTTTGTTACTATTGCTCTGTAGTACAGTTTGAAATCTGGTGTTGCTACACCTCCTGATTCACACTTCCTGCTTAGAATTGCTTTAGCTATTCTGGATCTTTTATTTCTCCATATGAATTTCATGATTGCTTTTTCTATTTCTGTAAGGAATGCCGTGGTCTTTTGATTGGCATTGCATTGAACCTATAGGGTACTTTTGGTAATGTGGCCATTTTAATGATATTAATTCTGTCTATCCATGAACAAGGTATGTCTTTCCATCTTCTAAGGTCTTCTTCTATTTCTCTCTTTAGGGTTCTGTAGTTTCCATTGTAAAGGTCTTTCACCTCTTTTGTTAGGTTGATTCCTAAGTATTTTTTTTAGGGTATTGTGAAGGGGGTGGTTGTCTGATTTCCCTTTCAGAGGGTTTGTCACTGATATACAGGAATGCCTTAGACTTGAGTGTTGATTTTATATCCTGCCACTTTGCTAAATTCATTTACTAGTTCTAGAAGTTTCTTGGTAGAACATTTTGGGTCCATTAGGTATAGGATCATGTCATCCACAAATGGTGCTAATTTCAGTTCTTCTTCTCCTATTTTTATGCCTTTAATTTCTTTCATCTATCTAATTGCTCTGGCCAGTGTTTCGAGAACTATGTTGAATAGGAGTGTGAGAGAGGGCATCCCTGTCTTGTTCCAGATTTTAGAGGGAATGTCTTCATTTTTTCTCCATTTAGAATGATGCTAGCCTGAGCCTTAGCATAAATAGCTTTTACAATGTTGAGGTAAGTTCCTGTTATCTCTAGTTTTTCTAATGTTTTGAACATAAAGGGATGCTGTATTTTGTTGAATGCTTTTTCAGCATCTCTTGAGATGTTCATATGGTTCTTATCTTTAAGTCTATTGATGTGGTGGATTACATTTATTGATTTCTGTATATTGAACCAGCCTTGCATCCCAGGTATGAATCCTACTTGATCATGGTGCACAATCTTTTTGATGTTTTTGTATCTGATTTGCCAGAATTTTATTGAGGATTTTTGCATCTATGTTCATTAGAGATATTGGTCTGTAGTTTTCTTTCTTTGAAGTGTGTTTATCTGGTTTAGGAATCAGGGTGATGTTGGCCTAGTAGAATGAATTTGGAAGTACTCCCTCTTTTTCTGTTTTGTGAAATAGCTTTAAAAGTATTGGTATTAGTTCTTCTTTAAAGGTTTTGTAAAACTCTGCTGTATACCCATCCAGTCCTGGGCTTTTCTTGATTGGTAATCTTTTGATAGCTTCTTCTATTTCCTCAATTGATATTATTCTGTTTAAGTTGTGTATATCCTCCTGACTCAATCTGGGCAGATCATATGACTTAAGAAATTTATTGATGCCTTCACTATATTCTATTTTATTGGCATATAAGATTTTAAAATAATTTCTAGTTATTATCTGTATATTGTGATATTGCCTTTTTGATCCTGTATGCTAGTAATTTGAGTTCCCTCTCTTCTTCTCTTTGTTAGCATGGCTAAGGGTCTATCAATCTTATTTATTTTTGAAAAAATAACTTTTAGTTTTGTCAATTTTTTCAGTTGTTTCTTTTGTTTCAATTGCATTAATTTCAGCTGTGATTTTAATTATTTCTTGCCTTCTACTACATTTGCTGTTACTTTGCTCTTTGTTTTCAAGGGCTTTGAGATGAAGTGTGAGATAATTTATTTGTTGGTTTTTCCTTTTTCTGAGGAATGAACTACAAGCAATGAATTTTCCTCTTACAACTGCTTTCATTGTGTCCCATAGATTCTGATATGTTGTGTCTGTGTTTTCATTTGTCTCTATGAATTTTTTAATTTCCTCCTTGATGTCTACTGTAACCCATTGATCATTCAGTAACATATTGTTCAATCTCCAAGGGTTGAAGGATTTTTCCCTTCTTCTTTTATTGTTGATTTTCAATTTCATTCCATTATGATCAGAAAAGATGCATGGTATTATCTCTACTCCTTATAATTGCTAAGAGTTACCCTATGGCATAATATATGGTCTATTTTTGAGAAGTATCCATGTGCTGCTGAGAAAAAAGTATATCTGCTTGCTAATGGTTGATATATTCTATATAAGTCAGTTAAGTCTAGGTTATTAATTGTGTAATTGAGTTCTATAGTTTCTTTATTCAACTTTTGTTTGGAATATCTGTCCAGTGGTGAGAGAGGTGTGTTGAAGTCACCCATAATTATTGTGTTGTAGTCAATTTGTCCCTTGAACTTGAGGAGAGTTTGTTTTATGAACACAGCAGCACCATTGTTTGGGGCATATAAATTGATAATTGTTATGTCTTATTGGTGAATGGTTCCCTTTAACAATATATAGTGTCCTTCTTTATCCCTTTTGATTAATTTAGACTTGAAGTCAATTTTATTTGATATGAGTATAGCCACACCTGCTTGCTTCCAAGGTCCATGTGTGTTGTATGATTTTTCCCAACCCTTCACCTTCAGCCTGTGTATGTCTTTTCCTATCAGATGAGTCTCCTGAAGGCAGCATATTGTTGGATCTGCTTTTTTATTCCAGGTTACTAGCCTATGTTGCTTAATTGGTGAGTTTAAGCCATTAACTTTTAGGGTTACTATTGAATATGCTTTGTACTTCCAATAATGTTTGTTTATTTATTTAATTATTTTTTAAAAATTTTGGCTTGTTTTTTCTCTTTGATTAGTTTTTTATCCCCCACCTCTTTACTGAGGTACTTCCCACTGTTAGTTTTTGTTGTTGTTTTTCATTTCCTCTTCGTGTAGTGTTTTGCTCAAAATGCTTTGCAGTGTTGGTTTTCTGGCTGTGAATTCTTTTAACTTTTGTTTATCATGGAAGATTTTTATTTCATTGTCAAACCTGAAGCTTAGTTTTGCTGGATACAATATTCTTGGTTGGCACCCATTATCTTTCAGTGTTTGAAAAATGTTGTTCCAGGATATTCCAGGTGAAATGATGGGATTATGAAAGTTTTATCCTAGTCAGTGAATGAATCCACCAATGCAGATTAAATGGTGGCAACTGTAGGTAGACAAGGTGTAACTGAAGGAGGTAGGTCACTGAGGGTGTCTCTTTGGGTTTACATTTTGTCCCTGGTTGGAGAAACTCTCTCTGCTTGCTTGTTGCCATGTCCTGAGCTGCTTTCCTCCTCTATGTCTTTCCACCATGATGTCCTCAGTGCTATGGAGTCAGCCATCTGTAGTCAGAGACATCTGAATCCATGAGCCAAAAAATACTTTTCCTCCTCTGTGTTTTCTTCTCTGGTATTCTGAAAAGTTGACTAAAACAAAAATTCATACCAAGAAGTACCGTGGTTGCTGTAACTAACCTAACCACATGTTTCAGATTCTTTTTGGAACTTGTGGGCACAATTTTGAAAAGATTAGGAATGCAAGTTGGAAAATCTTTAGGTTGTTGTGAGCAGAGTTTAATAGGTGATTCTGATGAAAACTCACAGACCAGAATGCCAATGGAACTGTGGACAGTAAAGACTGGGCTCATGTGTTTTCAGAGGAGGAAGTCTCTGTTCCAGGGATTTGAATTCAGGGGCACTTAACCACAGGGCCACATCCCCACTCCTATTTTGATTTTATTTAGAGACAGGGTCTCATGAGTTGCTTAGCACCTCACTTTTGCTGAGGCTGTCTTTGAACTCCATCCTCCTGCCTCAACCTCCTGAACTGCTGGGATTACAGGCATGTGGTATGTGAATTGAGACTTTCTATGACACTGAATTTAAAGCTGATGGACTAATTAGTCTGATGTAGAAAATTCCATCCCTCATATGCTTTAAATCATCTCTTTATGTGGTTTTGTTCTACTATATTATTTAGAGAATAATGTCATGGAAAGAGTCTGTTATATTCAGTACAGATACATTTTTTTCTGAAATATGTTCAATTTATTATTGATTGAATCCAAAGATGCAGAACTCATGAATGCAAATTTTTGATTTGTTTTTCAAAAAATATATTAAAATTCAAAAACAGAAAGCAAATTGGCAAGATATCAACTTAGAAAAGATATTCCAATGCATATTTCTAGCTGTGATAGTCAATTTTGCTGTCACCTGGACTGGACTAAAGAATGCTAATTCTCTTTTATTGCTGAGTAATATTCCATTGTGTATACACACCACATTTTCTTTATCCATTTATCTACTGAAGGGCATCAAGATTGGTTCCACAATTTAGCTATTATGAATTGTGCTTCTATAAACATTGATGTGGCTGTGTCCCTGTGGTATGATGTTTTTAAGTTCTTTGGGTTTTATATATATCTTAGAAAGAATTTTTTATCAGTGTACAAGTTTGATGTTCTCCAGAGAAACAGAACACATACATATATACATGCACACAAGTACATGTCTATATACATATCTCTAATATTTAGGTATAGTAGAAAAATAGATTCAGTCACAAGGTCACATAGGCTGAAATGTTCACCAATGACTATTTTCACTCAGGAGAACCAAAAAAAACTGGTAGTTACTCAGTACAAGAAGGTGGGGGTTGTGGGGTAGAAAATGCACCATATGCTCCCTGTTTGTATCCTTAGGTCTGAAAGTCCCTGAAGGTTCACTGGTGCAAGTTCACATTCAAAATCTAAGAAACCTAGTATTTGGCACTCACGGGGAACAGTTGTCAAGTGGGTCAGCGCACTTGGTCAAGTGGGGAAGTGGAGAGAGAAGAGATGATGGTCTCTCCTACTATTTTGCTCACATTCAGGCTGAGTCTTTGACTCACTTCCCTCAACTTGCCAATAATTTCTTGAAATACCTTCACAGTCACACCCAGAAGTGTGCTGTGTTCCTAAGGGAAAATATAAAAATGGAGAAAAGCATAAAGGTGAGAATGATTTGATTTGATCACTAGCTGTTCCTAAGGGAAAATATCAAAATGCTCAATTTCATTGCTCATCAAATAAATACCATTTTAAGATGTACCAATATGGATACAATTTCACAAAGTTAACAATATCAAATATTATTCAGGAAGTTTTATAGCAACTAGTACCTTTCTGTATGGTACAGGTTGGTAGACTGCAAACATGCTCACTATTTTAGAAAACATCACTCTATTATTTTAGTGTTCACTGAAGCTAAACTGCACAGAAAAACTCTGACTCACCACTTTCATACCTAGGAATATACTCAAGACAAGTGAATGCACACGTCTACAAAGGATGTTGCAAGAATGTCCCTAAAACATTAACAAAAGTCTCAAACCTATGCCAACTTGTTAACATGAAGATTGACTGACATGTTCATATAATAGGAAATTATCCTTAATTAAAGGGAACAAACTTCTACCATACCCACCACACAGGTGAATTTTGAAGAACATGTTTATCAAAAAGAGCAAGATGTCAGATATAAAATTCTTGGATGGCATTAATTTTCTTTCAGAGCTTGAAATATATCATTCCAGGACTGCCTAGCTTTGAGGATCTGGCTTGAGAAATCAGTTGAGATCCAAATTAGTTTCTTCCTATATGAAATTTTAATTTTCCTCTCACAGCCTTTAAGATTTTATCTTTATTCTGTGTTAGTCACTCTCATTGTAATGTGTCTTGGTGTGGGTCTGCTATAATTTTGTATAGTTTGGGTCCTGTAAGCCTCTTGTATTTGATTTTCCATTCTATTATTTAGGTATGGGAAATTTTCTGCTATTATATCTTTGAAAAGATTGTGCATTCCTTTGGTTTGTATCTCTGCTCCTTCATCTATTCTGATACCTCTCTTAAATTTAGTCTTTTCATGTTATCCCATAATTCTTGGATGTTCTTTTCATGGCTTCTTACCAACTTTTCTGCACAGTCAACCCTACTTTCAAGATTATATATTTTGTCTTCATTGTCTGTGATTCTGTGTTCCAAGTGGTCTAGTCTGTTGGTGATGCTTTCTATTGAATGTATAATTTGGTTTACTGATTCCTTCATTTTGAGGATTTCTGATTTTTTCCCCACAATCTCTAACTCTTTATTGATTTTTCACTTCCTGTATATTTTCTTTGATTTCACTCCTTATACTATTCTTTACTTCACATGTCAATTTAACTGTGTACAATCTGAACTCCTTCTTAGACATTATTCTACTGTTTTATCAGTGGCATCTGTTGTTGAAGCATCTTGGTTTGTTTGGGACACTTTATTCCCCCTTTTATTTTTATATGTTGTTAGTGTGTTTTGCCATCTAGAAGTATGAATTTAAGGCAGCATAAATTTCTACCCTGTAGACCTGTAGTGATCCTGAAAGTTTCTAGTGCCTCACTTTTAATGATGAGACCAATATCAACAGCACCCCCAATGTAGATAATATATATCCTTAAACCTAATACTCCCACTAAGGTGTCTATTGCTTTCTAGCATTAAACCAAAATGATGAGTTCAATAACTATCTATAGTATAAATAGGAAATTTGTTAAAATGGTTTACAATTTCAAATGGTGAATGAGAGAACAGAGGTAGTGTAGTACACAATATTTGAGAGAAAGGAAGAGAGAAGCTAGAAGTAAAAATTCACAGGAAGAAAGGAAGAGGAGTTGATAGAGATTGGCTATTGGTTGGAGAAAAGTTAGAAAGAAAATAGACAAGAGAGTAGAAGAATAGGAACAAAGACAAAAAATTAAAGACATAAGAATACAATGAAAATACAAAACACCTTTCATATATCATTGTCCTCCACACACTGGTGCTTAAAAAATCTGTTCTAAATATGGTAGAGATATTAATGAATCAAAAAATAAAATAAAATAAAATAAATTTTGCTGGAAAGTCGACCTGTCTCTGTCAGTGTTCAACAATGTCTCAGCCCTGTCTCTGACATCTCTCAAAATCACCAAACCACATCAGCCATTGAAAACCCAGTCACTATTCCACCAATCTGGGCTTCAGATACCTCAGGCTCAGTCACCTGCTTGCCCAATATCTCAGTGCTGCTCCTTTTTGCAGAGAGGCCACCAGGGATACACTCATGAAAAGGAGCAACCATGAGATGCAACAGCAAGTAAGGGCCACCACCACTCTTAGCAGGAAGACCCCAGGCTCCTCCAAACCCACAGGCACCCCCACATTGGACCTGCAGTCCCAACTGGAGTCCCAAGACAGAGGCTCTTGTGCTGGTAACACCCAGATCCCAGGCCCTGGCTGGTGTCCCAAAATCACTGTAGCCATGTGCAACCAAACCTGGAGTCTCCCTATAACAGTCCTCTAGGCCATTGTAGCAGCAGTAGGGTGGTGGTTGTTGTCAGCATCAGTGGTAGCTGCAACTAAAGCTTTGGGGTCAGCATCACCAGGCAATCTCTGGGGTCAGAAGCAGTGTCAGCTTCAGGTGAATCTGGGGCAGCAACAGAGGGTTGCAGCTGTAAGGGCAGCATCACCCAGAAAGAAGATATCCAGGTGACCTCAGGCTAGCAGCAGTAGAATCAAAGGCAGCAGTGATGGAATAGCTGTGCAGGTGGAGTTTATTGACAGGATACCTTGGGTTCAGCGACAGTGACCACAGAGTAGCATCTGAGGTAGCCAAGAAGGTGCCCAGAGAAGAGACCTCTGGGTATGGCAGCAGCATTTGTGGCCAGCAAAATTAAGTTTCAGATTTGAAGATGAAATGAAAACCTTCCATGATAAAAATATATATATTAAAAGAATTCACAATAAGAAAGCCTACCCTAGAGAGCATTCTCAACAAAATATTCAATGAGGATGAAGTGAAGAAAAAAAGTGAAAACCAACAAAGGGAGGATCTACACTAAAGGGACATCCAAAGAAATGAGAAACTAAGACAAATCAAAAACCAGAAATAAATCAAAATGACAAAGCATACAAACCATATCTCAGTAATAACCTTGAATGTTAACAGCCTAAACTCATCAATCAAAAGACATAGACTAGTAGATTGGATTAAATATCTAGACCCAGCAATATCCTGTATTCAAGAGACTCACCTCATGGCAAAGACATCCACAGGCTGAAGGTGAAAGGATGTGGAAAACTTATCATTTATATGGATTATGTCAACAAGCAGAGGTTTCCATCTTCATATCAGATAAAGTAGACTTCAAACCAAAGTTAATCAGAAGAGATAAAGGAGGACATTTCATACTTCTTAAGGGAAGTATATAAGCAGAACATAAAAGTTATGGATATTTATGCCCTAAACAATGGAACATCTATGTACATCAAACAAACCCTTCTCAATTTCAAGAACCAAATAAACCACAATACAATAATACTGGGTGACTTTAACACAGTTCTCTCACTACTGGACAGATCTCCCAAACAAAAACTAAATAAGGAAATTATAGAACTAAATGATACAATCAATAATTTAGACTTAACAGACATATATAGAATATTTTATCCATCAACCAGCAAATATACTTTCTTTACAGCAGCAAATGGCTCCTTTTCTAAAATAGGCCATATATTATGTCACAAAATAACTCTTGGTAAATACAAAATAACAGAGATAATACCCTGCATTCTATTAGAACACAATGGAATGAAATTAGAAATAAATAATAAAATAAAAAATACAAGCTATTGTAACAAATGGAGACTAAATAATACACTATTGAATGATAAATGGATGGTAGAAGAAATCAAGGATGAAATAAAAAATTCTTAGAGGTAAAAGAGAACACTGATACAGTATATCAAAATCTCTGAGACACTAAGAGGAAAGTTCATTGCATGAAGTTCATTCTTTAAAAGAAAAAAGCCCTAGAAAAAGAAGAACAAATCAACCCCAAAAGCAGTAGAAGACAGAAAATAATTAAATCAGAGCTGAAATTGAAACAAAAGAAATAATTGAAAAAAAATTGGCAAAAAAATTGGTTCTTTGAAAAATATATATATAAAATAGGTAAACCCCTCACCATTCTAATGAAGAGAAAATTCAAATTATGAAAATACAAAATGAAAAAGGAAATATCACAATGAACATGTCTGAAATACAGAAGATATTTAGAAACTATTTTGAAAATTTATATTCCAATAAAATAAAACATATTGAAGACATTGACAAATTTCTAGAGACATACGACCTACCCAAACTGAATGAGGAGGTAATACATGATTTAAACAGATCAATTTTAAGTAATGAAATAGAAAATGCCATGAAAAGCCTACCAATGAAGAAAAACCCAGGAGCAGAGGGATTCTCAGCTGAGTTCTACAATACTTTTAAAGTAGAATTAACATCAATACTTCTCAAAGTATTCCATGAAATAGAAAAGGAGGGAACTCTTCCAAACTCATTCTATGAGGCTAATATGACCCTGATACCAAAACCAGACAAAGACACATCAAGGAAAGAAAACTTGAGATCAATATCCCTCATAAACATAGATGCAAAAATTCTCAACAAAATTCTGGCAAATCACATACAAAAACATTAAAAAGATAGTGCACATGATCAAATGGGCTTTATCCCAAGGATGCAGGGTTGGTTCAACATATGGAAATGAATAAATGTAATTCATCATATTAATAGACTTAGAAACAAGGATCTTGTGATCATCTCAACAGATTCAGAAAAAGCATTTGACAAAATATAGCACAACTTCATGTTCAAAACACTTGAAAAACTAGGGATAGTAGGAACATAGCTCAACATTGTAAAAGCTATCTATGCTAAACCCAAGGCCAGCATTATTCAAAATGGAGAAAAATTGAAAGCATTCCCTTCTTGAAACTCCAGCCACAGCAATTAGACAAAAGAAAGAAATTAAAGGTGTACAGATAGGTAAAGAAGAACTCAAACTATCACCATTTTCTGGTGACCTGATTCTATATCTGAAGATATAAAAAATTCCACCAAAAAACTTCTAGAACTAAAAAATAAATTCAGCAAACTAGCTGGATATAAAATCAACACCTATTAATCAAATGCATTCCTATACATCAGCAATGAATCCACTGAAAGAGAAATTAGGAAAACTATCTCATTCAAAATAGCCTAAAAAAAACTGGGAATCGATCTAACAAAAGAGGTGAAAGACTTCTACAACAAAAACTACAAAACACTAAAGAAAGTAACTGAAGAAAACCTCAGAAGATGGAAAGATCTCCCCTGCTCCTGGATAGGCAGAATTAATATTGTCAAAATGCCCATATTACCAAAAATGTTATACAGATTTCATACAATTCCTATTAAATTTGAATGGCATTCTTCATAGAAATAGAAAAAGCAATCATTAAATTTATTTGGAAAAATAAGAGCCTCAGAATAGCTAAAGCAATCCTTAGCAAAAAAAAAAAAAAAAAAAAAAAGTGAAGCAGGAGGTATCACAATACCAGACCTTAAACTATACTGCACATTTACAGTAACAAAAATGGCATGTTATTGGCATCAAAATACACTTGTAGAGCAATGGTACAGAATAGAGGACCCAGAGACAAACCCACATAAAACGGTTATGTTATACTAGACAAAGGTGCCAAAAACATTCACTGGAGAAAAATGGCCTATTTACCAAATGGTACTGGCAAAACTGGAAATCCATATGTAGCAAAATGAAATTAAACCTCTATCTCTCACCCTGCACAAAAATCAACTTAAAGTGGATCAAATTTACAGACACTAGAACAGAGACCCTGTGCCTAATGGAAGAAAAATAGGCCCAAATCTTCACTATGTCACTCTAGGGTCTGACTTCCTTAACAAGACTCCTAAAGTGCAAGAAGTAAAATCAAGAATCAATAAATGATATTGATTCAAATTAGAAAACAACTTCTCAGCAAAGGAAATAATTAATAATGTGAGGAGAGAGACTACAGGTTGGGAGAAAATCTTTACCACATGCACCTCTGATAAAGCATTAATCTCTAGGATATATATAGTACTCAAAAAACTTAACCTCAAAAAACAAATAACCCAATAGATAAATGGGCTAAGGAACTGAACAGACACTTCACAGAAGAAGAAATACAATCAATCAACTAATATATGAAAAAGTATTCAACATCTCTAGCAATTACAGAAATGCAAATCAGAACTACTCTAAAATTTCATCTCACTCCTGTCAGAATGGCAATCATCAAGAATATAGGCCATAATAAATGTTGGCAAGGGTGTGGGGAGAAAGGTTCACTCATACATTGCTGATGGGACTGCAAACTGGTGCAACCACTATGGAAAGCAGTATGGAGATTCCTCAGAAAACTTGGAGTGGAACTACCATTTGACCCAGCTATCCCACTCCTCGATTTATTACAAAGGACTTAAAATCAGCATACTGCAGTGATGCAACCACATCAATGTTTATAGTAGCTCAATTCACAATAGCTAAACTATGGAACCAAACTAGGTGTCCTTCCATAGATAAATGGATAAAGAAAATGTGCTATGTTTATATACTGAAAGGAATATTGTTCAGCTTTAAAGAAGAGTGAGATTATGGCATTTGCCAGTCAATGATTGGAATTAAGAGAATATCATGCTAAGCAAAATAAACCAATTCCAAAAAAACAAAGGCCAAATGTTTTCTCTAATATGCAGATGCTAATTTACAATAAGGTGAGAGGCACTAGGAAAAAAATAACACTACCTTAGATTAAGTAGAGGGAAGTGATGGGGGAGAGGGAAGAGGATTGGGGATAGGAAAGATAATAGAATGAAACAGACATTATGAATATATATATATATATATATATATATATATATATATATATATATCTGCATCCAATATGATTCTACAAAGTGCACATTCAGAAAAATGAGAAATTATATCCCATCTATATGTATCAAAGTGCATAAATACATTCTAGTGTCATGTATAACTAATTGAAACAAATAAATGAATTAACTTTTTTAAAAGAGCAAGATGCCAAATGCAGTGTCCAGGAGGTCCACTGACAGAAAGTTCCAGGAGATCTGACCTATGTTGATGGGAAGCGGAGGTGGTGAGTGAGTGGGAGGAGCAGGAGGGCCTGTGAGGGGCTGGAACATCTGTATCCCCCACGGGGCAGTGGCTAAGGGGTGTAGGAAGTTCATGTCCACCCAGCTGGTCACTTTACATTCACTTACTGGAACACCTGTGCTTTTCTGGATTTAATTGCATCTGGCTTTAAATGAAGGCATGAGTGGGAGTTACTAAGCCAGAGCCTCAGAGTCGGTTTCCATCTCCTCCTGCAGACACAGGAAGCAAGCTGAGCTCTGAGAACCTCCAAAGCCACATCTGTACAGGATTACTAGAGGCCAGTCACACCAGACACCTGAGCCCTTAGTGTGGTTTCAACACCCAGCAATCTCCAAATCTCAGTCCCTGGCCACTGGCTGTGGAGTGTGCGCTGCTGGTCAGTGTCCCTCGTGGTGGTGGTAATGGGACGGCCTGCTTTCAGAAGTCTGAAGTCCCTTTCAGGCCTTTACCATAAGCCCGGCCAGTGCTTCCCACCAGACCCAGTGCCTCTGAGTATGCCCCATGGCAGAGAGCAGCTGGTGACACCATGTGACTCCCTGTACCATCCCTGGGAGGAGGGTTTGTGTACAGGGCTGTGACTGTGTGGGAGGGACTGCATAGTCCTGCTGGCAGTAATAGCTGGCAGCATCCTCAGCCTCTACCCTGCTGATTTTGAGAATGAAATCTGTCCCGGACTGTTTCCCAGAAAAACGGTCTGAGACGCCAGACCATAGATTATCAGCATCATAGATGAGAATCTTGGGAGCCTGGCCTGGTTTCTGCTGGTACCAGGTTAGATAGTCACTGATGCTCTCATTGGCAATGCAGGTTATGGAGGCGCTCTCTCCTCCAGACACAGTCAGGGAGTCTGGTGACTGTGTCAGCCCTGGGCTCCCACTGGCACCTGGGAAGAAAGAGAGCATTCCTGTTTTAACTCCATTTCCCCCAGCAGACCTGGCTGTCCTGGTCCTGTAACCTGAGAGCACTGTGGGCCATTGACGCACAGAGCCCTCATATTAGAAGAGGCTATTCCTCAGGCTGTCCCCTGTGCTCCCTCCTCACCTGGACTCCAGAGCAGCAGAAGGCAAATGAGTGCAGCCAGGTCACCCATGCTCAGTCTGGCCCTGCCTGAGGCTCCTGCTGCCCAGGCTCACCAAGCAGCCTTTTCACGAGGACTCTGAGAAGCAGAAATTGGCTCTGGGGAAACATGCAAATCAGCAAGGGTGGAGCAGGCCTGGTCTGGCAGCTGCAGGGCCGACAGCCTGGGGGTCAGTTCCAGCTGACTTCCACATACAGTCCCAGAGGAGTTTCTTCTTGGCCAGTGAAATGAAAACACCTCTAATTTTTGTGGTCCTTCTTTGTCCTCAGGGTATGAGAGTTTGTAATTAGAATAGGGCCTCTTCCTTCTAAGACAGAGGGTGGGGGAAGCTATCTGATCCCATAACTTAATTCTTAATATGAACATGTAATTGTCCTTCTAGAATTCCATGGAATATCCTCTTATATAGGTGGCTATGAAAAAAAATGGCTCCATAGTGTAGAGGAGATGCTAGGTGCCCTGGAGAGAGGATGTCCTGGAGCAAGTCCATGGCATACCAATTGGGGGCGCTGTGCACCAGAAGAGACTCAGATTATGGAACATCTTCCCATAGCCAGTGTGATCCTTTACTTTGGATATCATGCATTTTGCTTCTTAACTTTTTCTCATTTTCTATATTATTTCTCCTATTTCTCTCACTTTCTCTTACTACACTGTCTTGGGGTAAGACTGTCTTCTTTGCCTGAGAGGGTTCCAGTGTAATTATTAACAGCTCTGCCTTTCTATCCTCACATAAAATTTTGTGACCACTATATATTCTGATTCTCCTTCTTCCAAGTACACTGAGATATTTCTTAACTGAAAGTCTTACATGTAAAATTAACAAATATTTTATCATCTATTAATATGACTGATTTTCATCTTCTTCTGTTACCTATCATTATATTTGGTGACATTAATAAACATCCTGGACTCACTAGAGTTCCTGGGCATCATCATTACTATGGGTAAAAATGCAATTTCCAGTAGCTCCTTAAAAGAGTATCTCACCCAGGAAGCAGCTGAATTTCAAACCACCCTCCACTGCTAGTACAAGACACAGTAATAATTAATTTGAGTCTTGCTTTGTAAAACCTGGTTTGTGGGTGTGTCTGTGAGGAGTGCATTTTTCCTGTTTTGTCTTTGTCTTATTAAAATCTTTTTGAGTTGTTGATGGACTTTTATTTAATTTACTTTTATGTGATTCTGAGAATCAAACCCAATGCTTCACACACACTAGGCAAGTGCTCAACCTTTCCTGTTTTTTCTTAACATCTAGACCTTCATGTGTCTCCCCTCCTTTTGGAAATCTCCTGGGATGCTCCTTTGTTCCCTGCAATTTCCAAGCAGGTGGCTGTGGTGAGCCGTTCCTGCGGACTGTGGTCGCCATTACATGATGGCGCTGGCTCCGTTGTGGTCTGTGAAGGACAACTCCATATCAATGAGAGTTGGCGTGTTCCCAGCTCCTTATCAGAGAAAGTTGGCGTGTCATTTTCTAGCACCCTGTGAGAAGGGTACACGTGGCAGCTTTGCATTGGGGTTCGAGGTGCTTTATTAAGGCTGGGAGGGGCATCCAATTATTATTCCGGGTAGTAGAAGAATCATTAGAAGAATATCAAGGGCCTGAATAAACTGCTGAAAGAAGATTCCTGAGTCGCGTCTTCCTTGCGGGCAAGGGGGTCGTGACAAGTGGTGCCGAGACCCGGGAGAAAAGAAACAAAGAAACACCCAGGAACCAGAACTTTCAGCAGTCAGGGAGGCGCGCCGGTAAGTCCCAGGTAAGGTGGGACCCGCTGTTAAAAAGCGGAGGCTCCTCTATACATAAAGAGGGAGCATTAAAAGGTACCTGCTCCTCTGTAAAAAGAGAGGGCGTTACATCTCATAGCAATTGCACTCTGTATTTTTGTTTTGTTTTCTGTGTATGTTCGTTTTGTTTTGTGTACTTTCACTTTCGATTTCTGTGTTTTCTTGTGTTGCGTTATGGGTGCTGTGACTTCAAGTCCACTCCTTCTAGCCCTCGATGTCCTTTTACGTTCCAAGGGACTGGAGGTGAAACGCAGTACCTTAGAGAAATTTTTACAGAGAGTAGATGTCGCTGCACCGTGGTTTGCATTTTCAGGCAGCCTCACTACACCCAGCTGGGATAAATTAGGCAAAGACCTTGACTTTGCTCGTGAGCAGGGCATGCTAGAGGGCGGGGTGATACCCCTCTGGAAGATGGTCCGTAGTTGTCTTACGGATGGCCGATGCCAAGAAGCGCTTGTTAAAGGGCAGGAGGTTTTAGAACAATTGCATGAAGAAAAATCAGAAACAACAGAGAGCGAAGTGTCTCAGGAAGAGGGGAGTGTGCGGGGCGTGAAGAACGGGAGGAGACTGTATCCAGATCTCAGTGTGCTGCGCACGCCCCCATGCGAAAGTGGGTCAGAGGCAAAAGACGCTGAGGAGGAGGAGATAAGAACGCTGTCCCGGCAGTTAGGGAGTTTAGGTACAGGGAACAGAGATAAGCAAGGGCTCAAGAACGGGCGGCCTCCCGATCCGCCTCCGTATGGCGGGGGTGTTTCAGGCTGCCGCTGCTTTCCTCTGTTCCTCAGGGCTGGCATATCATTGCTATTGACATTAAAGACTGTTTCTTTTCTATTCCTTTGCATCCTAAGGACTCACAGCGTTTTGCCTTCACCCTTCCCTCGTGTAATCACGAGGAACCAGATCAAAGGTTTGAGTGGGTTGTTTTACCACAGGGAATGTCTAACAGTCCTACGATTTGTCAGATGTATGTGGGGAAGGCACTCGCACCTCTCAGACAACAATATCCTTCCATCAAGATTATTCATTATATGGATGATGTATTATTGGCAGCCAAATTACAACAGTCAGTTTATGAGGCCTATAAAGACTTGGTGAAGTTGTTAGCTCAGTATGGATTACATATTGCACCTGAGAAGGTTTAAACAGGGGATTCTATTCAGTATTTGGGAGCAACGATTGGATATGACATATTAAAACCACAAAAGGTTACTATAAGAACTCAAGATCTCCAAACTCTAAATGATTTTCAAAAACTGTTGGGAGATATTAATTGGATAAGAGGTTATTTACATATTCCTAATATCGTGCTCCAGCCTTTGTATGCTATTCTTAAGGGTGATCCAGATCTTACTTCCCCTCATACCCTCACTAAAGAGGCCAGAGCGGCCCTTATAAAAGTAGAAGAAGCTATACAACATGCCACTCTATGCAGGCTCCAGAGTGATAAACCTTTCCAGTTATGTGTGCTTGCCACTATGCGGCAGCCTACTGGAGTACTGTGGCAAGATGGGCCTTTACTATGGATCCACCCACATGTATCCCCAGGAAAATCTTTAGAATACTATCCTGATGCTGTTGCAGCGTTAGCACTTAGAGGGATTCAACAGAGCATTCAATTTTTTGGACAAGCACCTTTTTCTCTTATCATACCCTATTCTAAAGTTCAACTTAATGTTTTGTGTGCTACTCTGGACAACTGGGCCATTCTATGTTGCTCGTTTCAGGGGGATATTGATAATCATTACCCTTCTCATCCATTACTCCATTTTGTTAAAGAGCATCCTATCATTTTCCCTAAAGTAACTTCACCCACTCCAATTCCGGGGGCTGTTAATATTTTTACTGATGACTCTAAGTCTGGAATGGGAGCTTATGTGATTAATGACTCTCCCCCTGTCCAGCATCAATTTGCTCCTGGAAATCCACAATGGGTAGAACTGCAAATTGTCATTGAAGTTTTTAAACAGTGTTCTTTTCCTTTCAATCTCATTTCGGACTCCATCTATGTGGTGCAGGCACTCAAAATTTTGGAGGCTGTAGGAGCTATTAGTGACACCCATGCTGTGTCTGCTTACTTTAATCAGCTTCAACAGCTTATCCGTAGCCGTACTGCCCCTTTCTATCCAATGCACATTCGGGCTCACACCTCTCTTCCTGGCCCGTTATCACAGGGTAATGCCTGTGCTGACTCGGCAACTAGAAGCCAGTTGGTATGCTTGGCCTCCTCCTTAGAAAAAGCTAAATTGTTTCATCACAATTTTCATGTCAATGCTATGACACTGCGTAGACGTTTTTCCATCTCCAGAGCAGATGCTCGTCAGATAGTATTACAATGTCCCCATTGTGTCATATTTCTTCATCCTCCTACTTATGGTGTAAACCCACGAGGATTGAAGCCATTGGTCGTCTGGCAAATGGACGTAACTCACGTGCCTGACTTTGGTAACCTCAAATATGTACATGTTTCTATTGACACATACTCTGGAATTATTCATGCTTCTGCTTTATCGGGAGAAAAGGCACGTAATGTTATTGCTCATTGCTTAGAGGCATGGGCAGCATGGGGTGCACCTGCATCCCTTAAGACTGATAATGGACCTGCTTATACTGGCAGACAGTTTACATCCTTTTGTTCTACTATGGGAGTACAACTTGCTCATGGGTTGCCTTACAATCCTCAAGGGCAAGACATTGTTAAATGTGCCCACCGCACCTTAAAAGAAACTTTAGAAAAACAAAAAGGGGGAATAGGAGTTGACCACACTCCTAAAGAACGCCTGTCCTTAGCTCTTTTTACCATTAATTTTTTGAATTTGGATATTCATGGCCGCTCTGCGGCCGATAGACATGTGTCCCCTCAGCCCTCTGTGACTGGCTATGTTAAGTGGAAGGATGTTCTTATGGGCCAATGGAACGGCCCTGACCCCGTGCTGACATGGGCACGAGGATCTGTATGTGTTTTTCCCCAGGATCGCACGGAGCCGCTGTGGATCCCTGAACGCCTGACAAGAAGAGTCTCGAGATCTACTAACTAGCAGCAGGAGGTGCCACAACAGCCCCATGATGAGGAGCTTCATTCTGATGAGTGCTCTGGCTCTGATGCTGGTGCCAACGGTACAGATGGCACCAATGCAGTGGTGGGCAGTGGCACGGGCATGGCCAATGCCAATGCCAGTTCATAGTAATTCTAGTGTCCTCCCCACTCTTTTTTCTACCTCATGTGAGATGTCTGCTCCTTGTACCTCTCCTAGAGGGGACATGGAAAATATTTTTAATCAGTCTCAAGTTAATCTCACAGGAGTTTTTTGTTTCAGTCTTGGGAACACTAATTGTATTAGCCTTAAGACCAAAAATTTGACTAACTGGGAGGACCCATTGCGGTCCAGTCGAGTCTCAGGGAGTATTCTCAGTGCTGTATTGAGCCAAGTAGTTTCAGGGAAGCAATCAGGCTCAGGGACCCCCGCAACTAGCTCTGTTTTAAACATAACTACTTTAGCTATTATCTCCGAGGTATTGATCCCAATGCCTCCTTCTTCTAATAGTACTTGCAATGCCACTCATTTCAAGGCCTCTCCTTACTGTACCCCTAATTTTGGTTTTCCTCCGACATTTACGCCTTGTCAGGATCATTCTTGGGAGAAACATCAAGTTGCTAAAGGTTTCTCCTTTTCCCCCCCTCTAAAGAGATATGTTTATAACTTTAACAACAATGCCAACTCCTCTACAGGAACAGGTTGGTCCTGGTTTCAATGGCTAATTTCCAATGAGAAGGGGGCTTCAGCCAATATTTCCGCATTGGCTCAATTACTAGAAGCCAAAAGTTGGCTGGCTAATGTTTCTGGCACTACTAAGGAGAGTGAACGAGGTAATAGGCTTACATCTGTTTCGTTCAACTCTCTGTTACATTATGCCACATTGCCTCCTGCAATGGTCTGTATCCAATCCCCGTTCCTGTTCCTTTTAGCTAATCACACCTCATTGGGGATGCTGGATTGTTCTATTATTACCTGTTTCTTATCTGAGTGTTGGAATGGTTCTTGGACTGTAGCAGTAATTATGAAAATTCCAACTTTTGTCCCAATACCAGTCACTGCGGATCCAGATAAATTTCCTATTGTAGAGCTACTTAGAGTCCGCAGAGATTTTGGAATCACAGCAGCTATAGTGACAGCCGTGGCGGCATCTGCTGCTGCAGCAGTTACGGCCGGAGTAGCCATGGCCAGTCAAGTACAAACTGCTGCCACTATTAATCAAGTTGTTCAACAAACGTCCACTATACTTAAATCGCAAAATGCGATTAATCAACATATTTTGTCAGGGATTTTAGCTACCAACCAAAGAATAGATTTTCTTCAAGCTCAGGTAGAAGAATTGGCTGACCTAGTACTTTTAGGCTGCATTGACCAACGTGCACATTTATGTATAACCTCTGTCAGATTTAATGATTCCAGGAATGCTTCCCACATCATTGGTGGATATCTGGCTGGAAATTGGTCCATGGAAGCGGAAGACATGATCCAGTCTCAACTAACCCAGATAGCTGTCTTGAATAGTACCCGTGTCGATCCCGTGACTCTGGGTCAATTCACCAATTGGATATCTTCTGCTTTTTCCTTTTTTAAAGAGTGGGTGGGAGTAGGCATTTTTGGTGCACTGTGTTGTTTTGGTATGTTCCTCTGTTTGTGGTTTCTCTGTCGCCTTAAGGCTCGTAGTGCTCAAGATAAGGCTATGATCATACAAGCTCTTGCTGCTTTAGAAACTGGCAACTCACCATAGGTCTGGCTTGCGCATCTTAAGCACTAAACTTTTGACATGGTCATTGCACCCCAAGTTATTATAACATTGCACTGGGATTGACATGTCTTTCCTCGTTATTCTCTTAGTGTCAGAAAGCCCTTGCACTCTGCCGGTCTTGCTACCATTGCACGCAGATGGGTTTCTACACTAGTGCCTTTGACATGGTCGTTGCACCCCAAGTTATTATAACATTGCACTGGGTACGACATGTCCTTCTTTTGTCTTTCTCTTAGTGCTGGAAAGCCCTTGCACTCTGCGGGTCTTGTTGCCATTGCACGCAGAAGGGTTTCCACACTGGTCTTTATCTATCACTTTAAAGTCCGTGCCTTTCTTTCAGGGTGCTGCCAACTTGTTTGTAGTTGTACCTCTGCATGGCCACAGTTCAACCTCAGGTATTCCCTCTTACTCACCATCGTCACGATACAGGATGCGAGGCAAGGCACTGCACTTGAGTGATCCATTGAGAAGAGGGACCTCAAGGGGAGCATGTCCTATTGCATGCGGGTTTGACGTGTCTCCGCCCCGCCCCACGAAAAAAGGCGTCGGCTGATATGGTGTCAGGTCTGGGGAAGGCGCCCCCTGGGGCTGGCCCATACTATGCAGCCACTTTTGCACAGTGGGATAGGACCTCTACTCTCGCCTGTATTGTCTTAGTGAAACAAAAAGGGGGAGCTGTGGTGAGCCGTTCCTGCGGACTGTGGTCGCCATTACATGATGGCGCTGGCTCCGTTGTGGTCTGTGAAGGACAACTCCATATCAAAGAGAGTTGGCGTGTTCCCAGCTCCTTATCAGAGAAAGTTGGCGTGTCATTTTCTAGCACCCTGTGAGAAGGGTACACGTGGCAGCTTTGCATTGGGGTTCGAGGTGCTTTATTAAGGCTGGGAGGGGCATCCAATTATTATTCCGGGTAGTAGAAGAATCATTAGAAGAATATCAAGGGCCTGAATAAACTGCTGAAAGAAGATTCCTGAGTCGCGTCTTCCTTGCGGGCAAGGGGGTCGTGACAGGTGGCTGTCAGTCTTCCTGAGGTCCAGCCACAGTCTTCAGAGGAATTTTAATCACACTACACTGCAATAGTATTCTCATAGGACCAGCCTATGAGAAGTTCCTGTAATTACATTTTGCATAAGTGATGAGGACTATGTATGGATCTCAGCCTTCCCAAAGCACCCCCTGCACAGTTCCCAATACTCTATTGTTGCGTCCCCCGGCCGGCAAAGGAGACGCAACACAGGATTCTTCTTTCAGCAGTTTATTCAGGCCTTTATTCAAAATGTATCTTCAAGCTTCTCCTCCTCCACCCGTGCCTCCTAGCCTTAATAAAGCATCCTAAGCCCCAATGCAAAGCTGCCACGTGGATCTTTCTCATGGGGTGTTATCTCAAAATGCGCCAACTCTCCCTAATAAGGAGTTGTTTATCACTGACCACAGTGGCAGCCAGCGCCATATTGTAATGGTCCGCAGAAACGGCTCACCACACTCTATCTCCAATTTCATGTCATATTGTATCAAACAAAAAGCACTTTTATTTACTATATATAAACTTCTTAGTACTGATGTGTTTTTGCATTCTTGCAAGTTCTTAATATTGCTGCAATTTACTATATTAAAATATATTGTCACATCATACTTTAATATATGGAAGAAATCTTAACATGCACTTTCTGTTTATGAATTTATAGTTCTGAATGAAATGGTTTGCATTTTCCTTTTATGCTATTTTTTCATATCTTAATATTAAAGTTAATGAACTTTTATAAAGATATAGAAAGATGATTCTGGGGTGGGAGGGGAGTGAATCCAAGATGGAGGGGAGTGGATCCAAGAGGGAGGCAGAATTCTGTGTTACTCTGTGACCTGGGTCTCAACTAGTGGGAATACTGCTTTTCTGAGAATGATAGAGGACCCCTCAGCAGCTGCTCCCTCACAGAAGTCATGGGCTGCCATGCCCACACAGGGCCCCAGGCCTCAGCTTTAGGAAAGGACTCCCAACTACTCATCCACACAGGTCTCGCAGGTGCCTTAAGGGACCACTGGCATCAGCACTGGTGCAGAATTTCCAGATGCTGCTCCCATGCAGGGTTCTCAGTGGCTACTCATACTCAGAAACCCTGGCCACCACTCTCATGTGAACCTCCATTTACCATCATCTTGGCAGCCACTGCCAGAATCCCCTACTCACAGTAGCTTGCCTGCACCTGGGTCATCTCAGGCTCTGAACACAGCTGAGAGCCGCAACACTGCATGCTACAGAGCTCATCTCTGAACGCATGGCACAAGGCCATCACCCATCTCCCCCCATCTGACCTGACACCCCATTGCTGAAAACAGCTGCCTCCATCTTGGGTCACATCTATCATCATCTTTAGTCGGGGCAAAGACCAGTTTGGAGCACCAGATAGCCAGGTACCCATAGTTTTCTAATTCCTCCTAATCCCCAGCAGCTGCTAACTCGCCAGAATGACTGCTCAAATCAAAACAGCCCTCTGGGACAGGTGTGCAACCACCAGAGTGCAACACACAAGACCCCCGGAGAGCAAGGTTCCTGATTAGGAAGGAGAAAAGGAGAGAGTGAGGGAGACACACTTTACAGACTAATGCAGAGGCCAGGAACTGTGAGGTCTACAGGCGAGATGAGGAGATAAGATCAGGTGCCCACATCACAGGAGCAGACCCCAAAGGAGATCCTTGAGGTGCGGTCTCCCATCAGGACCAGGGGTGCCATACCACACTTCCAAGTGTCCTGCACCCAAGACCAACCCTCATACCCTGGTAAGCCCCACCATCCTGAGGGCGGAGATACCAACTAAGAACAGACAACCCCACCTATAGGAGAAGAAGAGAAGCAGAAAGACACTGATCTCCAACCAAAACAATTCATGTTTCTTCCTTCAAGATTTTTTTCTTTCTTCTCCCTCTTTATTCTCCCACCCTCCCATCGCCAATATATGTAACCAAGTGCTTTGCATAAATTAGGATATTTAGGACTGAGATGAATGAATGGTATATTATAGCTGCATTGTATATTCTTTTTTTTCTCTGTTTTCTTTTTTATCTCCAATTTTTACTATTTTAACATTTTTATTTTTCTTAATATATATGTGTGTTTGTTTTATGTACTCTACTGTCTTCCCTCTTACTTATCTACCCAAAATTACTACCTCTCTATTCTCCTGCTACTAACTTTCTTCTTTAGGTTTCTCTTTCACACTTCCTAAGATATAATAACATTATGTCCTCATCTCGTACCTCCTCATCATACCTTCCTACACCTCATTCCTGGTTCTTTGTCCACCATCAGAAACTGTAGATCCTTTTACAAACCTACTGATTGTATTGTAGATAATAATTGAATTCACCATTTCTGCACATTGTGACCAAACTGTAAACATCTTAATAGCAACTATTTATTTTTAGATAAATAGATCCCAATATTTTTATATTGGGATCTATTAACATTGTCCTTCCCCTCAAAGGAGAGGTATTGGAATCCTACAGGGGCTCTATAAGTCTATAGGGTAAAATGATAATGCCTTGGATCCACAGAGCTAGAAAGGAAGACACACAAGCAACATGAAAAAACAAAGGAAGAAAGTGCCCCAAACAAATCAAGATATCACATTATTAGAATCCATGGCCAGCACAGCAGATAAAATGATTAAAGGATGACATAAGAGAGCAAATACAGGCAGCTAAATATCATTTTGACAAAGAGATACATAAGCAAATACAGGAAGCAAAAGATTACTTCAATAGGGAGCTAGAGGTTCTAAAGAAAAACCAAACAGAAATCCTTGAAATGAAAGAAACAATAAACCAAATTGAAAGCATCACTAATAGGTTAGACCACTTGGAATACAGGACCTTAGACAATGAAGACAAAATATATAATCTTGAAAAAAATATAGGCCACACAGTGAAAATGATAAGAAACCATAAGCAATCAGAACATTCAAGAAATGTGGGATAGCATAAAAAGACTTAATTTTTTTTGAGAGAGAGAGAGAATTTTTTAATATTTATTTTTCAGTTTTTTTCAGCGGACACAACATCTTTGTTTGTATGTGGTGCTGAGGATGGAACCCGAGCCGCACGTATGCCAGGCGAGCGCGCTACGGCTTGAGCCACATCCCCAGCCCCAAAAGACCAAATTTAAGAGTTATTGGGATAGAAGAAAGCACAGAGTTCTGAACCAAAGGAGTGAACAATCTCTTCAATGAAATAATATCAGAAAATTTTTCAAACATGAAGAACAAATGGAAAACCAAATTCAAGAGGCTTACAGTTTACCAAATGTACAAAATCATAACAGATCCACACCAAAGCACCTTATAATGAAAATGCCTAGCCTACAGCATAAGGAGAGAATTTTAAAAGCCACAAGAGAAGATTACATATAGGGGAAAACAATTTAGATTCTGTGCAGATTTTCAACCCAGACCCTGAAATCTAGAAGATCCTGGAACAATATATATCAAGCTCTGAAAGAAAATGGATGCCAATCAAGAATCTTGTATCCAGCAAAATTAAGCTTTAGATTTGATGATGAAATAAAAGCCTTCCATGATAAACGAAAGTTAAAAATAATTTACAGCTAAAAAAAAAAAACCTTCACTGTAGAACATCCTCAGCATAATATTCCATGAAGAGGAAATGAAAAATAACAAGGAAAATCAATGGAGGGAGGTATTATACTAAAGAAAAAAACTAATCAAAGGAGAAACCAAGTCAAGTTAAATAACAAAAATGGATGGGAATACAAATTATGTCTCAATAATAACTCTGAATGTTAATGGCCTAATGTCACCAATTAAAAGACATAAACTTACTGATTGGATCAAAAAAAAAAAAACCAACAATATGCTGCCTCCAAGAGACTCATCTCACAGAAAAAGACATTCACAGATTGAAGGTGAAAGGTTAGGGAAAATCATACCATTCACATGGACTGCAGAAGCAAGAAGGGGTTTCCATTCTTGTATCAGATAAAGTAAAATTTAAGATAAAGTTACTCAAAAGGAATAAAGAAGGACATTTCATACTGCTTAAGGGAACAATTCATCAAAAGACAGAACAATTATAAATATATAAGCCCCAAACAATGGAGCATCTATATTCATCAAACAAACTCTTCTCAAGTTCAAGTGTCAAATTGACCATAACACAATAATGCTGGGTTACTTTAACATGGCTCTTTCACCACTGGATAGATCTTCCAAACAAAATTGAACCAAGAAACTATAGAACTCAATACAATCAACAACTTAGACTGAACTGACATAAATAGAATATTTTATTCTTCAACAAGTGAATACACTTTCTTCTCAGCAGCACATGAAACTTTCTCTAAAGTAGACCATATATTATGCCACAAAGCAACTCTTAACAAATACAAAAAAGTAGATATATTACCCTGCATTCTACCAGATCACAATGGAATGAAATTAGAGATCAAGGATAAAATAAAAAATAAAAACTACTACAATACCTGGAGACTAAATAATATTCTACTGAATGAACAATGGAGTTGCAAAAGAAATCAAGGAGGTGATTAAAAAATTCTTACAGGTAAATGAGAACAAAAGCTCTGGGACACTATGAAGCAGTACTAAGAGGAAAGTTCATTGCATGGAGTTTATTCATTAAAAGAATAAAAAGTCAACAAAAAATGACCTAACATTACATCTCAAAACCCTAGAAAAAGAAGAACAAATCAACAATTAAAAGAAGTACAAGAGAGGAAATAATTAAAATCAGAGCTGAAATCAATGAAATTAAAACAATTGGGAAAATTGACAAAACAAAAAGTTGGCTCTTCAAAAAAATAAATAAAATTGATAAACCCTTAGCCATGCTAACAAGGAGTGATAAAACTTAAATGACTAGCATACATGATAAAAAGGAAATATCAAAATAGACACTACAGAAATACAGAAGATAACCAGAAATTATTTTGAAAAATTGTATTACAATAAAATAGAGAATACTGAAGATATCAACAAATTTCTAGATTTATATGATTCACACAAATTGAATCAGGATGATATACACAATTTATATAGATTAATTTCAAGCAAGGAAATAAAAGAAGGCGTCAGAATCCTACCAACCAGGAAAAACTCAAGACCAGATGGATACACCGCTGAGTTCTACAAGACCTATAAAGAAGAACTAATGCTCATACTCTTCAAATTATTTCATTAAATAGTAAAAAAAAAGGAGCACTTCCAAACTCATTCTATGAGGCTAATATCACCTTGATTCCAAAACCAGGCAAAGACACATCAGAGAAATACAGCTTCAGACCAATATCGCTAATGAACACAGATGCAAAAGTTCTCAATAAAATTCTGGCAAATCAAATTAAAAAAAAATATCAAAAATATAGTGCACCACAATCAAATAGGGGTCATGCCAGGAAGGCAAGGTTAATTCAACATATGGAAATCAAAAAATGTAATTCATTGCCGCCCCCGACCTGCGTGGGCAGCTGAACTTAAGGTCGCTTGTGTGAATTTCCAGGGACACCAAATAAAACACAGACACACTTTACCTTTGAGCAAGCTTCAGGAGGGCTCCTCCGCTCTCGGCCTCAGGCTCTCCAAAAGGGAGAGCAAGAGAAAGTCATGAGAGTCTGGAGAAAGCAAGCAAGCACATTCAGAAGTGGGCTTTTATTGGGGAAACTCTTGTTCTTTAGAAAGTTCTATCCAAAAAAGGCCAGAAGGGGCAGGGTTACAAGGGATAGATGAGTGTAATTCAACCTCAGGCTGACACCTACATCTGAAGACACGCCTTATACTTCTAGAGCTGGGACAATGCCCACATCACCGCAAAATGTAGTTAATTGGTCACAGCTTCTTGCTTCAGGACTGGAAGGCATGGGTCATTCAGAGTGGCTCCCCACAATTCATCACATCAATAGACTCTTTTTTATTTTATTTTTTATTTTTTTTAGTTGCAGATGGACACCACATCTTATTTTATTTATTAATTTTTATGTGGTGTGGGGATTAAACCCAGTGCTTCATGTGTGCAAGGCAAGCCCTCTATCACTGAGCCACAACCCCAGCCCACATCAATAGACTTAAAGAATCATATGATCATCTCAATATATGCAGAAAAAGCATTCAACAAAATACAGCACCCACACATGTTCAAAACACTAGAAAAACTAGGGATAACAGGAACATATCTCAACATCATAAAAGCTATCTATGCTAAGCCCCAGGCCAAAATCATTATAAATGGAGAAAAATTGAAAGCATTCCCTCTAAAAACTGAAACAAGACTGGGATGCCCTCTTCCACCACTTCTATTCAACATAGTTCTTGAAATAGTGGCCAGAGCAATTAGACAAACTAAAGAAATTAAAGGGATATGGATAGGAAAAGAAGAACTCAAATTAGCACTATTTGCTGATGATTTGATTCTACACCTAGAAGACCCAAAAAATTTCACCCGAAAACTTCTAGAACTAGTAAATGAATTCAGCAAAGTAGCAGGATACAAAATCAACATCCATAAATCAAAGGCATGTCTGTATATTAGTGACAAATCCTCTAAAAGGGAAATGAGGAAAACTTTCCCTATCTACAATAACCTTAAAAAAATAAAATAAAATACTTGAGAATCAACCTTACAAGAGATGTAAAAGACCTCTACGATGAAAAGTACAGAATTCTATAAGTCATCCTCCTTATATCAGAAAAAACATTTGGTATTTGTTTTTTGGGGGAGGGAATTGGCTAACTTAGCATTATCTTCTCCAATGTCATCCATTCACCTGCAAATGCTATGATTTTGTTCTATTTTATTGCTGAATAAAATTCCATTGTGTATATATGCCACATTTTTTTTTATCCATTCATCCACTGAAGTGCACCTAGTTTGGCTCCACAGTTTAGCTATTGTGAATTGTGCTGCTATAAAAATTGTTGAGGCTATGTCCCTTCAGTATGCTGTTTTTAAGTCTTTGGGGTATAGAACGAGGAGAGTGATAGCTGGGTCAAATGGCCATTGCATTCCCAGCTTTCCAAGGAATCTCCATACTGCTTTCCATATTGGCTGCACCAATTTATAGTCCCACTAGCAGTGTATGAGTGTATCTTTTCCCCCACATCCTCGCTAACACTTATTGTTGTTTGTCTTCATAATAGCTGCCATTCTGACTGGAGTGAGATGATATTTTCGAGTAGTTTTGATTTGCATTTCTCTAATTGCTAAAGACAATAAACATTTCTTCATATATTTGTTGATTGATTGTATATCCTCTTCTGAGAAGTGACTATTCAGATCCTTGGCCCATTTGTTGATTGTTTTTATGTGTGTGTGTGTGTGTGTGTGTGTGTGTTCTTAGCTTTTTGAGTTCTTTATATACCCTAGACATTAGTGCTCTATCTGATGTGTGAGGGGTAAAAATTTCCTCCCAGGATGTAGGCTGTCTGTTCACTTCACAGATTTTTTTTTCATTTGCTGAGAAGAAACTTTTTAGTTTGATTCCATCCCATTTATTGATTCTTGGTTTTAATTCTTGCACTATAGGAGTCTTATTAAGGAAGCTGGGGCCTAATCCCACAGGATGAAGATTAGGGCCTACTTTTTCTTCTATTAGACGCAGAGTATCTGGTTTAATTCCTAGGCCCTTGATCCACTTCAAGTTGAGTTTTGCTCATGGTGAGAGAGAGGGGTTTAATTTAATTTTGTTGCATATGGATTTCCAGTTTTCCCAGCACCATTTTTTAAAGAGGCTATCTTTTCTCCAATGCATGTTTTTGGCACCTTTTTCTAATATGAGATAATTGTAATTTTGTAATATGAGATAATTGTAATTCTGTGTCCTCTATTCTGTAACACTGGTACAGTTTAAGGTCTGGTTTAGTGATGCCACTTGCTTCTCTCTTCCTGCTAAGGATTGCTTTCGCTATTCTGGGTCTCTTATTTTTCCAGATGAATTTCATGATTGCTTTTTCTATTTCTATGAGGAATGCCATTGGGATTTTGATTAGAATTGCTTTAAATCTGTATAGCGCTTTTGGAAGTATGGTCATTTGTATAATATTAATTTTGCCCATCCAAAAGCAAGGTAGATCTTTCCATCTTCTAAGGTATTCTTTGATTTCTTTCTTTATGGATTTCATTGTATAGATCATGGGAGGAATAGATGAATTCTAGATAGGGCAGAGGGGTGGGAGGGAAAGGGAGGGGGCAGGGGATTAGCAAGGATGATGGAATGTGATAGATATAATTATCCAAAGTATATGTATGAAGACACAACATACTTTATATACAAAAGAGATATGAAAAATTTGAGCTGTATACATGTAATAAAAACTGCAATGCATTCAACAGTCATTTATTTTTTAAATCAATTTTTAAAAAATGAAAAGTACAAAATGCTAAAGAGATAATTTAAAGAAGAACTTAGAAGATAGAATGCTCTCCCTTGTTCTTGGATAGGCAAAATTAATATTGTCAAAATGACCATACTACCAAAAGTACTATACAGATTTAATGTAATTCCAATAAAATGAAATTATGGCATTCCTCATAGTAAAACAAAAAAGAGTCATTAAATTCATCTGGAAGAATAAGAGACCCAGAATAGCTAAAGCAATCCTTAGCATGCAAAGTGAAGCAGGTGGCATCACTATACCAGACTAAACTATACTACAGAGCAATAGTAACAAAAACAGCATGGTATTGGCACCAAAAACAGACTGGGAGACCAATGGTACAAAAACATGCATTGGAGAAAAGATAGCCTCTTCAACAAATGGTGCTGGGAAAACTGGAAATCCATATACAACAAAATGAAGTTAAACCCCTATCTCTCACCATGCACAAAACTCAACTCAAAGTGAATCAAGGACCTAGGAATTAAATCAGAGACACTGTGCCTAATAGAAGAAAAAGTAGGCCCTAATCTTCATCATGTGGATTAGCCCCAAATTCCTTAATAAGACTCCTATAGCACAAGAATTAAAACCAAGAATCAATAAATTGGATGGATTCAAACTAAAAAGTTTCTTCTCAGCAAAAGAAACAATCTGTGAGGTGAACAGAGAGCCTACATCCTGGGAGGAAATTTTTACCCCTCACACATCAGATAGAGCACTAATCTCTAGGGTATATAAAGAATCAAAAAGCTAAACACCAAAAAAACAAATAGCCCAATCAATAAATGGGCCAAGACGTGAAAGACACTTCTCAGAAGAGGATATACATTCAAACAAATAATGAAAAACTGTTCAACATCTCTAGCAATTAGAGAAATGCAAATAAAAACTACTCTGATTCATCTCACTCCAGTCAGTTTGTTGTTTGTATTGAGAACACAAACAACAATAAATGTTGGCAAGGATGTAGAGGAAAAGGTATACTCATACATTGCTGGTGGGAATGCAAAATGGAGCAAACAATATGGAAAGTAGTATGGAGATTCCTTGGAAAGCTGGGAATGGATCCACCATTTAACCCAGCTATCCTCTCCTTAGTCTATACCCAAAGGACTTAAAACACCATACAACAGGGACACAGCCATATCGATGTTTATAGCAGTACAATTCACAATAGCTAAACTGTGGAACCAACCTAGATGCCCTTCAGTAGATGAATGGATAAAAAGAAAATGTGGTATATATATACACAATGGGATATTACTGAGCTATAAAGAGAATAAAATCAAGGCATTTGCAGGTAAATGGATGGAGTTAGAGAAGATAAGTGAAGTTAGCCAATCCCCAAAAAACAAAATGCTGAATGACTTCTCTGATATGAGGAGGCTGATTCATAGTGGGTTTGATAGAGGGAGCATGGGAGGATTAGATAAACTCTAGATAGGGGAAGGGGTGAGAGGGGACATGAGGGAGCATGGGGGTCAAAAAGATGGTGGAATGAGATGGACATCATTACCCTAAGTACATGTATGAAGACATGAATAGTGTGAATACACTTTATGTACAACCAGAGATATGAACAATTGTTCTCTATATGTGTAATATGAATGTAATGTATTCTGCAGTCACATATAACAAATTAGAATAAAAAATAAATTTTAAAAAAAGGAAAGATAATTCTCACCGCATGATCTGGTCTAAAACAAAAAACCCACATGATGATTCAGTTCATGTTTTTAAAACCAATTTATTCAATACAAAATATTCTTATTCTTCTGTAATATACTGTTATAGTAAAAAAAATGTATCAAGGAATATGAAATATATTTTCACTCCCTTTGTGCTATTGCAGTTCTATACATTTTTTGTTAAATATATATATTTTAGAATTTTTAGTCGTCAATGGACCTTTATTTTATTTATTTATATGCTGTGCTAAGAATTGAACCCAGTGCCTGGCACATGGTAGGCAGGCGCTCTACAACTGAGCCACCACCCCAGCCCCTTGTTAGATATTTCTAATTTATTTGTTCATGAAATTTTCGTGTAACTTTCAGAGTCAACTTGTTCTTAATAGCTTGCTATGATAATTATCATAATTATCATAACAATTATCAAAATTTTGTCTGAATGAGAGATAACTTCTTTCACCTGCCCCCTTCTTTTTCCTGTATGTCCCTACAGGGCTACATAGGGTCTTTAGGAGCAAGGAACTGAACCAAGACCCCTTCCTTAAGGGTACAGTTGGGAGTTTCTAGTCTCTAAAGAGGGTCCTGGAATGGTGGCTTTACTAACCTGTTGGTGTTAATAATTAACCATGTCATTACCTGCACACTCTTGGCTGGAAAGTACAATCTGTGGTCTAGACATTTAACTGCCAACACCAAGTGGGCACCATTGAGATGCAGAGTTGACCCACACACTAGGGCATGGATGAGTAGCCTGGTTTCTCTAGGCAGCATGTCAGGGGATTGCGGACTCTGTCACCAGTCTCTGTCCTGCAGGTTCTGCTGTAAGGATACTGACTGTTGATATGTATAAGGCAGTGTTCCTCTGGTGAGCAAGTTCCTGGAGGGTAAGAGCCACCCTGTTATCCACATTTGGAATATTCTACAGTTAATCTCTGGAACTAGTAAGATGACTAATACATGCTCAATGCCTAGCTGCTATGGTAATGTCCTTCAAGAGGAGGCTCTATGCTAGTGTCTTACCAGGCTCGGCCTTAATCTCAGACACTCAGTTCTGGAAATAAAGGAATTCTCTTAGACAACACCAATGTGTCACTGTGCCTAAACCTGCCCACGTAACAGTAACTTTATACAATGAGCAATATGTACCAATGATGTCAATGACCTAATGTAACTTATGGATATAAATAAAGCTGGCAGCTTAGATGAGAAGCCCCTTTTACTTTGCCCCTACATGATGCTCGCTTTTCTGTCTGTCTCTCTTTTTGTTTTTCTTTACATTCTGCTGATGGTGGTAATGGTCTCCCAAGGAGAGAAGCAGAAAGGGGAGAAGGAGACTTAGTCAAAACTTTGTCACCAAGAACATGATATCAATGTTAAAATAGAACTCAGGACCTTGGTGGTGCAGAATACTAGGAGCTTCGAGGTCACACTGTACCTCAGCACATGGAAGATGAGCAGCCGGGGGCTTCAGCAACTCTTCAACCTGTCAGAGAAGCAAGGTCACAGAGCAACTGCCACCTCCAAACTTGGACAGATAGATGGGATTGTACACAACACACAAGTCACAGGGCAGAATCCCTGAGCAGACACGTCTGTGAGGATCAGTACAAGGTGAGAAAAACAAACTGTACCTGGCAACTTGCTGGTGGTTCAGCGTGACCCAGTGTGAGAGTCAAACCCAGGAGAACTGAGTCCAGGGGCCCAGTCTGTGGGTTTCACTCTAGGAGTCCCAGCAGATCCTGACAGAATATGTCCCATTTTGCTTCTAGCAGGAAACGGGAAAGTTAACCATTCTAACTTGTTCAGAGCATTCTGTTCCTGTTAACAAGGCCTGTCCTCGGGCGACAGGCAATTTCACCATGACCTTACCCTCCAGGATTTCTTCACTCTCCTGTCTGAGGGAAGAAAACACTCATCCCAGGTCTTTCAATAAGAAAGGGAGGTGCTCTCCTCAAGCTCCATCTCTCCATCTTCTATACCGACAGGGAAGGGGCTCCTGAGAGGCAGCCAGTAAGCATCACGGTCCACAGGCGCAGACTCAGGGTGGACTGAGAACTAATCATGTGGACAAAGAATGCACCATCTCCACACCCCTCCACTGCATTATCCAAGGCCGGTTTATGGGGTTTCCTTTTAACTAGGACATCATGTCCATTTTCAAGAAATATATTAAACAATCTTACACCGCCCCTCCCCCCCCACACACACATAGTTTGAAGACACAAAACATGTATAAGAACTGGAGTCAGATAGGGAAAGACCTTTGGAATTATAAGACCAAGAATTCTAGAAAACTAGGATTAGCCTGCAAGTGATATAATAGGGAAACTGTCACATAGGGGAACATGGTTTGTGTATTCTTTTACTTAAGTGAAATGGATGACAGCAATAATATGAAGGGCAGGAAGAAGAATTTAGAACTAATTTTATTACACTTTCCTTATTATCCCTGAAGCAGTATAATTTTTATTGAAAATGGACTTAGAAGTACATGCAAATTTAGGGAAACCACTAAAAGAAGTAAATAAAAATATGTTATATGCTAATAAGGGAAAGAAAAGACAATCATATAAAAAGTTTAATTAATATTACAAAAGGAAGAAATATGACAGAAAATAAATGAGCAAAAGCTAAGAGCACAAATTGAAAACAATGACAAATATCATAAAAATGCATTCCACTACATCAATAATCACTTTAGGTGTCAAATATCTAAATTTATCAATTAAAAAACAGACTGTCAAAATGATTCAAGGAACAAGGCCCAACCGTGTGTTGTCTATTAGAAACCCAACCTAAATGTTAGAAGATATAGACTAAAAGTAAATGGATAGAGAAAGACAGATCTTGCTAGCTAAAAAACAAAGTTGTAAGGATTACATTAATTCCAAACAGAGCACACTTCAGAGAAAGAAAAATGGCCAGGGATAATGAATCATTACATAATTACACAGGAGTCAACTCTCAAAGAAAAAATAATTCTCGATGTATGTGTATGCATGTATGTGTATGCACCTAATAGTAGAGAGTCAGAACAAGGCAAAAAACATAGGAAATGCAAGGTCAAGTAAATGAATCTACTCTTAGAGCTGTAGACTCCAACAGTCCTCTATGAGAGATGGAGAGATTTAGCAGGTACGTAGGAAAATAAGTAGACATAATTGAACTCAATATCACAATCCACCAATTGCATATGATTGGCATCTGTATACTGCTTCATGCAATAATCAGAGATTATAAGTTCTTCTTAAATGCACATGGGACATCCACCAACATATACCATATCCTGGGTCATAAAGCACATCTGAATAACTGATTGCATATATGACAAATAAGGAAACATCTAAAGTCATTAATATTCCACAGTAGAAAAACTGGGGGGGAAAAACAACTTATATCTAAAGTAAGCCAGATATAATGAAAATAATTTAAAGAATTAGACATCAGTGAAATTTAAAACAGGTAATCAATAGAAAATATCAACAAGACAAAAAACTGATTAAAATATCAATAAATATTTAAAATATTAATAAAATTGATTAGCCTATAGCCAGGATCACTAAAGAGAGAGAGAGACCAGACACTAACTGCTAATATCAGATGAAGGAGAGGACATCACTACAGATCCTAGGGACACTGATGGGACTGGAGCAGGGACAGGGATATTGCTGATGATGCTGATTGGCCAGAGAAGGATCTGGGGAAACCATAGGTCTGCGAGTGACATGCCCAGAGCTCAGCCTGGGGCGATTCCTGTGCTTCCCTTCAGACAGAGAAGCATGAGTTTGAGTGGCTGTGTGATCACAGGACAAGCCACTCCACAGGTGCTGGCAGTCACCCCTCTGATGAAGTGACACGGGTGTCTCTTCTCAGCTTCCAGGTTCAAGTGGCTGCAGGGACTCTGTTAACTGTGGGCCACATGTGCGCTCCTGAATGCTGCTTTACTTTGTGGTTTCCAATGACCACAACCTACCATCTCTGAGCTTCCTGCAGTCCTCGTCATCATCATCATCATCATCATGGCCTGGCCTCCAGCTTCTAGTTCCCTTTGGCCACCACACTTCTCTCTCTCCCTCCCTTTGTATTTGGCTTTGGAAGAGCTGCCCACGCCCAGGACTCCCCTTCTTGGTACCCTCTTCCTCCTCAGTCAGTTAAGACCTGACTTCGGTCCTCATCACTCACCGAAGCTGCAAAACCAGCATCAGCAAATCAGCATGGCCAGCCATTGCCAGCATCGTCGTCCTGACTCTATCTCGGGGCTCTTCCGGGGGTGGACACTGCTGCCCACTTCCTTCTGAGAACGCTGCCCCTCCTGCATGTCTCCTCTCTCAATTCTCCTCCGACTACCTCCTTTCTCTTCCTCTCTTTTACTGTGTGCATTGTGTTCTTACTGCCCCTTAAATATTAGAGACCCGGAATCCCTCTTCAGTCCCTCTCAGTTTTCTTTGTCCCTATAGCTGACATGTGTGACCTATGTCACTATGACCGTCAGGGGTGGTCCTGAGCTGGGTCTACCTGTACAGGAACCCACCAGGGATCCCGGAATTAACCTCAGCTCTGCCATTCTCCAAGGAAACCGACCTGGGCAAAGGCCCCCATACGACTTATTGTCATTTACAGAAGCTCCCTCCTCAGAGGATCATTATTATCATAATGTCATCATGATCATAACCCCTCCCGGGCTGACCATACCGGGAGAGGAGGTGCACAGAATACGCCTGACCTGCGGGCACCGCGGCTGAGCCCCACCTTCTCCAGCGCGCTGAGAGCCTTCCTGGTCTGCGCAGTAGGGCACAACCACGACAGGGGACAGTCCATACAGAAGCACTGGGTGGCTCGTCTACGCGCGAAGGGGAGTTGTATGGACATGATGAGATGAGAAAACGCAATCGCCAAAAAATACTGGCCAGGCAGTTAGGGAGTCTCCCCAGGTGACTCCCTAGCGGGGACCCGCTGATGCTGGCCCTGGAGAGTATCCCGCCGAAGCCGGGGAAAGATCAAAAGTCAAAATTGGAAGCAGATGCATTAAATTCATGTTCGTTCACACCACCACAAAGTTTAAAACCTGTCATTCGAGAGCATTGTCTGTGGGGCAGAATCCATCTCTGTTGAGAATGACTGGGCTGAGCCGCACCTCCCTTGAGGTTTGAGGCTGGCCGGGAAGGAGCAGTGGTGGACCGCTGGCCTAGCCCTGAGAGACCTGCCCGGAGCAGCCCCTCCCAGCCCCGGTAAAGAGAGGCAATACGGAGAGCCCCCATCTGCTCGCCCAGGGCGCTCCAGGTCAGCCTCCAGGGACAGACTCTCAGGCTGTGCAACACTCGCTTGCAGGCTAGGTGTCATGGCGCCAGTACAGCGGGAGGGACACTGAGCCAGGCTCACGCTGGGGCGGGTTGAGGAAGGGAAACCTGTGGTGCCATCTGAGGGTAGCAGCTTGTTCGTATGGAGCTCAGACTATCCAAGAGGAAGGACTCCTGGTGCCCACCTTCCTGCCCACACATGCCCGCGGTCAGGGGAGCATGTGTGGGCAGGAAACCAAGAGTTGCAGCATCCAGGCTAGACCTGGCCCGCAGGAAACATTCTTCCAGCATCAGGAAGCCAAGGATCTATTCTAGGCTGTTTGCAACGCCTGGCTTTGGGCAAGTCACTTCCCTATTCTGAACGTAGGGGTTTTTTCCCTTTCTTTTGCAAATGAAGAAACTGAACCTCGCCATCTCTGAGGCTCCACCTATTTCTTCATTTCCTGAGACCTCAAGGGCATAGTGAGCAGCACTAGTCTCTTTGGGACTGGAAACGCTGCATGTATCCACTTCAGCCACTAGAGGGGGACGTGCGATCGTTACATGGCTGCGATTGTAATTTATTTCTCTTGATTTAAATGTGGCAGCTAGAGGGCACTCCTACCCTGCACTTGCATCTGACCATGCCGTGCAAAGGAATCCTAGATTTTCCCTTTCTCCTGTCAAAGTCAGAGAAAGTCAATTAATCAAAAACTAAGGAGTAACGAATGCTGACTGCCTACCTCCTATAGAAAGTACTTCAGAACGAATGCTGTAAGTAGAACTAAAATCTCTTGAAACTTTGCATTAGCTAATTATGACTGCAACATTTTCTGATAGGGTTACTTATATGATATTTATTCAAAAATGATTAGAAGCTGACAGAATCTTTTCATCTCAGCATTACTTACTGTTTCAGTCAGCTTTTTTTTTTTTTTTTTTTTTTTTTTTTTTGCAGCTGTGACTAAAGGATTCAACCAGATCTACTTTAGAGGAGGAAAAGTTTGAGTGCTCATATTTTCAGAAGTCCTAGGCCATAGAAGATTGGCTCCATTTCTTGGGGCTCAAGGTGAGGCTGAACATCATGGCAGAGTGTGTGGCAGAGGGAAGCAGCTCACATCATGGTGATCAAGAAGCAGAGAAGGATTTCCACTTGCCAGACACACACACACACACACACACACACACACACACACAAAACCCTAATTCCCCCCTCCTCCAGCCACACTCACCACTTCAGTTACCACTCAGTTGATCCCTATCAGGGGATGAATTCACTGATGGGGTTAAGACTCTCACAACCCAATCTTTTCTCCTCTGAACTTTCTTGAATTGTGTCACACGTGAGCCTTCACACTTACATAAAGGAAAAATTAGTAACCAAGGATCCAAAAGCAGGGCATCCTACTTTGGGCTGGCTCTGGTTTGGGCAACATTACTGGTTTGAAGCCACAGTCTTTCTCTTCTATCAATCAGTCAGTTCTGCCTTTGACACAGAGCCCAAGACAGACCTTCACAAGTCTGATCGTCTCTGTCCTGTTGGCTCTCTTCTCCAAGCTGAGTAGCCACAATTCCTTCAGTGGCTATTTATAGGCTACATCTTGCGTGAAGCCCTGAATTTCATCAATGAGCACAGCTGAGGATCTGCTGAAGGAACAAACTTGTGGACCAGGCATTTGGAAACCCAGTGTGGTGAGGACACAGTAACCCAGAAATACATTTCAGTGAACTTGAAAGCTGAAGACTGCCCAGAGAAATAGCCCCTAAGCTGAGAATCATGAGAAGCAAGGTAGGAAAGCAGTACAGGTGGTACCGCACAGGGGGACACTCGGGGGACCAGAGAGGGATGGGAGAGAGCTGGCCTTGAGTGAACGCTTTCCATGGTCTGACCCTCTGTGAACTCTGCCTTGTCAGGTCCCTCCATCCTGTGAGCTGCTTAGGACAGAGACTGTGTTACTAAAGTTTCTATTTCCTCCCTTCAACCGCCCTAAACACCTTCCCAGTACATGGAGCACGGTTAACCATAATAGATTTTTGCTGATGAGTGAACCCCTGAGCAGGATAACACTTGTGCAATGTGATGAGCACTGGGTAAAGAAGCTCAGCCCACAGTTGAAGTTCGTTTCTAACCAAGAGCCAAGACTGGTGACCTCTTCCATCCTCGAGGTGCTTATACATACAGATGTTGTTTTTATGCATTGTGACATCATTGAAGCCCTTGGCTCATGATGCAATTTTTCGTTTTTCTCTTCTTCCATTCCAAGTAATGAATGCCTTTGCCCCGAGGAAAGGAACACGAGCCGTACATCCTCAAGCCTCCCAGACCCCCAGCTCCTCTCTCACTGGCATTAGCCACAGTTTGTGGTTTCAGGAGCAGCTTCTTTGGTTGAGTGTGTTGTTCATGGTGTGAAGAGGTGGACGACTGGCCATGAGGACTCTGCCTTCGTGAGCGGGATGAAGTGCCCTCACCCAAGGGCCTGACAGGTAGAGCTTCGCCCTCTGCTTCCCACCTTCTGTCATAGGAGGACACAGAACTCTGGAGTCTGCAGAGTTCAAGGCTGTCTTGGAAACGCAGATGGGACTGTCCCCAGACACCAAGCCTGCCGATCTTGGACTTCCCAGGCTCCAAGACCATAAGAAAGGAATCCTTCTTCTTTACAAAGTCATTAGAGTGTGGCTGTCCGCCATAGCAGCACACATGTACTGAGACAGCATCCTCTGGAGAACTGGGAGCCCTCCCCAGCGCAGGCTGCGCTTCCTCCTACACGGCAGCAGGGGGCAGGCGTGCCCCACCAGAGTTCCAACTTCCTGAAGGGACTGCCCAGCTGTGGGTTCTGAGCGTACAGGGTGCCCCCAGCCCTGAGTTCAGCAGAGACAGAGGGCTCAGAAGGGAAGAGACAAGTAGGAGAGAGATGAGGGTGGTCAGCGCTCACCCTGGTTCCTTTCTCAGGGCTGTAAGAGAGACAGAAAGGGCCTGAGACTTATGGGCCTGAGTGTTCTGCTCCTGAGCTCAGCATGGTCAAGGCCACACCCCCCAGGACCACTCTGTTCAGCTGCCCAGGAGAAGGGGTAGGGGGTGGGCGTGGAAACAATACAGAAAGTGTCTGCAGAGTTATTTCTTATTTGATCACAGGGCTAAGTTCTGCCATGATCATCCAGTACGGATCCTCCCAGAACTTACCACCCATGGAACTAGGCTAATTGGAAGTATCCGACATTGGATATAAAAAAAATTTAAATGTACCAGCATAAATAAGGAGAATCAGGTCCGTATTTTAACTACCACAAGCTTGTGTGAGCCAACAGTTGGCTGGTGGTGAGCAGAATTCCTAAACTCATGCCCCTGACGTCCCTGGTCACTGCAGTTCTGAATGGCACACTATGGACCACGGGTCTCCACATAGAGTGTTTTTCTTGCTATGGAGAGGCCAGAGAGAGTCGCTGCAAGTGCTTAACCAAGAGAAGCCTAAGCTGAGACAGCCAGCTGGGGGCCGTTGGAGAAGGTGCACAGACATACCTAACATGGTGGTGGAGAACAGTTCAGAGGAGAACTGACTGGTCCTGTGGTTTGAATGTGTCCCCAGATCCACCTGTGGGAAACTTAATCCCTACTGCAGCCACATTGGGAGGCAGGGCCTCTGTGGCATCCAGGTCATGTGTCTTTGTGAATGAATTCATGCCCTGTGCAAAAGGCTTTTGGGAGTGGGTTCACCTGCCCACTGTTCTGTGAAGACACAGCATCAGGATGCCACCTTGGAAGCAAATAGGGGGCCCTTACCTGACTCGGAACCTGTGGCCCCTTGACCTTGAAGTCCCAGCCTTCAGAACTGTGAGAACATAAATTTCTCCTTTATAAATCACCCCGCCTGTGGTATTCTGTTATAGCAGCACAAAGCAGACTAAGACACTGGGGAAACAATTTTGTTTAAGACAATGACAAAATCCTTTATAAATAGGGCTGCCCATTCACTGAGCAAAGTTCCCCATTGACATGGGACATTGAGTAGCATGGACATAAACTCTGAGGAATGACCCCAGGTCACCACTGCAGTAAGCCCCAACTTACATACTAGGTGAAAGGAAGATGCCTTTGCCATGAATTTCTGGTATTTTTTATTTCCTTTATTCAACCAAGAGCCTGATTCTGTTTTAATACCTGGAAGAAGTATACATTAGCAGGGGGGAAAATGACGTTTGTTGCCAAAATGATCACCTGAAAAGAAATGAGAGCTTGCAGGATCTCCAGAAAAGGTAAAGAAGAGGATTACTCACCGAGTGTTTTAAGGGAGGAAGCTGGTGGGGGACGGAGACACCTTCTTTACCAGAAAGCGGCAAGACTGCAGAATTCCCCTCCCCAGCGCTGACAAAATTAGAGAGCCAACATTTAAAACCAATAAAAACTTGACTCACAGCAATCAAAAAGGGAAAGGGACATAAATACACAAAAACGTCAAGAAACTGGGGACTCCAAGTGGAACAAACAGAGGGGCAGCGGTGCTGGGCGACCACCCGGCTGGCAGACCCCCCCTCCACGCCCACCCCAAGTCTGTAGGATTTTCCCTAGGGCACCGGACGTGGGCAGAGCAAATGGGCCCTGCAGGCCTCCCTGGGGTCTTCTCCTGGCTGATGCCTGGTGGAAAGGGACACTAGGGATGAGTGGGAACAGATCGGAGAGGCTTTGGGGTGGACCTTCTCTGCCAGATTCAGAGCCACACCTGGATTTAGGAAGGTACGCCAAAGCCCGGGTGCCTCGGCTCACACCTGGCAGCCTGGAACCTGCACTCGGACCCCCGCCCTGCTCCTTCCCCTGGGACTCCCCGGCCCCCTGGGCTACCAGAACAGGGCAGTGCAAGTGGAGTGGGCAGGGGAACCCGGGGTCTCACTAAGAGCCGGAAAGGACAGGAGCCTCAGGACTGGGGGCCTATGAGAGTGTGGGAAGCAGGTGATCCTCGATGGGCATCCTCATAACCTGATTGGGGCGGGGGGGGGGGCGGGGGGCGTGTGAAAGGCGAGGAGCTGCAGTCGGCGGCGGAGCCCGTGTGGTGGTCACTCCTGAGATCTGAGCTGGGCCTGCTTTCTCGGCGCCCCGCAGCCACCACGGAGTGGTCTTCCTTGGTCTTAGGTTTGGGCACAAAGCGGTCTCCTCCATTGTAGATGTTCTGGGGAATTGTCTGTCCGGCAGGAGGACTCGCAGGCCCCGGGTGGGCGCCAGGCAGCCCAAGGCCAGACCAGCTCAGCCATCAGCTGCCTGTTTCTCTGGGATCACAAAATGCCTGGTCTTCATCAGGTGGCTCAACAGATGCACTGGTGTGTGGGGGCAGGGAATCAAGAAGTCCAAAAGTAAACAGAAAAGTCTATTTACTTTTAGCTTTTGGGACTACTAGCAAAAAGCTAAAAGTAAATAGATCAGTGGAGCAGAGGAAAGGGAAGAGGGGGAGGGGAAGGGAGGGGAAGGGGGAAGAGGAGAGAGGAGGGGAGGGGAAGGGGGAAGAGGAGAGAGGAGGGGGAGGAGGAAGGGGGACAGGAGGGGGGAGGGGGACAGGAGGGGGGAGGGGGACGGGAGGGGGGAGCCCGGAGAGGATGGGGGAGAGGAGAGAAGCAGGGACTGAGTTATAGCAAACTACCTTCTGAGCTTTTATAGTTACATCAAAATGAACCTTAATGTTATGTGTAACTAAAAAGAACCAATAAAAAGGGGAAATAGTTTAATTTCATCTTCTTTTTTTTTTGGTACCTCGGATTGAACTCAGGGACACCCAACCACTAAGCCACATCCCCAGCCCTTTTTATAGTTTATTTTGAGACAGGGTCTGGCTGAGTAGCTTAGGCCTAAGTTTCTGAGGCTGGCTTTGAACTTGCTGTTCTCCTGCCTCAGCCTCCTGAGGGGCTGGGAATACAGGCGACTGCCACCACACCCAGCTCATATTCCAATCTTTTATATTTACTGTACTCTATGTAAATACAATATTCTATGTATTGAAAAAAAAATCCAAGACATCACACATTTAATGACACAACATCCAGAAGCAATTTTAAAAGACGAATACATTCAATTGCATTAATGAAAAACAAAATAAAAATTTTTTCATGGCAAACAAACAAAAATGACTACAATCAATCAAAAAATGAGAAAGTGGGAAAGTGTATTTGCAACCTATATTACAGAAAAGGACTACTGTCCCTAATATACAAATAACTCTTAGAAATTTAGGAGGAAACAGGCCAAGTAGCCATTGAGTAAATTTAAAAGATATATGCACAGAAAGTTCATAGGAAAATAATTGAAAAAAACCTTTGAATTGAGAAAAATTTTTCAATAGGGCTCAAAATGAGACAAGTAAAAATAAAAACTACACCATGATGGTATCACTTTCCTCCAAGTTCACTGGTGTATTCTGTTGGTGAATCTGTTTGAAAACAGCACCGCTTACACAATTCTGGAAGTGATATAGAAGCTTCTGCAGAGGAAGTTTGGCGACAACTAAAATGTTGCATATGCACTTTTTATTCTCCCTCTACTCTCTCTCTCCCTCCCTCCCTATAGTGAGCACATAGATTTCATATGGTTGGTTTATTTTAATCAATACTTCATTTTGTCTGTAATTCCAGCAAATCAGGAGGCTGAGGTTGAGGCAAGTGTGAGATCAGCCTCAGCCACTTAGCAAGGCCCTAAGCAACTTAGCAAGACCCTGTCATAAAATAAAAACCAAAAGTTCCGGAGATGTAGCTCAGTGGTTAAGCACCCCTGGGTTCAATCTCTGGTACACAGAAAAACATTTTACATAGGTCTTTTCTGATGTTCCTTCTGTCTGCTGTGGTAAGACCCTATGTCCTTTCAACTCGAGTCCATACTCTGATAACTTCTAGCTTTCTGGCATGAAAGTTGTCTGGGCATTGTCCTGTGTACTTCCTGCCCCAGACCTGGAACCGTCCCTTTAAGGAATCTCGGCTCCTCTCCTGGAGATGATTGCTCAGGGTGCCTGGGTTCTGGCACAGGCATGGCTGTTGGGTTGTATTGCTTCTGTTTTCAGCAGAAAGAGGAAAACACTCAGGTTCATTGAACAGCAATAAAAGCAACCAGTTCACCAACTGCTTAATATGAAAGTCAGCAGTGTAAAGGAAAAAATAAGCATTTATCCTGATTTTTCTGTATGAAGCATCTGAACAAATCTTCCCAAGTGTTGAGGACACTGCTACAACAAGAATGAACAAAGTAGGAAAATCACGGTTTTCAAGACCAGACAAGAGCATTCTCCAGCAGCAAAGTTGAAGCATTTAATTATCATCCATCACCACCTGAATGTCTTTGCTGATCTTAGCGTCACTATAGTTGGGGCATCAGCCGTTAGGCACCTCTGTAATAACAAGACACAAAGCAATACGATCCTGCCTTTGACATATCCTTGCCCTGAACATTCAACATGCAGATACGAAGCCTGAACAACTAACTGCCCTAACAAGCAACGTAGAAAATGGAGAAAGAAGATAAATGCCACTACAAAGAATCAAACAGGTAGCTATAGACAACCAGAGTGGCTAGGCAACTAACGTTTCTGCAAAAGGTCATCAGCGTCAGCGTGGGGCTCAGGGGAAGAAGGGGCACCCTAGAGACTCAACAGTCTTGCCAGCCAAGCACAAGGTGTTAACCCCACAAACCAGCTAGAAACGATAACTCCAACACAGCCAGGGACATTCAGTTAGGATCCAGGTGATAAGTGATACCAAGGAATTCATGTTAATTTGTTAAGAAAAATAATCAGGGTCACATTATGACTTTTGTGGTCACAGGGAATTTTTGTCTTTTTGAACTCCTTCCTACATAAAAATGTCCTTCCTCCATAAAAATGGTGTTCAAAGTATATTTTATGATCTCATTGGCACAAATATTAATATAACACCAGTGTAGATTCAATGTCATATTTTTGGTATTATTTATTTTTCTGACTTTGAAAGAAATAAAAACATTTCTTTTCTGGCTCCTGTCGGTCCTGTGGGTCAAGGCAGTGTGCTCCAGGGGCGAATCATCCCTGATGATAATGCCACAAACAACTGAAGGAATGCCTTCAGATCCAGCTTAGGTGCTAAGGTAAATGAATAAGAACTTAGTTCACAGAGACAGGAGCTCAAAGATAAGCACATAAAACAGAATATGCAAATATGCCATTCTAAGGGGGGAACTTGAGAGCCCACGTAATCAATGTAGAAATTAGAAACAGCAAGGAAGAGAATGGCCATCACTAAAAAAAAATGCTGGCAGCATTAACACATGGGTGACGATCACATTGAACTCAGAAAACAAGGACTAAGGCTAAGGAATCAGTCTAAATAGCCTCAGTGCTATTGCTGATCCACAATGAAGTGGCGCTCCCACAGGTCAGAGCTGTGCTCTTCTGCATGAGCCATGCATGGCCTATGTCTCCCTAAAAGAGCAAAGGGCAGCCCCGGGAGGAATGCTGTTTCCCAGTTACTGTCAGACCACTAGATGGTAGTGTACAGCCCTGGAGAGTCCTCATCTCCAATTGGTATAAGCCAATGGTGATCACTGTATATCTGGGTCCACGAAGGAAACAGACCTCAGGGGAATCTCAAGACAGGAGGCACTGCTATTTGGGAATTATGTGTATAGAGTGGGAGCTGGCAATGCAGCACCTGGTGCCTAACTAGTACGGTAGCATTTCCATAGGGCGGACAACCAGGTAGTGCTTGGCCCAGGCACATGCCTTCCCATACAAAATCCCCATCCAAGCCTCTTTCCTAATTTCTATCCCTTACCCAGCCTCTGTAGAAAGAGGTAAAAAGGCAGAATTCTCATCCAACAGATAAAATTACCATCTCTATGAGAGCATAACTGTACATGTGTGATAAAGAGACTTGGGAGCAAGTTCTCTGGTTCCTGCTAGAGTGGGGTGAAAGGTGCCAAGCATACCTTACTTCCCTGATCAACGATAAAATTGAACAAGATGCTAAAGCAACTCTTCTTCAGGCACCGGGCAGCAGACAATAGAGGAATGTGATCCTAGAAAGAAAGAAAAAAAAAACACTCAATGTAAGTCTTCCATCCACCCCATGTTCCTGCTTAGGGTCGTTTTCCAAAATGCAGCTCTAGGAGTTCAGCCCAGGGCATAGTGCTCTGTTTGAAATGAGGAAGCAGATATGACAGATAGAACTGACCGAGAAATATCCCCAGAAAACTGCATTTTAATTCACCTTGAATCTTGGCCAAATTCTAAAATCCTGGCAGAGAATAGCTACCGGGGATGGGGACAGCATTGTGAGCTGGCCAGAGATCCCAGAGATCACACATTTTGGGAGAGTTTGATATTCTGACCATTTAGAAGGAAGAGATCTTGCTAATCATCCTGGGCATTTAATTTAGATCCCCCCCCAAAAGGCCATGATTTTAAGAGTAAGGTTTTCTCCAACTAGAAACTAAGAAAAATTCCAGACCTGCCCTGAAGTCTACAGTGAGATCCAGTCTACACACCAGTAAATTAATAAAGCCCACTACTCTCTAAAAGAAGACAACGAAATCTGGACTCCCCTGACGAGTGCTCTGGCTTGAGTAGGTGTCCACTCCAAAAGCCCACGAGTTGAGGCTTGGTCCTCTCGGCCCACTGTTGGAAGCAGCACTGTGTGGGCATGGTCACAACTGGGCCACCCTCTTTCAGAGCATGGGGCCCTAGGCCACAGCAGCCACTGGACAGGAAGCCGGAGAATAGCCAGCAGGAGGGGAGTGGCAGTGGCACCAGGGTCCCAGGCTCTGGTCTCCCTGCTCCCACACCTCAAGGTCTGGAGAGTGTGCCTTTGATGACACAAGGCCAGACTTCCCAACAGTCTGGATTCTCAAGTGGCTTATTTAATTTGCACAATCATTCTTAGCAGTTACAGCTACACGAACTAGTAGATAACATTAAGAAAAAAAATGTTTTTTCTATGTGGTGACTGCCTTTTTAAATGATGATAATTGCCTTTTTAAAACAAGTTAATATTCTCATAATACTCTTTCTCTTTTGTTGGTTGGTCAAGCCAGACTATTTCAGTCATGCTTTTAAATAAAGAATCAAATCTTGGTTTCCATTCTTGGGCTCATGTTTCTTTCTGTTTCCATTTTTTTTTTTTACTGGTACAATTATTATTATTTTTTTTGCAAGGGCTGACTGATTTGTTGATTTTCTAACAATTTTAATTACTTGGTTAGGTGTTCCATGTAGGATTGTATTTTTCTTTTTCTTTATTAATGCTACCTGTTTTAGCCTTCCCTGCATGCTCTCTGGTTGCTAGTTTTATTTCTGGTCTATCTATCATCTCCGGAGAGTTTGGTGCCTTGTTCTTTTAATTTGTGATGATGAAGTTATTTAACAACGCATTTTCTTTGTTTGCAGGTTCATTTGTGTGTGTGTGGCAGAACTTGATACTGCACTCTGACCACATCTGCAAAAGACGAGGAAACCACCAAAAACAATGCCCAGCTTCCACCTCCAGGAGCTCTCAGTAGAACTCCCAGTGAGAGGCAGGGAGTCCTCAGCCCATCCGCATGAGACCCTGGGGTGTAACTCAAGAAGGTGTCCTGTGTTTACTGCAGAACTCGTCACCACAGCCAAGATGTGGAATCAACCTAGGCGCTCACTGGCAGATGGACAGGTCAGGAAAGCATGTTGTACATACACAATATTAGCCACAAAAAGAAAGTCCTCTCATTTGCAGCAGAGTGGACGAACTGGAGGACATTAGGTGACATAAGTAAAGTATGCAATACACATACCGCACATCTCCTTCACATATGGAAGCTGAAACATTGGTCTTGGAGAAGAGAAGAGTGGGAGAGTAGTCACCAGAGCCTGGGTGAGAAGGGGATGGAGACAGGGGGCTGATGGCCACGGGGTTCTTCTGGAATACGCACGGGTAGGAGGAATAATTCCAGTGTTTGCAGCACAGTGGGGTAACTATGGTTGGCAACAACAAACCGAATATTTCAAAACAGCTAGTGACCCAGGAATCACACTGTTATGTATTTTCCCAAGCGAACAAAAATATACTCTCATAAAACTTTGTGTGTGTGAATATTTTAGTCATAGATTTTTTGCAGTAGAAAAAAAAATGGAAATAACCTAAGTGACCATAAACTAGTAAATGGATAAATTAATATGGTCTATACACTCAGTGGAATACTACTTGCCAATAAGAGAGGACAAACTACAGGTGAATATAACATCAAAAAATCGCAAAAGCATGTTAATTGACAAAAGAGTTTACATTGTAAGTTAACATTTGTATGAAAATCTAGCAGTTCAATTAGTGGTTGCCTGAGGTCAAGAACGAGGAAAGGGAACTGAACCTACATTGTAAAAATGTTACGTGATGATGAAGATATTTTATATAATTTTTTCCTACAAATCCTTCCTATGTTTATTTTAAAACATCAAGTCATATACTTTCAATGTATGAATTTTACTACTCCAATTCAAATATACTATAATGAAATTCAGAGTATGTGGTCAAGCTATCATCCAGCATTGTCTTTTGCTTATCTAACAAATGTTGACTGTTATAAATTGAATTCACCCTCTGACACTGTTTTCTTTCCTATACTCTCAGATGCAAATACATTCTTAAATAGCTAAAACTCAAGAATTGACAATCATATTAATCCACTCTCTTGGCAATGTGACAAATTTCTCTCTGGTTTTGTTTTGTTCCCTTTTTGTGGTACTGGAGTCCAGTGGCATTCTCCTACCAAGCTGCATCTTTAGGGCTTTTTCAGTTTTTAAATTTTGGGATAGGATGGTGCTAATTTTCTCAGGCTGCCTGTGAGTTTCTAGGATTACAGGTGCGTACCCCCACACCTGCTGCAAAGTGACTGAGCTAAATATGTGCATGTGTCTGGGGGGGAAAAACAGCTAGTAAAGGAGAGTTTGAATGGTCCTAGGAAAAGTAAATGTCTGAGGTAATAGATACGCCAAGTACCCTGATCTGTTCTGTGCATATTTGTATGCATATATTGAAGTACCTCATAAATATGTACAATGATTATATAGCAATTAAAAATGTATTTAACTTTTTTTTTTTAGAAGTCACCTAAATTTCTTTTTTTTTTCAAACTCTTAATTTTTTTATTGTTGGTCTTTCAAAACATTACATCTTTCTTAATATATCATGTTTCACAATTTGATTCAGAATGGTTATGAACTTCCATTATTACCCCGTATACAGATTGCTGAATCACATCGGTTACATCAGTTACATTTCCATTGATTTACACATTGCCATTCTAGTGTCTGATGAATTCTGCTCTCTAACCTATCATCTACTATCCCCCCACCCCTCCCCTCCCCTCCCCTCTTCTCTCTCGACCACCTCTACTGTAAAACATCTATTCCACTTGTGTACTTCTTCCTTACCCCTTACTTCCTCTTGTATGTAATTTTATAAAACCCTGAGGATCACCTTCCCTTTCCCTGCAGATTCCCTTCTCTCTCCATTTCCCTCCCCCCTCTCATCCCTATTTAATGGTATTTAACTTTTTTAAAGTACCTCTTCATACAAAGTCCTGAGGAAACCTCAATATTCTTGAACTCTGGCAACTGTGAATTATAGAATAGGCCCTCTCACAGGGCCAGGAAAGTTCTCAGCCCTCAGCATACATCAGAATGACCTTGTGACTTTTTAAAGTTCACCACCTGGGTGCCCCCAGTGAGCACAGGGATCCAGGGCCAGGTTTTCAGATGGCTCTTCCCAGCAGCAAGGCTGGGGACCAACAAGTCAGGCATGAAAAATGTTGACTTAGAAGGTACAGTTGCTGGGGAAAGGGATCCTTCCTGATGCTGAGGGCCATGAGAGAGGCAGGGCCGGCACCAGTGGAGAATAAACAGTGGGGAAAGATGTCTGTGGAGGCCCTTCTGAAGGGACAGACAGCATGAGGAGGGCACCTGGCAAGGGCCAAGGTCCATCAGCCCCTCTGCCAGCTCTACTTGTGTCCTGTACTTCTTTCCCAACCTGAGACAAATTGGCAAGGACAGTAGCTTTACACCCATGATTGTTTTGAAAAAGGTACTGCTTTTTATAAACGTAAGATTATATTCTCATTCGTTCTGTTTTTTCTTTCCCTTGGGAGCTCCTGTGCCTTGAGGGTTAGTTCTCCTCCACAAGCCTTCCAGGATGTCAGGGTGGTTGTGAAACTGCCCTGTTGCCTGCATTGTGGAAATGAAGTCACCTGCTTCCAGCTCCCTCTTTCCCCGATTCTGTAGGTCCATTTGCAGTCATCTTCGTTCTGCTGTTAATGACTTTTGCTTTCTATATGAGGTTCTAATTATATCATGCCCAAGAAGCCAATTCTCTAAGCTTTTAGGTAGAAGAGGCACAATGTCCTGAGCTCACAGTGTGATCCTGGACAAGGTCCCGGCTGCCCAGGCCTCTTGCTCTTCCTCAGGCAATGAGGTGGGGCATGACTTCGAGCCAAGCAGGCAGGGAGGAGGTGAGAAGGAGCCGGCTAAGTTTTTCCTGCTGTGATTGCCTTCTTCATTTTTTTTTCTTTTGCAGGCCTTGGGGTGGAACCCCAGGGCCCCAAGCATGGTAGGCAAGTGCTCTGCTGCTGAGCTCCACCCCAGCATGTCTTCAATTTTAAGCCATCTGGAAAGCCCATAATAGCAAACTTTCCTCATTTCCTGCTTCCCTGCTTGCTTGATTTCCCCTTCTCGCCTTTCTCTTTTTACTCTCTTCCCATCCTTCTTTCTGTCACTGTCTTTCCCCCCTCTCTTCCTTTTATATTTGGCTTGAAACTCAGAACTGAGGAGGCTCAATAAGGCGGCTTGTTCATGATGCTGTCTGATCCAAGTTGAAATCTCTCAATTTTTTCTTGATATTTGATCACAGATCTGGATTCACAAATATTAGCAGAAAAAAAAGAATTCAGCATTTTTCTTTCCAATCTGAGCCCATTGATTCCAATCAGAGAGATTCCAGCAGTAAGGGCTTTATCAATAATGACAGCTTGAGCCTTTAATGATCAGCCCCGACTGGACATTCTTACAGCCATCCAGACCTGCCCAGCCCACGTCCGTGGTACTGTCACCTCCAGAAGCTGCTCCCTGCTCACGACCTTGAGTGCACTCTCATCTGGTGATTCTAGTTGCTGAGCCTTGCCTCCTCTTCTTGCTAGCTCAATAAAAACCCACCATTAGCCAGTCCAGTGCCGGGGCTCTCCATTGGTGTTCGCACCACATGGCCATCACTCTAGCCCTGGAGACAAAGATTTCTACTGTTTAGGACCAAGAGAAAGGCACTAGCTCAACTGTCTGCTTCAAGAGAATGAAGACAAGCCACAGATTGAGAAAACTTTGCAAAAGACATTTTAATAAAGGATTGCTACTCAGAATATGGAGAGAATTCTTAAAATGAACTTGGTAAGAAAACAAACCTTTTGGTGCAGCCTGTGGGTCAAAGGCCTGATCAGATAACTCACTAAAAATGGCAAACAAGCATATTAAAAGATGATCCACATCAGATTTCATCAGAGAATTACAAATTAAAACAATAAAGAGACATCACTGGGCACCTATTAGAATGGTCAAAACCCAGAACGCTGACAGTACAAAGTACTGATGGAGCTGTGGAGCAGCCAGAACTCTCTTGTATTAATTCCTGGGGCAAACTGCAAACTAGTAGACAGGCGGTTGGGCAGTTTCTTACAAAACTAAACATATTCTTACTGTACAATCCAGCAATTGCACTCTTTGGTATTGACCTAGAGGGGTTAAAATGTGTATCTACATAAAAACCTGAAAATGATGTTCGCAACTTTATTCATAATTGCCAAAACTTGAAAGCTAACAAGATGTCCTCAGGATAAGTAAACTGTGGTTCATCTAGACAATAAAATATTCCTTAGTACTAAAAAGAGGCCACAAAAAGAGGTGGATGAAGTTTAAGTGCACATTGTTAAGTGAATGAAGCAAATCTTAAGACTATATACTGCATTTCAACTAAAAGGCAAAACTGTGGAGACAGTTAAAAAAAAAAGTTCCAATGGTTGCCAGAGGGAAAGGGGAGAGCCCTCTGGAGGAACAGACAGGGTAAAGAGGGCACAGAGGATTTTGAGGGCAGTGGAAACCACTCTTTTGTGATACTATAATGGTGATGCCTGCCATCCTGGGTCTACCTAAGCCCTCAGAGTGCCACCGTCATGGACCGTAATGCGAACCATGAACTTTGGGTGGTAACAATGCATCGCTGTAGGTTCATCAATCCTAACACATGTAACCTCCTGTGGGGGAGTTGGTGGGGCAGGGATCCTGTGGGAAGTCTGTACTCTTTGCTCAAATTTGCTGAATGTAAAACTTCTCTGGAAAAGAAAATCCATGTTGAAGGGGAAAAAAGAAATGTCTACAAATCACCTTTTACTCCTTGTCACTAGGATGGGCCTACCTTGGAGCAAGGACTCACCTGGAGGAGGAGGCTTCACGGGGAAAGCAAGCGAGACAGCCAGGCATTTTCTAGTATGCGTGTCACTGGAGAAGTTGGGTCACCTTCACCCTACAACAAGCATCGTTGGCCGTCCCTCAACCAACCTGAGGCGGTGGCCACAGTGCTCCTCGAAATCTTCAAGCTCAACCCACAGCTACTCAAATCCACCAACGGGACAAGGAATATGGTCAGCTCTGCGCTCTTCCTGGGTATGACGAGACCTCGCAGGGCATGTTGGCTGGCTTGGGTCACGCCAGCACCCTTGGCCCTCACTTGGGTGTTACAGTCCGTGATGACTGTCTTCTGGTGAACTGCTACTGTCTCTGGGTTGAGCTCTTCTCTTTGTATGACACCCCCACCACACCAGCCACTGCTCCCATTGGTCCAATGTGACTCTGGTTCGACCAATCAGAGCCCTGTATTCCCCTCCCACAGCGATTGGCTTCAGGAACTAGACCACCAGAAACCACACCCCTAAACTCTTCTGCCATTTGAGCCTATAAATTCCCTCCGGCCTGAGCGGTTTGGGGTTGGATTTGCGGTGCAGATTCACCCACAGGAAGCCTGGCACCTGCCAGGGGGTGCCCATGGAAGGCAGCTGGCGAGACGCAGGAGCCTCTCCCTTGGCCTCAGGGTGTAGGCAGCTGCTTCTCCTGGAAGCTTCTGGAAGAGAGGTAGCTAAGAGGCCAGGTAGAGTGGGATGCCTGAAGGCAGGACAGGTCCATGAGGGGCCACCAGAGTGAGCCTCCCAAAGCTCCAGATCCGCCTCCGCAGATCAGGCCTCCACCCTGACTCCCCTCTGACCTTTTCTGTACCTCCTTTTCCTCCAAAGTAATAAAAACAGTTCTGTGTTCCTTCCCGTGTGTCGCTTTTCAAACCCAGCCAGCTCTTTCTCATAATACCCAGCACTTTGCAGTCTGCTTTCTCCTTCTCCCTTCACAGCCCACCAGAGCAAAAGTCAGCCCGCCCACCCCCAAATCAGCGCTCTCGTACTACCCCGGAATTTCTGGAACCCTCGCCCTGAGAGTCAGGCTCTCCCTGACCACCCTCAGCTGAGGCCACGTTTCCCACACGCTTGGCAGTCCTCAGCTCTGGTGGTGCACTAAATCACTCACAAATATTGGACCAAGTACGAGTTCTGGACCCCATCCACAATTAGGATTGAGTTGCTGAGGCACCAGGATTTCATAAATTCCCCAGGTGACCCAAACGTGCAGCTCCGCAGTGTGAGTGTTTAGTTTCTGGGGCTCTATCATCATGACTCCTTGCACCTGCATGAAGAATTTAGTGAAAAGTCCAGACACAAAGTCTCAAAGAACGTTTAAGACTAAAATCTTCCAGTGGATTCCACTGTACATGGAATGTTCTAGAAGGCTCTGCATGTCTTGACCGTCTCTCCTATTGTAGCCTAGGGGCTCCCTCCCATCCCCCCTGCTCCTGGGGACCTCCTATCTGGGGCCTGATTCCCACTCCTCGGTCAGTTCTGGGATTAAACACCCTTCTCAGGAGGCCTTCAGTGACACCTGGCTGAAGTGTTTCCTCAGCAGTTGCTCCAGTGAATTTTTTTGCTTTATTTGTGCTTCATGCTTTATTTTCATAACATTTAGCACTAGGTAAGGAAGTTATCTTGCCTTTTTCTGTGTGTAGGTACTTATTTTTCATATCACTTCCCACCGCCCCCCAGAATTTCACTTGTATCCCCAGCATATGGGATCCAGGAGTAGAACCTGTGTTCACTAAGTGAATAGAAAAGACCAGAAGATCTATTTCTCATCTAGAAAAATAAGAGACCCAGAATAGCTAAAGCAATCTTTAGCAAGAAGAGTGAAGTAGGTGGCATCACTATACCAGACCTTAAACTATGCTATAGAGCAATAGTAACAAAAACAAAATGGTATTGGCACCAAAACAGACTGGTAGAACAATGGTACAGAATAGAGGACACAGAAACAAGCTACAGTTATCTTATATTAGACAAAGGGGCCAAAAACATGCATTGGAGAAAAGATAGCCTCTTCAACAAATAGTGCTGGGAGAACTGGAAATCCATATGCAACAAAATGAAATTAAACCCCTATCTCTCACCATGCACAAAACTCAACTCAAAATGGATCAAGGACCTAGGAATTAAACTAGAGACACTGTGCCTTTTAGAATAAAAAGTAGGCCCAAATCTCCATCATGTCTGATTAGGCCCCAGCTTCCTTAATAAAACTTCTATAGCATAAGAATTAAAATCCAGAATCAATAAATGTGATGGATTCAAACTAAAAAGCTTCTTCAAAGAAACAATCAGTGAAGTGAATAGAGAGCCTAGATTTGGGGAGCAAAGTTTTCCCACATGCACATCAGATAAAGCACTAATCTCTAGGATATATTAAGAACTCAAAAATATTAACACCAAAAAAACAAATAACCCAATCAATAAATGGGCCAAGAAATTGAACTGACTCTTCTTAGAAGATGATATACAATTAATCAACAAATATATGAAAAAATGTTCAACATCTCTAGCAATTAGAGAAATGCAAATCACAACTACTCTAAGAGTTCATCTCACTCCAGTCAGAATGGCAGCTATTATGAAGATATAACAATAAGTGTTGGCGAGGATGTGAGGAAAAAAGTACACTCATACATTGCTGGTGGGACTTGCAAATTGGTGCAGCCAAAATGGAAAGCAGCGTGGAGATTCTTTGGAAAACTTGGAATGGAACCACTATTTGACCCAGCTATCCCTCTCCTCGGTCTATACCCAAAGGACTTAAAAACAGCATACTACAGGGACGCAGCTATATCAACGTTTATAGCAGCACAATTTACAATAGCTAAACTGTAGGACCAACATAGATGTCCTTCGGTTGATGAACAGTTAAAGAAACTGTGATACACACACACACACACACACACACACACACACACACACATACTATTCAGCATTAAAAGAGAATAAAATCATGGCATTTGCAGGTAAATGGATGGAGTTGAGAATATAATGGTAAGTGAAGTTAGCCAGTCCCCAAAAAACAAATGCTGAATGTTTTCTCTGACATAAGGATTTCTCTGATATAAGGATGCTGATTTATAATGGGGTTGGGTGAGTAGCTTGGGAGGATTAGACAAACTATAGGTAGGGAAAAGGGAGGGAGGGAGGGACAGGGAAATGAAATAGGAAAGATGGTGGAATGAGATGGACATCATTATTCTAACTACATGTATGAAGTCATGAATGGTGTGACTCTAATTTGTGTGCAACCAGAGGTATGAAAAATTGTGCTGTATATGTGTAATATGAATTGTAATGCATTCTGCTGTCATATATAACAAATTAGAATAAAATAATAATAATAATAATAATATTAAAAAGAACAGAAGATGCCAAGTTTCACCGGAAGGTGGCAGCATGTGCACAGTCAAAAGAGAGTTCCTCTGTCTGGGTCCCCACCAAAGAACAAGCAGAGGAACTGTCAGCCTGGAGGCATTTCCGGCTTCTCATCCTTCCATATCTACCTAAAGAATCTAAATGCAATGAAGTCCCCCTTCACACCACTGGAAAGGAGGGTAAGCTTTTAAATTGTCCCTACTGGGCCCAGGTGTTGCCTCTTTATAATAGACTCATCAGTAATCTCCTTAAATATTGGACATCATTTAAAAAACAGCTGCAAAATATTTTTTTTAATTCCAAATGTTTGAGAAGTGAAGGGTATAGAAGACTTTTAAAGATGAGCTTAGATATTCTTGTTTTGAGAGGAAGTCAGCTAAGGCTGGGAGTCAAGACCTCATTTACAGATATTTTTTGATTAGCTACAATACTGTATGCCTAACCATGTTGCTAAGCCTAACAGGGTTTTTTAAAACAACTTTCACACAACTTGCCATAAATGGGTACTAATAGTAATAAATTGTAAGTGTAGAGTCCTTTCATAGATTTTTCCTGGGGGATGAGAAAAATGAATATTCATAACCTGCAGAAGTAACGTGCTGAAATTTGGTAGTCTGCATGTTAAAAAAAATAAGGTGGCAGGGAGCTGGGACATATTTCAGTGGTAGAGTGTTTATCTAGCAGGCACGAGGCCCTGGTTCCATCCCCAGCAATAATAATAATAATAGTAATAATAATAATAATAATAATACAGTGCCTTGTGGATCGGGGAAAGGTACACAACTTAGGGAAGACCTGAGTTTGAGTGCAGCATAGAGACCTAGCCACTTAACCCCTGAGTCCCTTGTTTGGGTGCCCAACTGACCCCAAGCAGACCTTATTTTCACAGTATTTAATACTATCTGCTCCATGTAAGTTTGCAGAACAAGCTTGAATGATAACATTAATGCTATCAGTGTGGTGGGGAGGACTGAATGAGATAATGAACACAGACAGGCATTCTCTTCATAAAATGCTGTGAGATGGTGTATATTGTTATAGGCTAGTTGTGTAGTTAGCCAGAAGGGAGCCTGGAGCAGGAAGGGAGGGTCACTGTCCACTGAGACCCTGGCAAGGCTCCTTAGAGGTGAGAAGGGTTTGAAGCTCTGAAGCATCTTTCTCCATCACTACCAGCCAGGCTGAGTCCGGTGGACGTGTACCAGGCAGCAGGGGCCACTGTGCCCTCCGTCATCTGAGGGGGACTTGTGCCCTAATCTGGGCCTGATTCTGTGCTCCAGAGCATGGAAACACATCCCTCTGGGCTAGGTCCTCTCTGCACGGTCAGGAGTGGTTTTCCAGCCAGTTGGGCCTCATCCTGCGTCTGCAGGACCCCTCCCATCCCCACCTCACACATATTAGCATTCTCAGAAAAAAGAGTCTCAATCCATTCAGAATCATGTTATTGCCACTATGATTATTATAGTTATGACTATGATAGTCATTGGGAGGAAGATCACCCAAATGCAGGAAGGCAGAGGAAGTGAGGCCTCTGTGTCTCTTGGCCAAGCTAGACAGCCAGCAAATAGAGGCATCAGCGTGCCTTCTGCCAGGCTCCCCCAGGTGTGTGGGGAAGCAGCATGTGTCCAGGGCGTGGGGCAGCTGTGCTGCAGTGGGAGGAAGTCCTCTCTGTCTCCTCCACTGGAGACATGTGCAGTGACCTTCCTTATTGTCCCTGGTATGCCCCACATCCTCCTCACGTGCTCTGTGAGTGCCCCAGGCCAGCCCCTCATCACCTGTTGCCTGTATTTTTACCCCCTCATTGCCCTCTTCTGGGTTCCCCCAGCCCCTCTGGTCCAGCCCTGTGAGGACCCTGTCTAGCACCAGGTGTCCAGTCATTTCCCTGTTCAAAATCAGCAGGAGCTTCTCCTTGCTCAGAGAAGATATGACGAAGTCTTCCCCATGGCTTGAAAAACCTTCAAAGACAGGTGCCATCATCTGAATGTGCACCCCCAAATTTACATGTTGACATCCTAACCCCCAAGGCCTTGAAAGATGGTGCCTTTGGGGAGGTGATTAGGTCCAGAGGGTAGAGGCACTGTGATTGGCATGAATGCCCCATAAAGAGACCCCACAGGACCCTCGCCCTTCCATCACTCGAGGACACAGCAAAAAGGTGTTATCCAGAAAGTAGGTCCTCCCAAAGCCTCTAGAACAGTGAGAAATAAACATGTTGTTTATAAGCTGTCCTGTACATTTGGTTAAAGTGTCCCAAGCAGACTAAGACACTGGCCACCCCTCCTCAAATGCAACCCCAGAAAGACAGATGCCCCGCCTGAACAGGCCCAGCCCCTTCACATCCCCACTCCTGCTCTGGAACCAGGTTATTCCCACAGTGCAATCTTCTAGAAGTACCTCATCATTCTGCCAATGGTCTCTCAAGGTCTTTCAAAGCCCATCTTCTCCAAATATTTGCCAGTGTTGGATTATTTCCTCCTTGACCTCTCCTGCCTGTCTGTATTCAAGATGCATGCCCTCAGCTCTGGGCCACTAAGCTCACACTGCTGGTTCCCTGAGCCTGCAGTCCCTGGAGTTCTGGGTCTGAGTTGTGATCCCCTTCAGTACTAAGCAACAGCAATGGTTGGAGCTGTACACATTTCTGGTGAGTTGAAAGTGGATTTCTCCACTTGCTTTGATTTGTTCTCACAGTGGCCCTGGCTGGAATGAGCACGGTGCTGTAAGGGGACATAAGAGGCCTAGCGACTTGGCCTGAGTCATGCACCAAGGTGACAGAAGCATGCACAGAGCCTTGTGCAGTCCAGAAGAAGCAAAGTGGGCCCACCAAGATGGCACTCTCTGTGAGCACGGTCCTGTAACATGGTAAGAATCCAGATCTTGTATCTGGATCCCGGTTTCATGATTTCCCTTCCACCTGTACAGTCCTGGGGACATTTCTTCACCTCTCTGAATGTCAGTCCCCTTATTTATAAAATAAATGTCATCATAGCTCCCTCATAAGAGTGCTGGGGCCTATCATCGTGTGGAACAGCAGCATTGAATCAGGCACACACCGCCACAGAGGTAAAGCTTTGTGAGATGAGATCAGCACCAAAACCACTAAAAAACAACAGGTTCAGGCTTCTCTTTGTGCCTGGGAATAGTGGTGGTGTCCAAAGTACCATCCCAGGAATGGGGAGGAGGAGGAGAGGCTAGAAAAACATCCCCTGGTCGTCTGAGTACATTCCCAAGATACCAGGCCACCATCAGCAATTCCCAGGCCACAGTTGCTGTCCTTGCCTCCCCCAGGCCCTGGGAAAGTGCACAAATTGAGCTCATTCCACAAGCTGCTGTCTCCTGTTCTCAGGCCCAGTCATGACCCTCCGTGCTACTTGATACACAGAGAGCCAGGTATGGGCCTAAGTTGGACGCGATCCTGTGGCCGTTCCCGGGCTTGCCTGGAAAGAGTTGGAGTTGGCAACTGGAAGAGATGTCTCTGTGCTTCTCCAGATACGTTAACTGAAAGGGAATCCAGTTTCCCAGGTAGCAGCAAGAAGGCTGAGGAAGAGTTTCAACCTGGAGTCAGCCTGCAGGGTCCAAATTTCTGCCCATCCCCACCGAATTTCATGGCTCAATGAAGAGTACCGCTCACATGGGCACCATAGAATTCGAGGAGGATTAATAGCTACTTCCAGAAGAGCTTGCCCAGCACCACACACGGCAGATTCCCACTTGGCTGAGGGGGTTGTTGGTGGTGATGGCAGTGTGGATGGTAGTTGATGCTGACACAGGCCCAATGGATATTTCTACCCCCACTTCACAGTTCAAGATGCGAAGTGCCTTGCTCAAGGTCATGGCATGGGTCCATGGCAGACCTAACTCCGGTTACACTCTGTTTCAGGTGCCCTAAGAAGGAGGAGCTGGGCCCAGAATGGCAGTCTTCCCAGAGAATCAGTGACCTAGGAAGATCCAAACCCAAACCAAGCTGAGCTGAACAGCCAGGTGAAACACCCAGGGACTCCAGACCCTTTCTCGGAACCAGGAGGTAATGGCATCAACTGTTAGGAAGGTTGCTCTGCTGCCCAGACATGCCAGCCCAGCAGAGCTCACCACCAGCCCCGCCCCGTGCCTGACATTTAACTGGCTGCAAGCGGCGGGCGGGAGGGGTCTCCTAGAGGAGCCCCACCCACACCAGTGACTCTCAGCAGCAAAGGCAGGAGGCCCAGCCTTGCCTGGGCCACAGAACACGCCACCTGTCTAGGCCCCGTGAGCCATTGTTCTACTCCGGGGGGAGCCCACTCAAAAGCAGCATTTACCACCCACCAACTCAGGCCAGAGGTCAGGAACTGGGTCAGTGTTAGGACTAAAAGGAGGAGTGACCCCAAGAGTAACAAATGGCCTGGGGATTTACAGGCTGGGGCACCAACTGCGCTGTGGTTATTGTCCTCTGGTTGCTGGGAGCTCACCTTTGACTTGTCTTTGCAGAGGTCCAGGCACCTATACCATGGCATGGCAGGTGCTCCATAGACACCTGTTGGAAGAACAAACAGGAGTCATTATCATTGAAGGGAGCTTGTGGTGCCCTCTGGCAGCACTCTGTCTGGTCCTCCCAGCAGCTCTGAGGGTTGACCTCTGCGGGCCTTCCTGTCCACCCATCCACATGAGGCTCCTCCAGACCTCTCAACCGTAAGCATCAGCACTGAGGTTTCTGAGCACAGACCCCACAAAAGACCCCTGATGCTGCCCTGGAAGGTGGGCAGCTGCCTGCATGCTCTGAGATAGGGGCCAACTCTCTGCTTCTTTCTCCCCGTTCTCCTGCACTGGTTTTGGGGAGCCGGCCATTTGGGCTCCTCCTGGGCTGCCCCCCCGGCTGTGACTCTCTGGCTTCTCCGAACACCAAGAACCCGCTGAGGCATTTTCAGGAGTGATGGCTTTTGAACAGGATATCTGGGCTCCCTGCTGGCAATGGGTCCCTGGCAAGTCACAAAAAACTTCTGTTCCTCGTTCCCCAAACCTGTTCTCCAGGCTGTGGAGACGTGGATTAAATGAAATGGAAATGGGAAAGGTCCTCGGTTATCTGGTGCTAGAAAAATTATGAGAGATAAAGAGAAAATGCATTCTCCGCAGTTATGGTTAGGCCAGACCCACAGATACTGCAGCTGCAGTAACTGGCTCTGGCCAGGGCTAATCCCTGGGGCAGTATCTGTCTGCACCCTCACACCAGAGGCTCTCCCCCTTGCCACTCCTCCCTGGCTACCCCATGACCACCCACTGCCATTTTACCCTCACCAGGCTCCCTCACCTCCAGGGCCTCCCAGTGCCCAGGGAACTGGATGTGAGTCTCATCCAGACTAGATCCTGGCATCTGGCCCCCTCTACCATCCTCCCTGATCTGCTGACCCTTCTGGCCTGAGAAAAGGCCAAATGCCTGATGAGCACTGATACTGAGAGGAAAGAGCACAAGGCACATGTTAGGAAACCGGGACAGGAGGTGAGACTGGCAGGGCCGGCCTCCTAAGCAACAGGAAGCCTCAGTAGAGGCTGGGAGTGTTCTGGCTCATCACTTGCCCCAAGAGAGTGCAGCTGACAGCTTAAATTTCAAACAACAGAAATCCAAGGGAGGAGACTCAGCGCCCCACTCCCTCCCCTGGGCTCTCTCTCTCTCTGTGGGTTCTTCTCCTGGCTGCACTAGGCTTTCGCTCTAATGGCCTCCTGTGCTCCACCTCCAGACTTGACCCCCTATAAACAGAGATCAGTTTTTAGAGTCCTAGACAGGAGTGGACACTAGGAGAGAGTCTTAGTCACTTCCCAGAGCTCAATCCAGACCACAGAGTTCTTCTCAGCCCAGAACTCTTTGTGTTCCCAGCTCTCCCCATCCCCCACCCTCTGCTGCTCCCATGCACAGCTGACTCTCCACCCACTGGTGAACCCTTAGTTATGTTGCTATGTTGCCTTCTCCAGAACATGGAGCATAAAATGATTCAGTCAAAAGCTCCTGCATCCCCCCCCACACACACACACCCACAAATCCCCTTCCTAGCCCTCTGCTGTTGGCAGCATAGTAAATGGTATCATGCAGACTGTGCCAGGGTGCCCATGTTTTGCTCTGGACCCAAATGACAATTCTTCTTCTCAACATAAGTTTAAAGACCTCTTCACTGTTGATAGTAGCAGCAAATAACACTAAGAAATCAGGACAAGGAAACCAACAAAAAGGCCCCCCAAACAGACTGAATGCTCCGGTTTAGAGAGGGCAAAGGATGAGAGGGAGAGATGGTGGGAGAAGGTGAAAGGGATGAACAAGAGCACCATCATCCGCCCACCAAGCCTGTCAAGCTGCCAGCCAGTTCTTCTACAGAGCACAGACAAAACACCCTGCATTTGTGAATTTAAAAACCGACATCAATTGCCTCCTATGTGCCTTTCCATAAAAATCAACAAATAAAGAACCAATGTTTAGAGATTTTTCTTTGAGCATCTGCAAACACAAAGATAAACAGTTTACTGTAAGTAGGTCCAAAAGTGAGTCCAATAGCTAGTAAATTATATTGGCTGACTCTGTCAATGTGGTAAGGACAGCATGTCATCTTGGGACCCTTGGAGATCCTTATTAGTTATGCCAGTTAAGGCTACACATTTTATGTAAATATGTATATTTATATATTTCAGTAGATGATGCAGAGGCCCTCGGGGACATAGGTGAACAATCCCTTATCATTGATGCCCTGGAGGACTGTCACATGATTTTGTTGTGCTGTGAAGACATGTTCCTGCCCCGAGACTCCTAGAACTGCTGAGCTCAGAAAAGAGGTAGACAGTTTGCAGGGGCAGCTCAAGCCTTGCAGGAGTAACAAGTTTATTAAGATCCAGACTTGAGGCTAGGAAAGCTGTCAGGATAGACAGGCCTGGAGGCAGGGAAGCCTAAGGTGGGGTGGGGACTCAGGCTGCAACAGAGTATCTGGGGTCTGAGGATTTGGGAGAATTAAATCTAACAGGGTGCTTGGCTGGGGCTTGTGCTGGGCTCTGAGAGTAATAGCTGCTTACATAACATCGATACTAGCTGACAATTCACTCCGCAGAGTAGAAATATTTACCCATCCAAGACCAGACTTTGGCAGGGATCAGGATCAGCCCTTGTGGCAGTGACCACACTGGTGCCCAGGGGAGACCATCTGTGGTTTAGGAAGAGCACGTACAGGGTATGGAGGCCTTAAGAGGTGATTCTCCTGACCCAGTATTAAAAGCCCGTGGGTACTTGCACAGGTAAGGTAAACATCAAAGCAAAAGTTTGGAATTTTTATTCCAAACTTGCGATGTGATTCAAACGTTAGAATGCTGATTCTGAAAAATAAACCAAAAAAGGGGAGAGGGGGGGTTGTTTGTTTTTGTTTTTCCAGTCTAAATAGAGTGGACAGTTGGAGGACGTTTGGCAAAACTTGGGCGTGGGGGCGTGGGGGGGGGTGGAATGGCTCCTTAGGAGCCTCCTTCCAGCCTGCGGTCCTGGTCCCTGGAGGTCCCCACCTCACTCCTCTCTCCAACCCCGCATCCGCGCCGCCGTGCAGCGACATCTCTGTTGTGCCAGGTGTCGCAACCCACACAGGACTCCATACCCTCAGCAGCATGCCCAGCGAGAGTCACCTGGCCTGCATTGCCTCGCCATAATAATCTCATATATCAAAGCTGGGAGAGACCCGGCTCTGCTCCACGCTGAATATCAGAAGTCTCTCGCTCCCTCGGCTTCATATGCAAACTCCTGAGCTCCCTGGAGAACTTCCAGAAGAAAGTGCCCTGCGCCACGGACATTTGTTATTTTGCGCGAGAGGACACAGAGGCTCCACGGGGATGAGCCAAGTCAACCATAGCCCGGAGCCGGCACCAACCCAGACTTCCACTGACACCTAGTGGACGCTCCGAGAACGACAGCTGATTCTGCGCTGGGAAGAGTCAAACTCCCACTGGTCCAGAGGTTGCAAATATTCCAAAAGAGGAGAGAAGGGAGATAAATGTTGAGATTCACCAGCTCTTTAGGGCTAGACGAACCAATACTTCATGTTTAAGTATATGAACTTGGCAAGGGGGGAGAGAAATGAAGTCAAAACTCTTCAATCCGTCTCAGGATAAAGCCAGGGCATGAAGAAGAGGTAAGGAAGGAATAGAATCAAAAGCATAAGCTGGATTCAGCTTCCCAGCGCGCATGCCCCTGACCCAGGATTGAGTCCTACACATACTCACAAAGCTCGTGAGACAGTCCCTGCCGCAGTATTTGAAATAGCAAGAAAGAAAAAGCACTATATATTAATCTAGATAAAACATTGCCAGGTGTGGTGGTGCTCACCTGTAATCCCAAGGACTCTGAAGGCTGAGGTAGGAGATCACAAGTTCAAGGCCAGCCTGGACACCTTAGGGAAACCCTGTCTCAACATAAAAATAAAAAGAGCTGGGGTGTAGCTCAGTGGTAGCCGTGCTTCTGGATTCAATCCCTAGTACTGACCCCCCAAAAAAAAAGAAACCCACACTTTTCAAGCAATGTAACTCAGTTGTACATAATATAACTTTTTAAAAAATATTATTTAGTTGTAGTTGGACACAATAGCTTTATTTTGTTTATTTATATGTGGTGCTGAGGACTGAACCCAGGGACTCCCACATGCTAGGTGACTGCTCTACTGCTGAGCCACAACCCCAGCCCCCATAATAAAATTTTATTGTTCCGTAATTCAATTCTTCACCAGCTTACCCCCTAGGTCCATTTTTAAGTCTTAATACAAAGAGTATGGGGTGGGGGGGAGATCTGTCATTTCTCAGGGTTTGGAGGATATTACAGAGAGGGTTGGGGTGCATGCCCACTCCCCGGTCCTGGTCAGATGTCTTCCATTCATGTCTGAGACTGCTGCGCTAGACAAGCAAGATGTGTGGCCTGGGCCCAGGTCTTCACAGTCTTCCCACAGAGTGGACAAGCCCATTTCTAAAGCACCAGCATTTCCCCTCCATCAATGGCTCTGGGAGGAATTTGTCAAGAGTGGTTTGGGCAGAAAGGCTCCCTCCCTGGCCTGACCTCCCTCCCCAGGAAAGCTGATACAGGACAAATTGGCTCAGTATCCTGAAAAGCCACAGTGCCAGGCCCTCTTCAGACCCTTGCTCTCACAGCAAACAACCTGAGCCAGGACTTTCAGATAAAAACATCAGGTGCAAACGCTGATGTCCCCCAGGCTAAACCCTCCTCCAACAGGCTCAGAAGGCCCTGGGCCTCAAAGGTGCTGCTCACCAGCTCTTGATCCCTCCTTTGGTTGCACCATCAGCCCAGACCCTGAAGCCCCAACAACCAATCAGGGGAGCAGGGGGCAGGAAGAGGAAAAATGGGGCGCCTAGACCCAGAGAGGCAACATGAATGCCTCGGGAACTGTACTGCTTGACACAGGAGCAGCCCATGTAGCCACACCCCACAGGTCACCCCATGTGAAAGCAGAGCAGCTGGCCAATCAGCAGAAAGTTCCACCCATTGGAATCATCAAGTACAGACCATACACCAGCCACTGCACTAATCACTTTACATATATTATCTCATTTAACCTCTAGCCATTCTGATGTAGGAGGTATTATTATTAGTCCCTCTTCCAGATGAGGAATTAAAGCTCAGAGAGAGGTTAAATAACTTGCCCAAGATCACACAGCTTTTAATGGTAGAGTCAGAACTCAAAACACAGGAGTCTGAGCCCATAAGCAGCACTCTTAGTCCCTCTGCTCTGCTGCCTGTGGCTCTGTGACTCTCCAGGATCTTGAGCTGGTCCACCCTGCATGGCTCCCATGAGAGGTGTGTGCTGTTCTGGGTGGGAAAGAGCCTGACCATCTCTGGGCCACACCTCCCAGGCAGTGGGAGGAGTGGAGAAAGACCTGCAGCCCAGGAGAAAGAGACCCCCAACCCCAGAGTCCAAGCAGGAGGACCCTCCCATACACCTGGCCCAAGCTCCTCTGTTCCCTGGGGCAAGAACCCGGTGTAAGACAAGGGACATTGAGGTGCCCACGTTCACACTGCAAAAATCCAGCTGCACCAGATGCATCTCTACACAGGAGCAGCCCTTTAGTGTTTCCATGCCCAGACAACACCTACTGTGAAGCTCAGAGCTGCTTCTTATTCCCTTTTTTCTAACGTCAGACTACCACACCTTCTAGCAGAGCCTTCCCCAAGCACTTGAAGTGTTTTTGGAGTGAAGTGTGGGCACCTGTCCTTCTTAACATTCCGAGGTGACTCTGCCATGCCATCTCATCTGCCCTTGACTTTCTCTTTGGTTCTTTCCTCCTGTACATGTTTTGGAAGGAGTTATCTGTCACCCCCCCACACACACCCCACTCCTCACTACCCCAGCCCTTCAGAGCTTCCTGCAGTGGACACTCAGCTGCCCTCCATTGGTTGGTACCACTCTCCTGGCAAACCCAGCACCCTGACAACCCCCAGTGTCCTCACACCCCTACTGCTGTCGCCTCTGGACACCCAGTACTGCAAAACCAAAACGCATCCCCAATCACATCCCAAAATGAACTCATCATCTTTGTCCCCACGACCCTGGGCTGCTCCAGCTCCTTCCCTGACATGTCAACCAAAAGCAGGACCAACTAGATAATTTGTGAGCCCCTCCATGCATGAGGTGGAAAAAGTGTCACCACAGGTCTGGAGAATGGTTTTCCCTTCCTTTTGTGGTCTCTTTCTAAGCTAGTCACCATGATTTTTATTTGATATTTTATAGTGTTCTAAGTGAAAAAGAGGAATTTTTTAGTTACTGGTAATAATTTTACTGCTCATCTTTACATTGTGCAGTTTCAATTTTGAAATCAAACATCAGAGCATTTAGCAGGTGTGCAGAACCATGGGAATCACACAATTCTTATTTCATGGCTTGTCCCTGTGGGGTGCTAGGAGCTGGCCAGAGGCAAAAACAAGGCAGATTCAGGAAGTATGGAAGGAGGAAGGGAGGATTCCCCCAAGCATGACTAGCAAGGGAGAATTCCCAGCCACAGGTACCTAAGGGCTCTGTCCTAATGCAGTCCAACCTGCCAGCCTGCTAGCCCACTCAACTCACCTGGGTGTGGGGTTAAGGAAAGTCAAACTAGGCATTTCCCCTTCTGGTGGACCAGGCCCCAACCCACAGCAGATGAATGATCTGACCTCTAAACCTCCATGTGGGAGGCCCTTGGTACCTGGATCATGGGTGGTAAGAGGTTCAGACACTTTATGGTAATGCCATCGTCATGCCCCAAGACACAAATGTGTGACCAGCAAACCCTTGCTAGGCCCATACCCAGAGGTCCCTGTGGAGATAACCTTGGTGGTTCTGGGGTGAAGGAGGAAAGGGGAGGCCAGTTGGAAGAGGACAAGAGACAGGTTCGGGTGGAGCTGAGAACCTGTGCCAGGGAGGCAGTGCAGGGGGGACCCCACATGAGCTGAGGCTGCAGGCCCAGGCATGAGCATGAGGGACTTCTCTTAGAAAACACAATAAAAAGGTAAAAGTGTTAAGAATATCAAAACAGCCACCAAAGAGCATTGAACTGCAGAGGGAAAGAGGCCTCCTGACTCAGGTCCACACTGGCACATATCTGTGAAGGTGCCCCTGACCACACTTCTCCGGGACACCTTGCCTGAATGGTGGCAGCCACCGGACACTCTCCCTTCCTCGGGTCACCCCTCCAGTCCATGGCTCTGCTGCCAGCTGAATCTAGGGTAATCCTTGTCCTGGAATCTAAGGCCCAGCCTGATTGGGGCCACCCTGCCCATCCACCATGGGCTGCTGCTCAGCCTCCTGTCTGCTCCAGAGGACCAAGAGAGCACCGACACAGCTGAGAAGGGTCAGGACAAGTGGCTGCATCCTGCCCACTTCGTATTGCCTCCCCTGGACCGTGGGGCTTGGGGCTCCCTGGGAGAGATACTTCCAGATTCCTCACCCCCTCTCATGGTGGAGCTGGCCCTCATGCCTTGGTTACCCCACATGGTCCTACCTAAGCCAAATCCCCATGACCCAGGATGGACACCCAACCCATGCACTGGCTCAGACAGATTCTCTTTCAAAAGAATTTGAACCAAAGGACCCAGATCTGGAATTTGGTCATGGATGGTCCCTGAAACTGAGAAAGTCAGGAGCTAGGCTGGGAGGGGTCCGTGAAGGCCTTGGGAGGTGCTGAGAAAGAACAAAGAATCAGTCCTAGAGAGGGAAGAAGCAACAGAGAGGACAGGCCACAAGGACACAGAGAGAGGACACAGCTGCTCTGGCTACCCAAGGCAGCAGGCAGGGCTGTCCCATGTCCTGTGAGAAGGAAAGTTGAAAAAGAATGCAGCAGGGTGTGGTGGCACATGTCTATAATCCCAGGGACTTGGGAGGCCAAGGTAGGAGGATAGAAAGTTCAAGGCCAGCCTCAGCAATTTAGCAAGACCTGTCTCAAAATAAAAAACAAAAAAGGCTGGGGATGTAGCTCAGTGGTAGGGCACCCCTGCAGGGGGAGCTGGATCCAAATCTAGTTTCAAAAGTGAATATTTAGTTAGAAATACAAAAGTAAATCATAATGGTACAGATGCACTATTTGACACACCTCTGTAGTATCAGTTTTCTGATACCAGACAGCACTTTCTGATCTCTTCATATATGGACTCTGTAGTCACTGTTTTTAGATGAAAAGGTAATTTAATCTTCCCTCTAAACCTAGTTGATGAAAATTTGCCATTTGATACTGATAGCTTAGACAAGTTCCTCTTATTTCCACAGTAGACATTGGTTATATCATGTACACTTTTAGAATTGTTATCAAATTTGGAGGAAAAAAAAACCTTTAAAAAATTTTCTTTACAAGTCTACTGCAAGTATTCAAGGCACTTCGCATTCTTAGCATGTGTGTGTGCTCTGACTGAAGCTAAAGATTTAAACATTCTTTGAACTAATGACATTCATTACCCAGTTTGTCATTTTGTGGGACTTATTATGAGGTTTGTATTCACTTGTTTCTTGGGAGAAAACTTCTGTTTTGATCCATGGTGTGGACATGAGACAGACAAAAAATTGTTTTCAACAGAACTTTTGCTGATACTCATTGTCTTTCATATACAGAAAAAAGGACGGTGACTGATCTCCAGTCAGAAGCCAGGATCCATTGAACCTCAACTCCTAAGCATTAGTTTTATTTTTTTTTAATATTTATTTTTTAGTTATAGGTGGACACAATGTCTTTTTTTTATATTTATGTGGTGCTGAGGTTTGAACCAAGTGCCTCACGTATGCTAGGCAAGTGCTCTACCTCTGAGCCACAATCCCAGCCCCTAACCATTAATTTTATGGGTTTTCTTAATGTACGAGTCTGATCAAATATATCCCAATTGAATTTTAATGTTTTATGAGGCATTGCTCTATCTTTCTCCACTCCATCCTCAGTGCTGGGGATGGAACCCAGGGCCTCACACATGCATGGCAAGTGTGAGCTCTACCACGGATCTCTATCCCCAACCCCACTGTCTGTCTCCAAGTCACAGCTTACAAAGTTGGTCCACTTATATTCCCCTTGTATTTGTGTTTCCAGTTTCTGTTTTATTCATTTATACAGTGGTTGAGTTTGTAATACCAATATTGATAAGAGACTCACCAAATACACCCCCACCTTCTCTTAGAATACTTGATGTCAACTTGCTCTCTTTCCATGCACCATTTTGGACTCATGACTTTTCAGATTTACCGTATGCTAGTTGACTTCAGCCAGTGCTTGATTTCTGACACTCAAGTTGTCTCGACTCTGGCCAGCAGGACCCCCTTTTAGACTGGCTCCTGTGCCCTGTGCATTTCACTAATTTATTGATTTTTAGCCTTCTTGTTCACTGTTCATGTTCACCTTTCACTTCCATCTCATTATGTGGAAACTTCCATTTCTCCCAAGGTACTTCCAGTGGGAAAGAATGTGGAAGAAAAGAAGATGGGAGCCACAATGGATTGTGAGTGACACAGCTCCCTGGTCATTTCAATAGACAAAGAGGAAAAAAAAAACAATGTGCTTTTAATGAACTATTTTTGTTCTCTTAAAAGCATGAGTTCATATTGATTTTTCCAGTCCAGTTCTAAAAAAAAAGAAAAAAAAAACTCAAACTCTTCATTCTACAATTGTAGTTCCTTTTCTCTTATGTTAAAAAAAATCTAGACTTCTAACCAAGTAAACATAATTATTTATTTATCTTTATCATCTGAAAAGAAAATAGTTCTAAGATAGCATGATAACATCACCCAACAATCCAATAAATGTTCCAGTTATCAAATAAAGTTCAACTCTTCTAATTCTTATTTTTGTTGGTTTTCAGACTGCACTCTACTAAAGATTTGGAAAAACTCTCTTTGCCCTAGAGTCACTCATCATCTCTCATTCTCTGGCTCTATGAGTCTTTGGTACCAAGATTTGGTTTAACTGTTTTCTGGTGATTGAAGTTTGAGGGCCCTGGCATCAGAATGGTTAGCCAACCAAAGCTCTTAGAAGGTGGACACTCTACCTACTGCAAGATAGTAGAGAAACCTCCAACAGAACAATGGCCAAAATTCTGCCATGGTGATTGAACTTCATTTGTCCATCATCAGGGGCTAATACACAGAGATAAGATCAGGATTGGCTCACACAATATCTAGCTGAATGAACAATTCTGCCCACTCCCCACCTAATCTATCTTTTCCTTTGTTACTTTCACATGTTGAGGGGGATGTCTTTTTTTTTTTAAAGGACTGTTCTTATTTTCCAATTTTTTAAATTTATCTTGCTTCTTTTGTAAACTATAAACTCCCCCACCGGTTGTAATATTCAACTTAATAAACCAGTACATTGTATTGTGCATGGTTACATCAAGGTCCATTGCGAAAAATTGAAAGGTTCTCCCAATTAGTAGCTTTGGGGGAGGGGGATTGCCAAGAATTAAACCCAGGGGCACTCAACTACTGAGCCACATCCCCAGCCCTATTTTGTATTTTATTTGAAGACAGGATCTCACTGAGTTGCTTAGTGCCTCACTTTTGCTGAGGCTGGCTTTGAACTCATGATCCTACTGTTTAGGCTTCCAAGCCACTGGGATTACAGGCATGCACCACTGCACCTAGGAGTAGTATCTTGAACCCAAAACTAGTCAAAGTTTTCAATTTTCTCATAGGGAGATCATATTCTTTATAATTAGCTCAAAAATGTACTTTAAGTGCAATATACTAAGATGTTTTTGTTATAAATCAAAATTCAGACTTAGCTTTATATATGTTTCATTTTGTCCTTATTTTGATCATAGAGATCAACAGTGTGCAGAATGTATATTCTCAGAAGTCTTTGGAAAGCACAATTACCAATCACCTTAATTTTATAGAAAATTCAAAGTTCCCAAAGCCAAATAAGAATGTCATAAAATATAACTAGTTACATTTAAAGTTTAAATGAAAAAATATATAACCAGATATATCAAATTATATCATGATGAATTTTTTCATCAACTGAAAAATGTATCAGATTATTTCACCTTTACATCATTTCAGAAAGTTAAAATGGAAGCTTTTCTATAGAATCCTACAACATCCAGATTATGTGAGTTCTAACAGAACCAGCTCATAAAAGACCCCAGTGTTTAAAATCATAGCACACACCATCAGACCACAGCTGTAGCTATTTAGTATTAGTGGAGAAATCCAAATACTTCCCTGGAATAAATTATGGCAGACCCCAAATTCCTGACTTAGCATTCTGTAGGAGCTGCATCTGTGATTTTAAAGAAAACCATAAAATCATCTTCTTTGAACTAGAAGCAAATTAATGTCATCTGGTTTTAATTATTCATATATCATGCCTTTTTAAAGTTTAAATTAGGATTTAGTTCCCCAAAAATCCCAATTTTGCAATAAATCATTTAGGTGGGAAATGACTATTTAAATGAGTAATGAGGGGGCTGGGGATGTGGCTCAAGCGGTAGCGCACTCACCTGGCATGCGTGCGGCCTGGGTTCGATCCTCAGCACCACATACAAACAAAGATATTGTGTCCGCTAAAAACTAAAAATAAATAATTAAAATTAAAAATAAATTTAAAAATAAATGAGTCATTAGCCAAGAAAAGAATGGGCCCCTCTTCCTCATGTCCCTCACCACCACTCCCCCAAAATTCAGCTTTTGATTTTCAGCAGCATGTTTAGAACCACACCTCAGGCCATCAGTTCTTCATTGTGAGGCTTCTGGTCAACTCAAAGTCAAACTGCTCCAGACTTCAAAACTCTTAGAAAAGGAAAAAAACTTGAGAGTAAAAGAAGAGAGGGATGGAGGGAGGTAGACAGGCAGGAGAGGAGGAGAGAAAAAAGAAAAGGCAGAGAATTACTTGTTTCAAAACAGTGCAATTTGTAGCCAGGAGTGGTGGTGCTCACCTGTAATCCCAGCAGCTGAGGAGGCTGAGGCAGAAGGATCACAAGTTCAAAGCCAGCCTCAGCTATTTAGTGAGGTCCTAAAGAACTTAGTGAGACTTGTCTCAAAATAAAAAACTAAAAGATGTGGCTCAGTGGTTAAGCAACTCTGGACAACCCCAGGTGCAGTTTGTATATGCTGTTTAATCCCACACAGACATGCACAATCAGTCTATAGGGCTAAAGAGCAATAATCCATAATCAATAAGGTAAACAAAAGCAAATTCAACACATTTCAGACTTTTTACACTTACAGCCTCACCGTTTGCTGGGAGGGCATATTTCCAAGCAGATGATTCCCTGATGTCTCTTAATATTAATTTTAATTTAGTAAATTTCAAGTGCTAAGAACCTGCAAATTTTTTGTAAGTAAAAAAATCCTTTTATCTGAAAAAGAGATTACCTCGTAAACTAAAGCTGAACTTAAAGTTATATTTATATTTAAATTTCAGCATTACTTGCTACCATATGCTAAATTAAAACTCTTCACGCATTAAAATACAATAATTGCACCAGGCTCAGTGGCCCAAGCCTATAATCCTAGTGACTTGGAAGGTTGAGGCAGGAAGGTGGCAAATTTGAGACCAGTCTCAGCAATTTAGTGTTGACCCAATCTCAAAATAAAATATATAAAAGACTGGGGATGTAGCTGGGTGGTAGAGCATCCCTGAGTTCATTCTCTGGTACAGCAAAATCTATTTATTTATATATTTAATACCTTCATTATCCCCCCATAATCCGAAAGCCCTCAGGATGACGTAGTTGGTAGGTTGGAAGTAGGTGTCACCCCACCAGGGACCCCTTTCCGGGATGTGATCTCCTAAGGCTGGAGATCCGAGAGCATGTTTCCTAGGCTTAATCTTTTTTACTGTTGTTTTGGGTTGTTGTTGGTGGTGGTTTGGTTTGGTTTGGTTTTGAGGTGCCAGGCATCTAACCAAGGCCTGCACATAGTTTGTGGGCGTCATCTTACACTGAGGCGATTTGATGAAAGACTCAGCTGGTGTCGCCAGTGGTATTTGGAGGCACGTGGCCTCTTGGTGGATGAGCAGTCTTCAGTACAAGAGCAAAATGCAGGACCTAATGAGGTCTGCTGGGGCACTCCTTATTCCAAGGTTCCAGGTTTTTCAAAAGTCGTTTTAAAATTGTCCTCCATGGGGTGCAGTGGAGAGACCAGGAACCTCCTCCACAGCCTGGGGGCGTGGACTTCGCTTCTAGATGCGGGAGAGGGCAGCCTGCTCAGTTTTTCCAGCCTCTCACTGAAGGAGGCAGAGAGGAAGCGCTGTCCTCCAGTTGCGAGCCTCATTCTCCACCTCAGGCAGGCGTGGGTTTTCCAGGCTCACTTGGTTTGTCCAGGATTTGAGGACCTGAAGGTCCCAGGATCCAGAAAAAGAAGGCCATAGTTTGGGATCAGCTCTGATGTTTCTGGTCCCAATTTCACAGACTAGGTGTCACAGTGGCGCCCCCTAGTGATCCGTAGCCAGAGGAACACCCCCAAGAAAGTCAGCCTGGCCCAGGATGGTTGGAAATAGGACACACAGCAAGAAAGACATCAAAAGAAGTCTTATTTTTCCTCCTTCTTCTTCTTTTTTAAAGAAGTTGGGAATGGTCACAGTACAGAGGGTGAGCCAGGCACTCTGTGAAGCCACCAATGTGCCAGGGACAGATAGAACACAGACACAGAGGGAAGAGATAGGCCACTAACGTCTCAATTCCACAACTGACAATGGAAGTTTGTTAAAGGCAGAGCCCGTGGGAGTTTTCCAACTGAGTCCTCATTTGGAAAAATAGTCAGTCTTCCTTTATCCTGGAGGCCCAGGGAGTTTCACTGCGCTTGGGAACAGCAGAAGGAATTTTCCAGGACTCACCACAAAGTGGCGCCAGACACCCATGGACGTCATGAGGTCCTCCCGTCCAGGTGGCCCCAGAAGCTGACGCTGGAAACTCAAAGAGATCAGCACTTACATAGTCAAAGGCCAAAGGATGAAATAAGGCATGGAGGAAATAAGAAAAGACACCCTTTTTAAAGAGATGGGGAGGAGTGGCAGAGAGTGTCTACAAAAGGAACTCAAAAGAACTTTGCCATAGAACCTCTTGGCAGGACACGATGTAGGCGTGGGCAGACTAGAGATGGCCTCTGGAGAGGCTGTACAGACCTTCAGGTGGAAGAGGGCAGTGACTGGGGCCAGAGATTGGTGGTGAAGGAGAAAACACGTTCTGAATTGTGCATTTACATTTACTAGTAGTTTTTATTGACACAATAAATGAGTTAATAAGCCCAACCCAACTGAAATACATTCTATTCAATTATTTTTTTGAAAATTTATCTTGTCAGCTCTTGTTGGATATTATTAGGGACTGATGAATTCAAATGTATTGTACCAATTGATGCCAGCCAACCCTCTCCTGATGTTCCCACTGCCAAACCTTTAGCTAGTAGGAGCATTTTGTATAGATGGGTTGTGGATAAGTTTGAATGACTCAATCATTTAAAGCTTTGTTTTATGATCCAACAAATTATAGGTGTTCTAGAATTACCTTGTACCTTTCAGTCCCCAGACTTGTAGAAAAATAGCATCGGAAACCAAAAATCTGGGTTTTGGTGCATTTTGGCAGTGACATTTCTAACGGGCTGTTTCAGTGGGGAATAAAAAGCCAAAATACGTTTGATTTACTGTTTTAAGCAAGCATGACTACATATTAACCTGTTTGATTCAGTCATAACCACATACAGTTCTTTTTCAAACTGTGAGATCAACAACTGGCCCTCCTTTTCACTAATCCTGAAAGCTTGGTTCCCAACAAAATAAACAATTATTTCTTGCTCTAACTGATAATTTAGGAGAATAACATTTTTAAATGAACTATCAATAATATTAACAATGTAAATACTGAACAACATTTTTGCATTAGTCTACATACCTCCAAACATTTGTTGCCAAATTGCTTTGTTATTGAATCACTGGTAATTTGTCACACTGTATGGCTATGAAAAAAACTTACCCAACAGATATCTTAGGTTCCATTGTTTGAGTTCACTTTCATTTTGAGAAAGCTTCAACCGGCTGCCAGGCCCCATTTTCTACTCTACCTTTCATTTTTCCATAAGCCTCATAAACTCCCAATATACTAATTCACTAAATAATATACTTCTTTATTATCGCATTATTAGTATTCTTCCCTTGTCCTGTTGGAACATAAGCCTCATGGAATAGGGTTTCTTCATTGGACACTAGAAGATGTTCCCTGAAGGCAAAATCAGGACAGCTAGGCTTGACTCTGGGGCATCCTAGGGACAGCTCCTAGGAGGGCAGTGGCAAAAGCTGCAAGAGACATCACTGAAACCAAAGAAGCCACCCTGGGCTACTCACAGACACCCAGTGCCCTCCAACTCTTCCCCAGAAGTCTGTAGGTCTCAATGACAGCTGTGAGAGGAAAGCCAGCATTAGTGCTGAGCCTGCTCCTGGGCATGGTAACTGAGCATCTGGAAGGCTAAAGCTTCCAGAAGAAGCATGAAGTCAGACCTATGCCTTATAACTAGGGTGACCTCACTCCTGGCTCACCAGAGTAATCCCAGTTGATAGCTCTTGTCCTGTTATCATTAAATGCACTCCACGTCCACTTATTAGAACGTCCTAACTTAAAGGACCAAGTGACAGGCATAAATTAGTTGAAGGGAGAGGCTCCAGGAGGGAGGAAATCTTCAGCTACAGAGGAGGCAGCCCCTCTATGATCAAGAACTAGTTCAGTGCCTGGTGCATGGTTGGGGCTCAATAAACACATGTGTTGGGGACATGGGGAGACAACAAAGAATTGAGAGAAATTTCCATGTACCTATACAGACTAGCAAAAATGGATGGAATCCTGTGAGAGATTCAAGCAGAGGAGGTCAGGGGTCATTTCTTGGTTCTGGGCTTGGTCAGGTGATGGAGGAACGATACAGATTAAAGAGGCAGGGAAGAGGAAGGATCAAGTATGACCCATGTAGTCATGTGGTCTTTATTTTTTATAAAATGAACATGATTCCAGTTCAGGCACAGTATAAAATTCACACATACTCTCCATAAAGGAGTCAAACCAACAAGAAGAACATAAAGGCAAAGCACTTAGGATATCTCACTCTTGGACACAGCCCTCCCCAATCTACTTGAGACCCTGCCAGGTGGAGAGAGGATGGTGGGGTGGTGGTGTTACAAAGGGGAAGACAACTAGTTGAGGCAGTTAGACTGTCCCCACCACAGGTTGGCTGGAAGGGCCAGGAAGTGGGGGTAGAGAGGAACCCACTCAGAGGCTCCAGACCTGGGAGGGAGTGGGGAATAAAAAGGTACAGGTCTTGATCAACAATCAATCCTTCACTCCTCAAGAAACTTCCTCCCTCCACTCCTTCTCTAGTCTTAGGCTCTCTCACCTGGTTGGGGAGAGGAGAGAGTAGTGGCTTCCAGAGTTGAGAACAGGAAAAGCAGAGTAGAAGAGGCAGAGTCTGGATCTCTGAGTAGAATGCCTAAAGGAAAAGGAAGTCCCCACATAAATCCTATGGAAAGGGGCCTCTGGGAAAAACCAAGAGCGCCCTGGTCAGGTGATCTTGTTGCCACCTGAGTCAGTTGGAGCTCTTGTGCAGCAAAAGCTGTCCCCAAAGCAGGCAGCCTGTGACTATGGGCTGAAGCATGAAGACAGAACTGTGTGTATTTTACGCTTCTCTGGACCCAAGGCTGGTGATGTAACTAAAACCCCAAAGCCCACTTTTTTTGCAGGAACCAAAAAGACCACCCCTTTTGATTTTTACTTCTGCACTTTGACAATGCCACAGGAAAAACAGACGCTGCAAACGTTACACTTGGAACCGACCACCTCCTGCCCTCTCATCACACCACACACACATTTTACCGGCCGTCCTCAGGATGTGCACTCAGTCCACACTTGATGGGGTTCTGTGGATCCCCAGCACTGGTGCACTGCCTACGTTGGGGGGCTGTGGCCTTCCAGGTCACCCACCATGGCTTGCTGAGCCCTCCACCTCTGCATAAGCATTTGGCTTGAAGTGAGATCAACACTTGCTCCCATCCTTCCTTTCCTCTTCCATTTCCTCTGGGAAAGCAGGGAGCCCAAGCCAACTCACGTATGGCCTTTGGTCCTTCTTACTCCACATTTATATCCTGCTCTCCAGAAGCGCTGGCCTTTCCCGGCATGAATGCCACCCCCACAGATCTGCGAGGGCTGAATGTATTTACATACATAGAAAGAGAGACAGAGAGCAGAGACAGGTGCGTAGTTAATCCCCATTGCAGAAGAGAAACCTGAGAACCAGAGGGATGAAGTCACTTTCCCCAGGGTCACTCAGCTAGCAAATGTCAGCTCTGGGTCTGGAAGTCACATCTCCTGAACTCTCACCAGTGCCACTGGCACGACACTCAGCCTCTGACAGTTGCTCCCGCACATGGACACTGCAGGCTCTTCAGACTTCTCTTGTCCTTCATCCGTGGAGGAAAACAGGAACACAGCCTCACCCCTCATGAGTCCTGTGTCCTGCAGGCCAGTCTGTGGGCCCTTCCTCAGGTCTAGATCCAGGCCTTGAAGAGTTCCTCAGAAGACAGCACAGTTGTGGCACAGACATCCACCTCTTCCCTTCTGCAGCTGATTAACTTCTGGGGTGAATTGGTTACTTTCTGAAAATTAATTTTCATCGATGATTAGATGTAACTAGTAGAAAGTAGTGAGAGTAAAGAATGTCACAAAAATCCCAATTATTTGATGAAATTTCAAGCTGTTAAAAAAATCCCAAAGACAATTCCAACCCCTAGATCAGTGACTTCCAGCATTTGCTGAGGTCATCTCCCAGTTAACTGCCAAGCTATTCCCTCAAGGCCCTGATGCGTCAGTGCTCCAAAATTCCAGAATTCGGGGGGCAGGGGTGGGGGGAACTAACCATTTTCCACCAAGAGCTGAAGAACAATGAACTAGTCTAAGATGCTTCATGAACAGCAACTATCACAGTGCCAAGTCCAGAGAAGGTGCTCATAAATGCAGTCTCTTTCTTAGTCATATTTTTTTTTCCTGAGACCCTGGTGCATAATCATTGCTAGTTGCAAACATGCAGATACCCATTTATTCAAAGGGACTTCATTGCTAGTATGCTCACCTCCACAAATTCTCTGTGTTCTTCTATAGTTACCTTCCACTAACCTCCTGGTCATCACTCCTAAAGTACATGCACACAAATGAACAGGCATGATGGTTTCCACCACCTTGGTCCCCTAGACATCAGCATCATCCAGCCAATCACCCTTGATCCTGTTTCTAAAGAGGCAGCTTCAGGGGTTTACTCTTGGTGTCCAACTGACAATAAGAAAAGATATCACATAAGAAGGGCTCTCTGAGCAGGAGTGTTAGCCTGGAGCGGCCATTAATTCACTGCTGCTGGTCCTAGTCAGATTCTCAGGACCCTGACTGCCAAACCTGTAGTGGTTTGCTTGATTATTTTTAAATCCTAGAGCAGTGCTGTCCAGTGAAAGCAATGAGAGCCGCATATGCAATTTTTAAAATCTAGCAGCACATTTTAAAAAGTAAAAAGAAATAGGTGGAGTTATTGTTAGTGATATACTTTATTTAACAGATACACCAAAATATTGTCATTTAACATGCAGTAAAAAATTACTAAAATTTTTCAAATCTTTTGTACTTTCCTCCCAATCTATCACATATGACTTTAAAGGACAGCACAATTCTAAAACATTTAAATTAAATAATCCCAGCAGCTCAGAAGGCTGAAGCAGGAGGATTGCGAGTTCAAGGCCAGCCTCAGCAAAAGCAGTGTGCTAAGCAACTAAGGGAGAATCTGACTCTAAATAAAATTCAAAATAGGGCTGGGGATGTGGCTCAGTGGTCAAGTGCCACTGAGTTCAGTCTCCGGTACCCCTCAAAAAAAAAATTAAACATTGTTGCACAATTAGAACTAACTTTCAAGCAAGGTTCCAATGATATTTTAAAAATATGTGTTATCATTTTTTTTTAATTTAGTTGTATTTTATTTATTTTATTTGTTTTTATTTTTATGTGGTGCCAGATCAAACCCAGTGCCTTATGCATGCTAGGCGAGTGCTCTATCACTGAGCCACAACCCAGGTCCTCCAAAATATGTTTTCAATATTTAAAAATCATGAGATTTCTCATAAGGATCTGGACTTTGAGGTTTCCTATTTACAACTTGGAGATCTCAGACTGGGGTGTAGCTTGGTGGGAAAATGCATGTCTAGTTGGGTTTGATTGCCAGCACTGCAAAAAATAAATAAATGAATCTTGGAGGTCTGGCAGCACTGGCTCAAACCTTTGTGGCAACCTTCTGGAACTAAAAAGCAGCTGCTTTCTTTAGATGGAATGATTTTCCCTGGGTCCATCACCTCTTCTCATTGAGTGATGGTCATTGTACTGCATTGACATTTTTTTCCAGTACCTATTTGATCCCCAAAAGCATCTGAACTCACAAATGCCACTTTCTGTGAAGCACACAAGGCCACATTTGGGGTGGTCCATTGTTACTAACTTGAGGCCATCTCTATGCTTGCCACCCACCTTATAGTAGAATATGACAGCAAGAAAAGAAAGAATGAAGTCAGTCACAGAAAGGAAAGAAAGACCCTTTAGCACCAAAGCCCCATCCCTGGGAAGCAACTATGGATGAAAGACATGGGGAAAAATTATATTTTTAAATAGAGAATATACACTGGACCGAATTAACATGATTGTCCTTGCATTGGTACTTTTGCTTTGACTGTTACATGGTGATATAAACTTTAATGGAAAGGAATTCTTCATGGCACATTTCAGAGTGCAGCCATCCCAATTGTAAAATTGTAGATATAGACATGTAACATTTTACCCACACAGATAAAATAAGCACAAACCTGGAAGGACATTTTGGAGAATTGCCAAGGATTTCCGATTGGTAATTTTCTACAGTTTAATTGGCAAGATGAGTGGATTTTGCAAGGCTGGCTGGAAATCGCTTTTTTTTTAACAGTTTGGAGGATTATGTATAAACAATGCAACTGTCAGAGAAGCTAGGCTCTGCTGAGAGAAGGGGGATGGTGGTAGTGACACCTGGCTCCAGAATGTGTTTGGGATTTAATGGACACTAATGATCTATCTCTCACACAGCACCGTGGGGAAATGCATTGACTCAGAGAATTTGTCCACTTTAGAAATCCAGGGGAGAAAACAGAATAGAAGTTGGAATATCCAGGGAGGCATCTAGAGAGGTGGCCAGATGCACCGTGTGGGAACTGCTGGCTTCTGCTTCTCCCCACCATGGCCCCGGGCACACTCACTCCTGTGCTCTGTGTTCCCTGGAGTAGAATAAGAATCCTAGGCTAGTGCAGAGCTAGGAACACAGGCAGGGACCCCTAGTCTTTGGGAGTCACTATGAAGTCCAAATTGCCCCCCATGTCCCCACGCCATCCCCACCAAAGACAAAGCATAGTCCAGACTTCCCATGTTCCCACACATGCTCTTTACCCTGATGCCCTTAGCAGATCAGTTGAATATATTGTGTTGGAGTATGTTATTGAATGTAGCCACTGTTGGAACTGTAGAAAGGGACCAAGAAGGTTCAGCAGGACAGTTCAGAAGAGAAAAACTGTGTATGACTCCTGAAATGGCAAGCATCCTGGGCTGGGCAAACACCAGGTTTTGTTCATGCCAGGTCCTGGGAGAAAGCAGAGGTGGCCTCAGGGAGGTGCCTATACCCTGGAGAAGGGAGATCTCTCCTAGACCCTCTGATTAGAAATTGCTGTGATTTGAATATGTTCTCCCAAAAGCATGTATTGCAAACTGAATTCCCGAGGCAACAGCCTTAAGGTGGGACCTTTGAGAGATGATTAGCTTAGGGCTCTACTTTCACCAATGGATTGATGTAGATCGTAAAAGGACTTGAGAATGGGAAGAAAGAACCTACAGAATAGGAGAAAAACTGTGCTGCTTCTTCTGACAGAGGATTAATAGCCAGAATATATAAAGAACTCAAAAAATTCAGCATCAAAAAAACTCAGCCAGGGTCTGTGGTGCACGCCTGTAATCCCAGCAGCTGGGAATGCTGAGGCAGAAGGATCCCAAGTTTAAAGCCAGCTCAGCAAAAGCATGGTGTGAAGCAACTCAGTGAGACCCTGTCTCTAAATAAAATGCAAAACAGGGCTGGGGATGTGGCTCAGTGGTTGAGTGTCCCTGAGTTCAATCCCTGGTATTCCCCCCCCCAAAAAAAACCCTCAATTTATTAATGAGCAAATGAATTAAACAGATGTCTCAAATGAAGAAATGCAAATGGCCAACAAATACATTAAAAAATGTTCAACATAATTAGCAATTGGAGAAATGCAAACCAAAACTAAAATGAGATTTCATCTCACTCCAGTTAGAATGGCAACATCAAGCACACAAACAATAATAAATGCTGAAGAGGACATGGAGAGAAAGGAACACTTCTATACTGTTTGTAGGATTGTATATTACTACAGCCACTATGGAAATCAGCATGGAGATTCCTCAAAAGACTAAGAATGTAACCACCATATGACCCAGCTATACCACTCCTCAGTATTTATCCTGAAGAATTAGTTGTTATACTGTAGTGATCCATGCACATCCATGTTTATAGCAGTACAATTCACAATAGCCAAACTGTGGAACCAGCCTAGGTGTCCTTCGATGGATGAATGGATAAAGAAAATGTGGTATATATACACAATGGAGTTTCAGCCAGTCATAAAGAATGGAACTTAAGAATATTATGTTAAGCAAAATAAGTCAAACCCAAAGGTCAAAGGTCATATTTTTCTCAGAACCAAATGAACTTCTATTGTTTATGAATTACCCAATCTGTGATATTCTATTCTAGCAATACAGACTGAGACAGTGCTCTTCTCCAAAAACAAAAAACCCACAAAAAGCATGCCATGCCCACCTAAGGCCTAAGGTACAGCCCTCTGATCAGCGTCATGCTGCAAGGAAAGAGGAAGCTTATTTACCAAGGTGTCTGGGAGGACCACTACAGGGCAGCAGGAGTACTGGAGCAGCTGACCCATTTTCCAGATGGAGAACGGCACAATCACGAGGATCAGCATGAAGCCAAGGAAGGCAAACAGGGCCAGGGCCAGCGGGAGAGCCTCTTCTGGAGACAGAAAGACAAGAAGACGCTTAGAAACCACAATGAAGGGGAAGCCTCCAAACCCAGGCCTCCCCTGACCCCTGGAGTTGACGCCGAATGTCAATCAAGACAGCAGAAGCCAGAAATCTGAGATTTGATAATGTGCCCTGGTGACCAAAATTGCCGCCATTTTTCTAAAATCTGAATTTTAGATTTAATCTAGAAAATCTAGATTAAGGTATGCTTTCCAGAAAGCTCCAGAAAAGATTAAAATATCTTTCTCAGGAAGGGGAAGGGAGGAGCATTGTGTGTGAAGGCAAGAGTGGTGTTAGCACATACCTGGCACAGCTGCCAGAGGAAGGCACCCAGCCATGCCCCAGAACTGGCTGGGTGGTAACCGAAAACAAAGTGTTTTGCAATTTGCTCTTGGCACTGATCCATCTTATGGAGGAGAATATTAAGTCCGGAAAACAGTCACATAATAACTATGATATATCAAGCCCCTGTTATGTGGCTCCTCCTTCCAGCTCTATGCTGGGGGCTGGGTGGTAAATCCCTGTTTCTCTGCTTTTATAAGATGATTCTATGCTCAGAATGGATAGGCAATTTATCCCAGGTCACACAGATAGGGTTAGCTCCAAAGCCCATAATTATTGTAATTGTAAATGTAGCAGAAAGGACCAGATCTGGGCATCTGGAGATGCAGAAGGGGAATGCAGTATTTTCCCATCTCTGTTCTGTGTAACCTGGAGTAGCTTATTTAAGCCCCCCCCCGGTCGGGTAGTTAGCTCACAATGTGAAGGGTAACTTAGCCAGGGAGGTTGTGGAGAAGCTGGTAGTCACACAAGTGGCTGGGACCATGCATATTGTTTCAAAGATTTTGAAAATTATTTTAGCAGTGTACATTGAGAGATACACAAATGTTCATACCCTTTCAATCCACTCCTATGATTTCAATTCCAAAAAAATAATTCCAAGAAAGGAAACAATTATATGCATTGGTCTGTTCATGGAAACTTCTGGAATACAGCAACAGAACCCCCTTCTCTGCCCAGAGTGGTCCCTGCCCCTCCCACCCCTCCAGGCATCTTCTGGTAGATTTTTCTCATGGAACCCACTGATACCATCCCATCTTTTGCTTGTTGGGAGTCTGTCTCCACTAGAGGGGAGGTTCTTGAGAGCAGGGATTTCCCTGCTGTATCCAAGTGCACAGGCCAGGATTTGGCACACAGTGAATACTCAGTAAATATTCATTTAATAAAAGAATGAATATCATCTTCAAAAGCAAATGAAAGCTGGGTGTGGTGGCGCCTGCCTGTAATCCCAGTGGATCGGGAGGCTGATGCAGGAGAATCACAAGTTCAAAGCCAGCCTCAGTAAAAGCAAGGTGCTAAGCAACTCAGTAAGACCCTGTCTCTAAGTAAAATGTAAAATAGGACTGGAGACATGACTCAGTGGTTGTGTGACCCTAAGTTCAATCCCTGGTACCTCCCCTCCCCCCAAAAGCAAACAGAAGTGATTCAAATACCCAATAAAGGGGATTCACCAGAATGGTAGGCTAGTCATTCAGCTATTAAAATGAGAATTGGGACAGATACACACTTGGTTACTACAGCATGGTTTATAGTGGCAAAGGACTAGAAAACACAAAATATTCTCATTAATAAGGAGATATTAAATATACTGGTTTACTATGCAGCATTTAAAAAAACTGAGGTGGACCCAAAGATACCGACATAAAATGATGCTCATGATATATTGCCAAGTGAAGACGAGCCAGGCACAGAACACTAGGTATGGGATAGGCCCCTTTGTGTGTGTGAGCACTGGAATCACACAGACAGTACTGGGAGGATTAAATGCCAGACTCACCAAAGGAAACCTCCTGAGTGGTATATGGGGAAGAGTGGACAATATTTAACTCTGACCCTTTTTAAAATTTCTGTGTTGATTGGATTTTTTAAACAAGACATGATTTTTTTGAAAGTGAATAAAATAATAATTAGAACATTTACATGGGAACAGTTATATATATGTTAGTTATTGGGGAAAAACAGAAAAATAGGCACAGTGTTTATATGCTATAGAACTCCGACGTGTAGGTAATGACTGAAGGCTACGCTCCTTTGGAGGGCAATTTGAAAACAGTAATCAAAATTAAAGGTCTATATCTTCAACCAAGTCAATCTACCTCGAATAATTTATTCTTCAAATAAATGTATACCAGAAAAATTATCTTTTTTTTTTCTCACAATGTTGGGAGGGTCAAACTTAAGGTCTTATGCATGCTAGACAAGCCCTCTACCACTGAGCTACACACCCATGCCTGGCAAAATAATCAATGTATTAGCGGAAATTAATCAGAGCATTGGCTGTAATAGCAAAATATTTTTGAAAAAACTAAGTGCCCATTAATAGGGGACCAGTTAAATCAGTTATTTCATATACATATAATGAAATATTATGTAGCAATAAAGAAGGATAAAGGAACTACTTTATTAATATGGCAAAATCTATAAGATACATAAAATGAAAAAGACAAGATCCAGAAAAATGTATAGAACATGCCACCATTTTTGCTAGCCTCAGCAACAGAGAGATGCTAAGCAACTCAGACAGACCCCTGACTCTAAATAAAATACAAAATAGGGCTAGGGATGTGGCTCAGGGGTCAAGTGCCCCTGAGTTCAATCCCTATTACCCACCTTACAAAGAAAAGGAAAGGCAATATATGTAAACATATTCTCATTTATTTGTATATGCATTAAAAAGTCTTCAGAAGTATATGCAAGAAGTCCGTATCTATGGTAGAGGGTATAGGAATTTTATGGGTGGGGAAAATGGATATGGAAAATAAAATTTCCATGTGTCTCTTATATTTTTTGCACCATATGAATGTACTATATATTCAACACTAAAAGATCATTCACACACACACACAAGTGGTGATATTTGAATTGTAGGATCATAGGATGTAGAATTTTGTTGGGTTTATTTTTTCCAAAATGGTTTTCAAGTTATTCAAGTTTTTAGACCATAACATTTCAAGGGGGGTCTGGAGGTGTAGCTCAGTGGTAGAAAACTTGCCTCGCACCTGTGAGGCAATGAGTTCAATCCTTAGCACCACATAAAAAAATTAATTAATTAATTAAAGGTATTGTGTCCATCTACAACTAAAAAAAAAAAAAAAATTTTTTTTTTTTAGTGTCAAGGGGGGAAAAAAAAAGAGGCTTCTGGAGACACTCCATAAAGCCCCTTCCAATAAAAGAAACTGTGGCATTGTATGGTGTATGACCTCTTTCCCAGGCTCGCCAAGGAACCTGGTGGCCTCTCCTGCAGCCACCTCTAATCACAGGCAGTATTCATCAGCCTTGACACATCTGGCCCAGGGAGGAGGAAGCTCTCACGGGGAGAGTGACAGCTGCTTAAAAATCCCCACCCAGCACTAGGATGGCCTCCTGCACACATTCACCACCAGAACCCACCCAGGTCTGTGAAATCAAGGGAAGGCTCAGAATCAAAGGCACCTGAGCATGCACCGAGAGGGGCTGTCACCTCTGCAGGGGCCCAAGGGACAGGCAGATCTTCTTTACCTTACACCTCCACACACTCTGCCTGGTTGAAGGCACTGTGCCTCCCGATGACTTTCACCAGAGACTGGGCCTTCACACAGTATGTGGCTCCTGGGTCCATGGTTTCCAGGTGCACAGGAACGCCCCTACTCCTCACCACTTTGGTCTGTTCCTTTGGGAGAATAGAAAACACAGTTATTCTCTGAGGGTAGCAGGACTGGAAAGGTTGAGGAGAGCCAGGAAGGGAACACTGCAGAAATTTCCTATCTGGGGTACGTACAGAATGTTTCCTGTTAACTCACGCATGTTTGCACTCACTTGCTCTTTTATCCACTCACGTTTATTAGGCACCTAATAAGTATCAGGCACTGTTCCAGGAACAGGGACAGAGCATACAACAAAGGAGGCAAAGTCTCTGCTGTTGTAGAGCTTTCGTGGGGAAGACCAACAATATATACATACATGTCAGGTGGCCATAAAAGCTGTGCAGAGAAAAGGCAAAGGGCTAGAGAGTGACAGGGAGGCACTAGTTTAGACAATGTGGTTAGCGGAAACCTTTCTGAAAGGATGATACTTGAGCAGAGACTGGAAATTTGTAAATCTGACTGGGCAAGGATTTGGCATGGTCACTGCTGCCACAGAGATCAGTGCATAAAATCAGAGAGCTTGTGGGCCATGCCTCCCCACTTGCCCATCCATCCTTCTGTCTATGCACTCCGCTGTCCACCTTTCCACATCTACCGCCTGCCCCGGGCCTGTGCTCTGCATCTGAGCCTGCAGAGGCTTGTGTAGGCTGAGCCTAGGTGACTCAGAGCACATACTTCTCTGAGCACTGGCCCTGCCAGTTACAAGGGTGGGGAGCCACTCTGTCCCAAAGAATCTGAGGGAGCTGTGTGCTGCCTCCTTCCAGGTGCTGACCCTGTCCCCAGCACCACTCCACCTGTCTGGTTGGCAATGCCATGTCCTATCAGTTGGCTCTGACCTCATGGGGATAAGGGCTGGTATTATTGCCTGCCCTACCTGCCCCCACCCACCTTCCAGGGGACACTTCCCAACCTAAAGCCCCTATTGAGTGTGTGGCAGGGCATATGCACTGCACTCAGACACCACTAAGTGATCTGGGATACCTCCGGTCTGAGAAGGGTCCTATCAGAGACCAACTAGCTCCCTGCAACCACTAAGCTTGGCCCGATGAGCATGAACAATGGGATTCCTCTCCAAAGACTTTGGTCTTGGGAAACTGAATACCTAGATCTGGAAGTAGGGATAAAGGGGAGAGGATACTGTGAGAGGCCTCAGGCTCAGAGGCCTTGAGTGGCTGGGAAGGCACCATCAGAGGCGTATGTTGGAAGGTGTGATGAAGGGCAGGGCCTGGGAGTAAGCTGGGCAGGGAGCCACAGGAAGAGGACTCAGCAGAAGGAAGCAAGGTCACCACAGGTTGGGGTCCCTGGAGAAAGGAGACTCTGCCAGCTCTGTTCAGGGATTCTGTGAGAGCTCATATTAATACTCTGAGAAAGCCCATTACTTCCTGGTGCTGATGGGAGCGGGCCTCTAGGCCCTGTCTCCCTCTAAGCTTGGACAGGGGCTCCATGGATTTGAGTGTCCCCTCACTTTCCATTGATGCCCCACCCCTTCTGCTGCTGCTGTTTTGTGAGGGCTGGACTCCACTCACCTGGACTACAGCAGCCTTCCCACGGGGAGGGGCAGCTCCCTCCCGGGCTTTCTGCATGGCCTACCTGCTCCTAATTAAATGGGCTTATTCATAAGCCAGCTCCTGGCTGGCTGCCCCCTTCTGTTCCCTGCCAAGATCCACACCCTCAAGAGGCTTGTACCAGCCTTGTAGGCTCTTGAAATCATCCAGTTGATCTGGAACACCCTGGCCTGCTTCCCTTAACTGGCAGAGGAGATCAGCTGATGAGAGAGGGGAAAAGTCCATTCAAAAGATGTTCCAGGTCAATCTAGCTTGGTTTGGGGCATGAGGCTGTCCCCCAAACTTCAGCAGATCTGCCTGAAAATGTTCCCAGCCAAGACCAACGTGGACTAAGGCATTTTTATTTTTTAAAGAGGCCCACGGAATGGTCAGCATCTAGTCATCTCTCCCTCCACAGGCTTCACCCAGAGCTGCTCATTCTCAGGCTGCCCAGACAGTGAGCACTGCAGGACCTGGCTCTCCTCACCCACCCTCAGAGAGCTGTGCCATCTCCCCGCAAAGCCCGACTCACCTTGGCACCAGGCTCCCTCATCCAGTAGGCCACGAGGAACTCAAACTGTGGCCCCAGGTCTTCCAGTTCAATGACCAGGTGGAAGCCATCCTTGGACACCTCCATCCTGGGTGGGGTGAGGATGGCTGTTGGCAAGACAAGGGCAGAATCAAAGCCAGTCCCAGGCAGGACCACTTTTTTAATGATGAATGAATGAAACCCAAATGGCAAAGATTTATTATGATTCTGTTTTTTTTTTTGGCCTCTTAACTTCGATAAAGTCTTCTATTCTTTTCCAGAAATATATATACTCAAGAAAAGAGGAAAAGGGATTACATACTCAAGTAGACATTATTACTTTCCCTTCTAAAATTGTGTGCTCCAGGTTCCACTAACCTAATATTTTAGTAGACATTGCTCTTCACCTTGGCTCATCTAATGAGCAGATGCCGTTTCTTAATGCTTGTCAAACACCTGCCTGAACTTGGATCTATGTGGAGCATAGCTGGGCCCCATCTTTTCCCCTTAGGAATGAACATACCTAGCAGGGCATGTGCACCCCTATAGTTCTCATAGACAGTAGCATGTACAGGCATCTGAATACTTTCAGACATCTGCAAACCACCAGAGGCCTGTGGATAGGTTAGCTATTCTGTTCTAGGCCTCATCTCACATCCTGACAGAGGGATATTATTGGCAAGTCAAAGGCTTTTTACAAATTTTAACATTGACTCTAGAAATTACAATTTAAATATAAATATCATCTTTTACATTACTTGGATCCCAAAGAGAGAGGAATCCCCACCAGCAGGCCAAGAACAGAAGGGGTCACAGAGGCAGCTCCCACCCCTTCACTACTGATGATGAATCCATATGTGCCTTGCAGATCCAGGTCCTCTGACCTCCATCTTTATGGAGGATAGATATTATTAGAGAAAATGACCCAAAGTTCAGAGAAGAATTTTTTGACAGTGTTGGGCCAGGAACCTCTGTCTAAGCATTCTGCATACTTGTCTCATTTAATCCACCCAGGAAACCTAAGAGGGTACATATTATTCTGTTTGTATGGAAATGTTAAGGGACTTTCCCAGAATCACAGTTAATGACCAGAATTTGAGCCCATGTCTATGTTTCTAGCTCCCCCATGAGGGGTGTTTATTCTTTGTACTAGGCAATCCCAAGTCCAGCTATAATTAAAATAACTAGGAAGAATTTTGAACTCCCAATGACCAGGATGCACACAAATCAGTCAAATCAGACCCTCCAGAAATGGGCCCCAGGAGTGTGGTTCTCAAGCTCCTCCTCGACTCCAGCATGCAGTTGAGGCTAAGCACCTCTGCTCCCAACAAGGTTAAGGGTAGAAGATCCTCTATAGGGGAGCCTTAAAGAAGGATCTTTCACATTCCTGGGGAAAAGTCAGAGTGGCCTTTTACAAACAGAAAAGGACAGATGGAATGCCTTTAAGAGATCACCAAGCCACCCAGCCCAGTTGCTGATTCCACTGTGCAGGGATAGCTCAAGAACACATCTTCAACCTTCTGATGCAAGTACAGGCTCCTTTCTTCAGCTTCCCCTGCAACAAGACCTTTTCCTGTTTATTCTGGCCTTCTCAGCCCATGTTTGACAGCACAGCCCTGCCCACATAGTTTGGAAGGCACTCCCTTATCTATTTGACCCCAGTCTTCCTTCCAACAGCTGCCAATCCCCAGCAATAGTCTTGGCATCTCCCAGGTGCCAGAGGGAGGTGGTGCTGGGTGCTACCAGGATACTGCAGGCAGAGGCAGAGCTGCAGTGCCCTCCCCCAGTGCCTAGGATCCTGCCATTTCCACTAAGTCCTCCCATTGCCTGGGAAGGAGGCCAGAGGGAGGAATCCATTTTTGGCACCACAATTCCTACTGGTATTTCATTCCAACAATCCTGTTCCTGCCCCACCCCTGCACTCCTCTGTTCTCTGGCTCTCGACTCCAGGCATCCCTAGAGCAAAAAGTGATAACACCTACCCACAGTTGAGTGCTATGGTAGGATAGCACTCCGCTGAGTAATTTACACATTTCTTCTCATGTGGTCCCTACAACTATCCAGTGAAGCAACCTGTTGCCCCTTTTACAGAGGAAAAGGCAGGGACCAAAGCATCAAGTGACTGAACTGGGATTTGAACCACATCCCTCAAGTTCCATGGAGCCAACTTCCCTTTCAAAGCTGTCTTCATCTTCCTCAGCCTCTTGCTTGGATGCCCCCACCTTCTAAGCCCCCACCTTCTAAGGTCCACCCAATGTCACAAGTTCCTTGACCACCCTGACCTTGTCCCATTACTTCCTCTGCCCTCACTCACAGCAGAGAATCTTCTGCCACCTCTGAATAAAAGGCTACCAAAGGCCCTTGCCCTTGTACTTCCTGCTGCTTTCAACCATCTGCATTCTCACCCACACCTGCTTAGGGGAAGAGCTGCCCTGTTGCTTCCCACCTCCATTAGTCTTCCACCCCGGCAACCACACTGTCATCCCCTCCATTCCATGAGGTCACTTTCTTGAGGACCCGTGCAGCGGCCTCCTTCAGCCTTTTCTCTCTCCATGACCTTCCAGCCCATCCATCTTCTCTCCATAGACATGTTAAACCCTGAGGTTCCCCAAGACCCCAGGATCTCTTTGTCTCCCATATCTTCTCCCTGGATAATCTTATACTCTCCCAAATCTTTAGCTACCAACTCTGGTGTTGTGTGTCTCTGGCTTTGACCTCTCTGAGGCCCAGATCCTGATGTCCAGCTGCCAGTCAGGCATCCATGGCATGCTATTCTGCTGGAATCTCCATCACAAAGGGCACAGAGACACAGATGTCTCTCATTGCTCAAGACCAGTTGCTTCTCCCAGTGTCTCTGCTTTGGATGGCATTCTCTCTGACTCTGATCAGAAGCTGGACACCATCACCATCTCTCCCAGCCCTATCCCCTAATAACTGGTCTCCAAGCCCCGTCCTTTCTAACTCATCATGTCTCTTGAATTCATCCTTTCCTCCTCCTCCTCCATGCTTGGGACTGGGCTCCATCTTGAATCAGCTGGAGTGTTACAACCCTCTCCTCGCTCTTCCGCTGCTCTGGACAGGCTTGTTCATTCCAGGTCACTTTCCACACAGCAGCCAGAAGGATTGTGCTGTGAGACAGACCTTGCCTAGACACTCTCTCTTTCATGGCTACCTTCTGTTGACTTGACAAGCTTCATATCAAAGCCACATGGATAGCTGCTTCTCTACCCCCTGCCATCCATCAAGTCCTGGCTTCTACTGTTTTCCACCTCTGCACATCCTGTCATACTCTGGCCATTGCTTGCACTCAGCTATATGTGAACACCTACCCGGATTCTTGTCTTCTTTTTCAATCATTTTCCAGGTACTATAGCAATTAGAAGAGTCATTTCCCAGCAACCACAGAAGGGTACTAATTCTCATGGCCATTAAAGAAATAGATCTTTTTAAACAACAAAGTTGCTTACAGTCAGTAAATATGGAATTCAGGAGGCACCAGAAGGGAGGCAGTATAAGATTTATGGAGGTACGAGTGGTGTAATCAGAGGCAATCTTAGAGCTATCTCCCTATTTCCGGAATAGCCAGGTTCCCAATGCCAGGGTCTCCACCATCCACAAACCCTGACCAAGACAGTCAGCAAATACATCCAAAGTCAAAGAACCAAAGAGAGGGAAGTGATCAGCAATTTTAAAAATATATCAGCGAGCTGGGAGTTTAGCTCAGTGGTTGCGCGCTTGCCTAGCCCATGTGAGGCACTGGGTTTGATCCTCAGCACCTCATTAAATAAATCAACAAACAAATAAAAACAAAGGTATCATGTCCATCTATAACTAAAAATATTTTTCAAAAATGTATCAGTAAGAGTGGTTTACATCCACCATACTCTGGCTTTGCAAGATTATTTTGATGATAAAAAGGATCCTGAAAGTCTTGGTGAACATGAGAAGGGGAGCATGGTAGAGCAGAGAGTAAGGAAAAAAGTGCCTTACTTGAGTTTTGATTAAAGGGGTGCTTCAGGGTGCTCCAGGCAGAAGTCTGGGAGCCCAATGTGGCCCTGACGCGGAGTTTGTAAGGGACTGTGGCAGTGATGTCATCCGTGACGTCACACTTGGGTTCTTCAATGACTGTGCACCAGCTGGTGGGGATCCAGATCCAGCTTATGTACAGGCTCTCGTACTCTCTGGCAAAAGAAAAGAAGATGCAGTGTCACACCAACCCCTTGACCCAGGCGCAAAGGTGATGGGAACTGTCTCCATTCTCCCACTCTTCATAGCATTTGCTCCCCACCCCCAGCTCCTCCACTCTCTTCCCTGACCAACCATCCATTCTTCACTCCTTTTGTCACCAGCCAAGGGAAACCTAGGCATGAACCCCAATCTGTGTATTTCTCTCCATGTCCACAGTCAGCACCCTTATCTCAGCCACCCTCATGTCCTGCCTTGCTGAGGTCTTCCAGCCTCCGCTCTTGCTGTTCTTCAAGCCATTCACCACCCTCAGCATACCATGACATTTCTGTCTTCCATGGCTGTTTACAGCACTTAGAATGGAATCCAAACTCATCCCCATTGCTATAAGATTCTGGCCTTCTCTCTCACCCTGCTCAGAAGAGAGATATTCTTGCCACACTGACCTCCTGGTCATTTCTCCCAGAATGCTGATCTCTTAATTCCAAAGGACCTTTGACCAGCTGTTCACTCTCTCAAATGATCTGTCCCTGCTGTTCACAGGGATGGTTCCTTGCAGATCTGATGTAAGGATCACCACCGCAGAGAGGCCTTTCCAACCACCTATTATAAAGCAGCTGCAGAGTCAGCCCTTTTGCCTCAGCCTTACAGTTGTTCTAGCACAAATCACTCTCTGAAATTGCCTCAAGTATTGCTACCCAGTAGAACTTTCTGAATTGATGGAAATGTTCAGTACTGGTAGTGCTCAATATGGCAGCCACTAGCCACATATGGCCCTGGAGCATCCAAAATGTGACCGGTGTGACTGGGAAGCAGATATTTGAGTTTAATTTAAATTAATTTAAACTTAAATAACTCCCTGTAGCTAAAGGATACCATATTGAAAAAGAATGGACCTAGTATATTTTCTGCCCATCTCCTCCTTCATATATTAAGTTCCCTATATCCAGAAATGTTGTCAGCTGTGTCTTGAGCCTACAATACTTACACACTTCTAAATAATGTGATCAGTTTGTATTTACTGCCAATGAAATACATTGAGCACTTTCTCTGCTGCTGTCACTACTCAACAGTTGCAAATTCCTGGAGAAGACTAGAGCCTGGTAGGCCCCAGGGCCAGCTGATCTTTAGGGTGAATATTTGTTTTGGCTTCTAAGTACAAGACTATATATAGTCAAGAAAACTGAGATCTCTCTCTCCTCCCAAAGGATCTGGGTCTCCAATGATTTGTCCATCTCAAGTCAGGGTCAAACTCTTTGGACAGCTGACTCACTGTTGAAAAGAAGCCACAACAAAATGTATGTCTACACATTCATGTTTCTAGAGAGTTCACTGTCAAAACCAAAGGGCAGTTCCTTTCTTTCTTGACTCTTTCAATGCCCACTCACACAGAGGGGGCAGATCATTGGAGATAATCTATCCCTGGGCTCACAAGGCCTCCTTGAGCCAAGAAGGAAGGGGCTGTGCCTCCAGAAACTAATTGCTGTCTGAGGGAGGAAAAATTATTCAAACAAAAACCAATCACTCACCCCTGATACTCAACAGAACAGTGTACTGTTTCTCCAGGCAGGATTACTGGGCTCCATGTCAAGAGATGCTTTATGTTGGTTGAGTTCACAGAGAGGATCTGAGGGGCAGGCAGACTGGCCACTCCATCTGAGTGAAGGCAGAGAGGAAGGCTGAGGGGTGGCTGACATGGGGGAATGCCACAGCTTCAGACTGGTAGCATCCAGTGAAAGGCCACACAGGTTTATGAATGATGACAACTCCAATTTTATCATACTTGTGTTAATGCTAAGTTTTGGCTACCATAGTTATAATTCTGCCTTTGTGATAAAAAGGCATATTAACAATAATAATAGGTAATCTTAAGCAAGATCTTATATTCTATTAAGCTATGTGCTAGATTGTTCTTTTAATCCTCATTACCCTACTGGGAATAAGGACCATTGGTTCATCCACTATACAAATGAGAAAACCAAACCCTATTATATAGGCATGATATGTATGTACTTATTTTAACAAACATATAAAAATTGTACATATTTATGGTACACCTACCACATGGTGCTTTGATACACACACATATTGTCTAATGTTCAAATCAGTATCTATCTCCTCAAACATGTATTATTGCTTTGTGGGGAAAAAACATCCAAAGTCCTTTCTTCCAACCTTTTAGAAATATCTAATACATTATCTATACTCACTCTACTGTGCAATATCAGAATTTTTTTTCACACCAATTCATGTCTTTATATAGTAAAATTCTTATTACACATATATATCACAATTTTTCATATCTCTGTTTGTATATAAAGTATATTGACACCCAATTTGTGTCTTCATACATGTACTTTGGTTAATGATGTCCATCATTTCCACCATCCTTGATAATCCCCTGCCCCCTCTCTTACCTTTTCACCCCTCTTTCCTATCTAGAATTCATCTATTCCTCCCATGCTCCTCTTCCCTACCCCATTATGAGTCAACCTCCTTACATCAGAGAAAACATTCGGCATTTTTTGGGGGGGAATTGGCTAATTTCACTTAGTATCATCTTCTCCAACACCATCCATTTACCTGCAAATACCATGATTTTATTCTTTCATATTGCTGAGTAAAATTCCATTGAGTATATATGCCACATTTTTTTTTATATCCATTCATCCACTGAAGGACATCTAGGTTGGCTCCACAGTTTAGCTATTATGAATTGTGCTGCTATAAACATTGATGTGGCTATGTCCCTGTAGTATGCTGATTTTAAGTCCTTTGGGTATAGCCAGAGGAGAGAGATAGCTGGGTCAAATGGTGGTTCCATTCCCAGATTTCCAAGGAATCTCCATACTGCTTTCCATATTGGCTGCACCAATTTGCAGTCCCACCAGCAATGTATGAGTGTGCCTTTTCCCCTACATCCTCCCCTACACTTATGGTTGTTGTCTTCATAATAGCTGCCATTCAGAATATCAGAATTTCTCAAATCTAAATATAATTTAGTACCTGTTGGCCAAACTGTTTCCTCTTCCCTCCCTCTCTCCTACTCCCCCCATGCTCTGGTAATCACCACTCTGTTCTAAATCTCTATGAGATCCACGTTTTGGGATCCCACATCTGAATGAGATCATGTAATATCTCTGATTCTGCCTGGTTTCATTTAATGTAATATCCTCCAGTTACATCCACGATGTTGCAAATGAAATAATTTCATCTTTTTTATGGACAAACAGTATTCCACTGTACATGTACCACAGTTTTGTCTTTTTATAAATTAATCATTTAGGTTATTTCCATCTCTTGTCTATTGTGAATAGTGCTGCAATGAACACAGGGATGTAGATATCTCTTCAACATACTGATTTCATTTCCTTTGGATATATACCCAGTAGTATGATTGCTGGATCATATGGTAGTCTTATTTTTTAATTTTTTGAGAAAGCTCCAGTTTTCAATAGTCACTATATTAATTTATATTCCTAACAATAGTGTGCAAATATTCCCATACTTGTCAGTACTTGTTATCTTTAATCTCTTTGATAATAGACATTTGTTTTTGGTCTGTCCTGGAAATTAAACCCAGAGTCTTAAACATGCTAGGCAAGCATTCTGCCATTGAGCTACAACCCAACCCTGATAAGTCACTCTTACTGGGGTGAGGTGTTAAATCATTGTGGTTTTGATTTGCATTTACCTTATGATTAATGATATTGAACATTTTTCATATACTTGTTAGCCATTTGTGTGTCTTTTTAAAAATAAATGTCTATTTAGATCTATTATCCATTTTTTTCAATCAGATTATTTGGGTGTTTTGTTTGTTTTGCTATTTGAATTCCTTATATATGAATGACATTGCTTATGACAGGCCCTTATTCCAGGCTTTGATGCAGTCATGTGCTATGTCACCTTAAGCAACTTGAATTAACCTGAGCCTCCCACTCCTTTGTGGCAAACCCATGCAGGCTCTTGCCAGCTTCTTGTCATATTCCTCTCCTGCTCATGCCAACATTTGGTATGGAAGCACATCCCTTTATGACCTCTAACAGTGCAAAATGGGCCATCAGCTCCAGGTGGGGAGTGCAGGCTCGGGTCAGCTATGAAGTGAGTCCAGTCATAAGAGGTGCTAAGCCATCTTAGAGACTCCACCCCAGGGCAATTGCAAGGCCATGAGCCAACCTGGGACATAAGTATCTGCTCACATAGATGTGTGTGGTACACCCAGAATGGTTTGCTCAGAATGAAAGAAGCCTGTGAAGCTGAATCTACTCTCATAAGTACTTTGGGTACCCCAAAGCGTAACCTTGCAGGTAACCCCAGAGTGATCTTGACCCTCTACTGAAATCCTCTCTTCTCCATTTTACATGCTCCTATTTTAATGCTCAACACCTGCTTCTCTTTGTTGTTATAATCACAGTGATAACATCAACAGCACAGTGAAGTGAGGGGACAGCTGGGGCCCTCTGTGCCTATCTCCATATTGGCACCTGCTGTTTGTTATCAAGCCCTCTTACCACAAAGAAATGGGGCCAGGCGGCTTCTGGGGACACCCCATCTGATTCCCTTGCCTCTTCTCTAATGTAGAACACTAGTGATACACCTTCATCTCACACGTACTAGCCACAGTCAGCCCTATGAGGAAACACCTGGGGCACCCACAAGGAGGCTTCCTGACCTCATAATTTCTCACTTTGAAATCATCAAAGAGATGGAAAGGAAAAAGGCCATGTGGGGGTGGGGGTGGGACAGGAGGGTGAAGCATGGTCTCCTCTGACATCCTTCCTCTGGGAAAATTTTTAAAAAAATTTTGGAAATTTGAAGCTGTATAAATGTAAGGCTACATTTCATATAATAAAAATTAAGTATTAATATAATTTATTCATTAATATACTTCAATTATATACTTTAAAAGCCCTCAAAAATTAAGTCTTCAGACCCAGGTGGTTTCACTAGAGAATGCTATCAAACATTTACAGAAGAATTAACACAAACTTTACACACACTATTTCAATACATAGAAGAGGAAAGAAAACTTTCCAACTTATTTTATGAGGCTAGTATTACCCTGATGGCAAAACCAGACAAAGATAATTTATATTTTGTTTGTTTGTTTACAATGCTGGAGATTGAACACAGAGTCTTGTATGTGCTAGGCAAATTCTCTACCACTGAGATACAGCCCCAACCCAAACAAAAATAACTTGCATAAGTGTTTTTACAAACTTAGGTGCAAAAAAATCAATAAAATATTAGTAATCCAAATCTAATAATGTATAAAAATTATGACCAAGTAGGATTTTTTCCAGGTATGCAAAGGTGGTTCAACATTTAAAAATCAACTAGTGCAATCCACCATGTCAATAAACTAAAGAAGAAAAACCACATCTTTTCAGTTGACACAGAAAATGTATTTATAAAACCTAACACTCATACATGATTAAAACAAAACAAAGTCTCTCTTCAATTAAAAAGAGCAAAGAGTTTATGTGAACTTGAGAAAGACCATCCACAGAAAGTCTACAGCTATGATTTTAGCAACATAGTAAGAGACTGAATTCTTCCCCACTAAGAACAAGAATAGGCAAGGATTTCCACTCTCACCACTCTTATTCAACAGAATACTAGAAATTCTAGTCACTGTATTAAGGAATGCAAAAGAATAAAAAAATACAGATTAGAAAGGAAGGAGTAAAACTCCCTCAATTTACAGATGATATAATAGCATATATAGAAAATCCCATGGAATAAAACAAGAACAAAAACAATTCTTGATATTCCAAGTAAGTTTGAAAGACATAAGATAAACAAAAATTAATCATATTTCCATAGATTAGCAATGAAGATTTACACATAGAAATTAAAACTACAATCACTCAAAAAAACAGTGAAATGCATGAATGCAAATCCAACAAAATATATCAGGATTGATATGGAGAAAAGTTTTCAATGTTGATGTGAAAAACTAAAAAAGACTTAAATAAATGGAGAGACATATCATGTTCACAGATTGGAATATTCAAAATAGTTCAGATGGCAATTCTCCTCCAAACTGACACACAGGTTTCACACAATTCTATCAAAGGCCTGTCAAGATTGTTTCTGTAAATTTTATTTTAAAAGGCAAAGGAATTAGAATAACCAAAACTACTTTTTCTTCTCTGTGTGTGTGTGTGTGTGTGTGTGTGTGTGTATACACACACACTCAGCATGTGCTGAGCAGCTAACTAACCCAAACTAAAATAATTTTGCAAATAAAGCAGAGGAACTAATCTACTCAATTCCAAGAATTATAATAAAAATTGGAAGCACTCTCTCTAAAAACTGGAACAATACAGGGATGCTCTCTTTCACCACTCCTATTCAACATTGTCCTTAAATTCTAGCCAGAGCAATTAGACAGATGAAAGAAATTAAAGAAATATGAAAATAGGAAATAGGAAAAGAAGAACTCAAACTATCATTATTTGCTGACAACATGATTCTATAGAGGAACCAAGAAACTCCACCAGAAAACTTCTATAATTAATAAATGAATTCAGCAAAATAGCAGGATATAAAATCAATACCCATAAATCAAATGCATTTCTATACATCAGTGATGAATCTTCTGAAAACGAAATTAGAAAAACTACTCCATTCACAATAACCTCAAAAAAAAAAAAAACCTTGGGAATCAACAAAAGAGGTGAAAGACCTGTACAATGAAAACTACAGAACACTAAAAAAAGAAATTGAAGAACACCTTAGAAGATGGAACAATCTCCATGCTCTTTGAAATGCAAAATTAATATTGTCAAAATGGCCATACTACCCAAAGTGCTATTCAGATTCAATGTAATTCCAATTAAAATCCTATCATTCCTTATAGAAATAGAAAAAGCAATCATGACATTCATTTAAAAAAATAAAAGACCCAGAATAGCCAAAGCAATCCTTAGCAAGAAGAGTGAAGTAGGAGACAACACAATACCGGGCCTTAAACTATACTACAAAGCTATAGTAACAAAAAATGGCATGATATTAGCACCAAAACAGACATGTAGGGCAATGGTATAGAATAGAAGACACAGAGACAAATTCACATCAAGACAGTTAGTTATCTCATAGTAGACAAGAAGCCCACTCATTCCATCAGCACACTCTACCTTGTCACCCTGATGGTCTCTTCATTGTCATCACCATTTTTTTTTAATTTTGTAGGGAAGTTTTAGGGTCACAGCAAAACTAAATGGAATGTAAACAGGGTTCCCTGCCATGGACTGAATGAATGTCCTCCTCCTCCATTTTCTCTCTCCTGTGTGAGGACACAGCAAGAAGATACCCATTTGAAAAAGGGCCTTCATCAGGAACTGAATTGGCCAGCACTTTGATCTTAGTCCCCCAAGCCTTCAAACCTGGGAAGAAAAAGTTTGTTGGTTAAGCCGTCCAGTCTGTGGCATTTTGCTATGGCATCCCAAGATGGCTACCACACTGACATAGACCCTTTCACATACACAAAACCCCTATGCCATCAATATCGCACACATCAGAGTCTTGCACTTGTTGAAATCAATGATCCAATATTGACACATCACATTTCTTTTGCAAATATTTTTTCCCAGTCTATGGCTTATCTCGTTCTCATGACAGTGTTTCATCATCTAACATTTTTATGTCTAATTATGTATGCACAAAGATTATCTAGTGCATGCCACAGCTTATGAATACATATTTGCAGGATACTGGAGGGTAAATATCCAGAATCAGAATTGTTGGGTCAGTGTGTTTGCATTACTAATCAGTGTTACCAAACTAACCTTCTTATGTGTTAAATCAATTTAATTCTCTTACCAGCAATGTAACTATACTCCCACTAGACACTCATTAAAACAGTGGACTGTTAAACTTTAGACTCCTAATGGACAAACCATCCAACATACTCCAGAGAATGTACGAGTGCCATAAGAAGAAAATACGGTTAGCCTACAGCAATGGGCAGCTGATGCCCCAGGCTGGGAGGAGCATTGGCCATGGCACCAGGGCTGCTGGGCAGCAGAAGCCTCCACAGCCCTGCAGGGAGCCTGGAGCACAGCTCTGCAGAACCATGCTCAGCCCTGGACAGAGGCACATGAGTTCCCATCACAGGCTAGAGTGTGGCAGTCCCAGGTGCATGCCTGTCATGCCAGCCACCAGGGAGGCTGAGGAAGAGGAACCTTTGAGGTCAGCCTTGGCAATTAGACCTTGTGGCCAAGGGGGAAAAAATTACAAGGGTCTCTGAGGGTGGAGCTCAGGTAGGTCACTTGCCTAACAGGCTCAAGGACCTGGGTTCAATCCCCAGAACCACACATACACCAAAAAGTGACCTTGGAACATAGTTTAAAATGATGGGTCAGGTACACAGAAGGAACCAGGAGAGGGTTTTTAAAGCGAGGACTTAAACCCCAGAATCCACAGGTGCGACAGGAAAACAAAAGGACACAGAGTCAGTGACACCTGAAATACCTGGGCGGGTCTGTCTTTTAAGCCGCCTCCTGCCCCCAGGTCACCTGGGCTCCTCCGTCGCCCTCCCCTCTCCAGGGGGCCTGCGGGTCAGGCCACCTCTTCTCTGAGGTCCACGGCGCAGGCCACACTGCTGAGGCCACCGCATCCTGAACAGGACCCTGCAAATCAAAACCCACCCGCTGTGACCAGCAGCTCCGCTGAGGAGAGCCCTCAGGTGAGAACCGGGACAGCAGGGTCGGGCGGTGGGCGCTGTGGGGACCGCCCCGGCGGCTCCAGGGGACAGGCAGCCCGGGACGGAGGCTCCAGGGTGGCGGCAGAGTCCTCCCGGGTCCCACCCTCGTGTGGGCGCCTAGATCGGGGCCGCTCTGGGTCAGCTCACCTTCTCAGCTCCTGGATCCCAGGAGCCTGACCCACCACACCCGGAGCTGCAGCCCCGCCTCCAGGGCGCTACTTCCAGGCTCCTCCCACACGGAGCTGTGCAAGGTGGTCCTTTAGCCAGGGATAGAAGGTAATAATAGCCCAAAGGCTTATTTGGGCTCATGGTTCTGGGGGATCCATCCCTAGACCTTGTGACTCCCCCACTACTTTGGGGCTTTGGAGTGCACAATGGAACAAACTGCTGACATCATGAGCTAGGAAGCAAAGAAAAAGAGAGGATGGGCATGAGGTCCCAGAATGTACCTTGGGGTGCTTTTTCAGTGACCTAGGCCCTACTTCCTAAAGGCCCGTAGGACCTCCCCATAGCATCACCCTGCAGACCCATCTTCCAACTCATGGACCTGAGGGATACACTCTTCCAAACCAAAGCAGTGTTGGAACTTAAGGGAGACTCTCTCTACCAGGTACCAAAGCACTGCAAGTGGAATATCCCTGCCTATTCTGGGCTCCTCGTGCTGCCAAACCACATGCACGGGGAGGGGTGCTATGTTGCCTATGCTAGCAGTCCCAATGGCCAAGGGAAGATCTGCTCTACAGTGGGGCAGGGAGAGCCAGGTCTGGAGTCTTGGAGGTGCATTGGACATCTCTTATTATATTTCCATGTCCCACTGTACAAGTTTATGGAAAAAACTATAGCAACCCAAGTAAGACGGGACTGCCAGTGGAGTTCCCATAGGAGAGGAAGGTGGGATCACTCTGCCAGCTAAAGATCCCTGTTTAGCAAAGGCTGAGGGGATCATGGAGCAGGTGAAGGGATGTCATTACCCCGTGGGTCCTGGGACCAGCTACAGAAGCAGGGTTTCTGCAGTCATGCTGCTGTTACTTCATTGTTGCCTGCAGTCCCACTACTTTATATAGAGGATGTCGCTGGTGGCTCCCTTTCTGTTTCAGGTGGGAGTTTGACTGTAACAAACTACCATAGGTAGGGTAGCTTATAAACAATGGAAATTTATAAGGACACCAGTTGCATTCCTGAAAGCCCCACCCTCATGTCACTGAGGCTTCACCTCTTAAGACCATCATATGGGGGGTTAGGGATCCACACATGAATCTGGGGGACACAATCATTCAGACTATACCAATGACCAAGCTGACATTAGCTTCCAGTGATATGGTAGCTTTTTCCCACCCATATTAAAGAGTGAATATTGAGGCGCGAAGGTGCAGACTGGGTGGGATTAGACTCTCCACATCGTTGGTCCTTCCATCGGCCCCAGGAGGCTGACCTCTGTGGATTCTGTTCCACTGGCAATCTTGCCTTCTGGCTGGCATCTGGGTTCTCCCATTGAAGAGACCCACCCAGAAATGGGGAGGAAAGCGAAGGTGGGGTCTTATTCCCTGACTGCCTTTCTAGGGTGTCATCTCCAGCTGGTCTTGTCCCTCTCCTCTCAGGGATGGCTTCATAGGTGTAGGACTGGCACAGCTACACAGGGTCCCACATTCAGAATGGCCCTGGCTCTGCAGTGGCCATCCTGAAATTCTTAATAATTTGCTTTGAGTTTGCATTTTAAAGGAAGTTCAATCGGGATAGCAGAGCATGTGCCAGGACCTGGAGCCTTGCCTCAGGAGAGGCCCATCTCCCAAGGTGGGCTCTCAGCCACCTGCTTTCCCACTGAGTGCCCTGGCCTCACATGGCCTTCCCTTCTCCCCTGGTGCAGCAACTGCTGCCATGCTACCCCCCAGGTAAGGTGTGGGTGCATGGGGGGTTAGGGTAGGGTGCCCACACCTGGGGCATGGCTGTGGCCGTTCTCCACCATCCCACAAGTCGGCAGCACCCTGGCCATTTCCATAGGCACCTCTTGAAGGGTTGAGCCTTTTCCCCAGCTCCTGCGGGTGCCTGGTGCATCCTGGGGTGAAGGTTTTAATTCCTGGGGGGTTGCTTTTCCTGCCATGTTGGCTGGGGTGGCAGCTCTTGGGAATGGAGGATGCTTGGCTCCACTTGCTCGCCTCCTGCTGGGGCGTGACCCATTCACCCAGTCCTGTGGCTGGAGGCAGCAGAACCCTGCAGTGGGGAGGAAGGGTCTGCTAAGATCCAGAGCAGATGCCTGCGAGGGTCTGTAACCTCTCTGGAGGGAGTGCGACTCTAAATAGTCAATGAAAAGCAACATGACAGAGAGAGAGAAGGAGAACGGAAAACGCGAGAGAGGAAGAGGGGAGGAGGAGGAACCCCTGAAGACACTGTAATACCTCTCAGGTGACCGTGCCTTTTGGACAGAGGGCTTTGCCTTCTTACTCTGCTCTGGCCCCTCTGAACACAGACATGTCTCCATCCTCCCTGCTCCTCCTTGCGGAAGCAGCAGCGTCTCCCTCTCCCTTTGACCTGGGGAGGGGCTGAGGAGGGTTCCAGATCAGCCTGGCTAGCCCTAAAGATTATTCTAGAGCCCCTGTCCTTTTATAAGTCATCCTTTAATTAAACCCGCCTCAGATCCTCCCGCCACAGCAGGTCCTTCACCCCTGGGCCAATTCGCTGTGTCACGTGGACAGCCCAGCGCAACTGGGGCCTTCTGCCAGCCTGCTGGGGCAGAGTCCCCTGGCGCGGCCCAGACACAGGAGCATCTGGTGCACCGCAGCCGGGATGCCCTGACCGGCCCAGCCGCTGGAGTGACTCGCTTATGTCTGGAGCCCCGCGATTAGCCTCTCGCCCAAAAGGTGAGGGACGCTGTCCCTGGTGCCCGATGGCGCCCGGATCCCAGCGCGTCCAGTCGCCCTCCCCGCACCAGACACCTCCCCAGAGAAAAGCCCCGGAAGAAAATGAACCAGCTAAAAGCCAGCACCAGCTGCTGCGAACCAGGGCCTCTGTGGGGACATGAGGCAGGGAGCCCCTCTGCGCCCAGAGAGCCCTGGCTGCTCTGGAGAGCTGCGAAGCCAAGAAGCGCACAGTGGGCTGGAGGGCAGCCCTTTGAGTTGGGGTCACGTGGAGCTGTCAAGCCTGTGCCACAGGAGAGGCCTTCCATCTGCGGGGACTGAGCTGGATTGCATGGAGACCTGATTCCAGGTCTTGCTGGCCTGGCTCCAGAGCCTCACACTGCGCTGTGGACCACAAGGAAAACAACCAAGGGTCCCAACGCAGAATGGGGTTTGCAGCCCTGGCTTTTCCTGGGCCTATGGGACCCAGCTCCACAGTGGGCTCTGTGTGTTTGCTGTGACAGACAGGCTCTTCTGGATGACTTGGAGCTTCCAAGCAGCTGCTCTTAGGCTGCGTCCTTTGGAGGGATAAGAAATAGAGGGTGGAGAGAGAGGCAAGAACCCCTGTTCTGATGGAGCAGTTTTCAGATCACGGGCTGGTCTCCTCCTTGAGCCTCTGTAAGGTGGGATTGGTAAATCACAGTCACTTTGTGGGATGACCACGCAGGTTGGGTCCAGCCCAGTGTCTGGCACACAGTGACGCTGGGCATTTCCTTCAGGCCATGCAAGTGTGTAGGAGGTCAGAGTATTTTAGTCCTGCTTCCCATCTTTCCTGGGCTGGCCCTGCCATTCAACTCTGGGCTGAATGGTATCCCCTGCTCCCTTGCTTCCCAGTGGGCTAGTAGCCTGCTGGAGAGAGTCCACAGCGCCCTTATTTGTGGGGAGGAACATTGGGCTTTTCATCTGGCCTGCTGTTCTCCCACATAAGTCAGGCTCCTTCCAACAGGTGGATTCTACTAAGTCCTCTCTGTGAGTGAGTGGGTGAATGAATGAGTGATCAGGCAAAGGACAGGAGGAGGAGATGGTTTCTTGGTTCCCAGTCTTGCCCTCAGTCCCAGCATCTACAAAATGACAGGCTTCGTTGTGATCATGAGAGCCTTCAGTGGAGAGAAAATCATTTTAGCCAGAGATGCTCGATGCCCTTCCTCTGTGTGTTTCATATTTCTTTGTCTAGATAAGAGACACATGCAAATGACTAATACTTTGAGAGATCAAGAAATACAGCTGGGCATGGTGGCACTGGCCTGAAATCACAGTAGCTAGGGAGGCTGAGGCAGGAGGATCTCAAGTTCAAAGCCAGCCTCAGCAACTTAGCAAATAGAAGAACAGAAAATAAGTCAGAGTCCTGGCTGACTCCAGTGTGAGCCGTTTTGTTTAATGCATGTCGACAGAAGCCAGAGATTTTGCCACTCCAGGTCTTTCAGAGACCTCCTCCAGGCAGCAGGTACTAAGGGTAATGCACCTGGTACCAACAGACAGTCCTCAGCAGAGCCCCATATTTTCTGAGGTGGCAGAACATCTAGATCAGGGGAGGTGGGTGGCCAGTTGGCTGGGTTAATCTTTTGTAAGTTAGCTTTGGGTCACAGAACAGGAAACTGCATAGTTCCTGAAAAATGCATCAGCATCCCTCACTTTCAAAGTTGAAATAGAAATATCCCAATGCTATGGATTCCCAACCTCACTGTTGGTCAGACTCATTGGGAAGTTTTTAGGAAGGTACTTTGTTCAGCTTTGCCCCTGAGATTCTGATTTTACTGGTCAGGATGTGGCTCATGTCACCAGTAACTTTAAGGCTGCTAGGGGATTCTGAGGTGCAGCCAGGGATGAGAGCCTGTTCCCCATGCTGTTTCTTGTCAACTGTCCTCTGTGGTCACCTCTTGATATTTTGTGTGCTTCTATTTGAATGTTCTCATTCTTCAACTTTTTCATGCAGGTCTGTGATTACTCTGTCTTCAAGCTCTTGGGTCCCTGGTGTTACCTTATAGCCATTTGCAGAGAAGTTCATGTCAGGGGAAGATGGCAGTTTCCAGAAGCCTGCAGAGGGCTGGCCAGGGCTCCCTGGGCTCACCAGAGAACAGTGTGGGTTTAATCTGCAGTGCCGTCAAGAGCACCATAAAACCAGCCAGCTAGGTGGGAATAATTCAGTGACAGAGGGGACAGGGCTTCTGATGATCTGGAAGGCATATCCCTTGCCCTAAGAAAAGCACAGTCACCCACCTCCAGCTGTGTCATGGGGTTGATCATAGATTGCAAAAATGCTCACCAAGTCTTTTGAATGCAGGCGCCTTTGCAAGGTGACTTTGCCATTCCTTTCCATACAGTTAGGGTCCATTTCTGCAGCCCTTGAATCTGCAGTTGGCCATGGGACTTGCTTTAGCCAATGGGACATTAGCAGATGTCCACAAGCAGAGGTGTGGGAAGCCCATGAGTGTTGGTGCTTGCTCTCTCGATGCTCTGGACGCACATGGCCAAGAGATGTGAGCAAGATCCTCCTAGAACACCCAGTGCTCATGACCTTCAGAATCAGCTAAGTGGACTCCAAAAGGACTGCTCAGCTGACCCACAGAACCCGGGAAAATATGAAGTTCAGGTGATGAAGTATTGGGGCAAACGGCAATAACTAACCATAACACAGCCCCACTTTGCCAGATGTTATCAATCTTTTAAATAGAAATCATAATTTCAAATTTTTGTGTAAGTTCCAGTTTTTTAAAAAAAATTGATTTAGTAGCCAACATTGTAAACACATTCTACAGGCCAAACAAAACATACCTTTAGACTGCACTTGGCCTGTGGGTTGTTGGTTTGCAAGTGGCTATGCTGAGGGACACGAGGTGTTTGTCCTAATGCCTGTTTGCCGTCACTCACTCACTCACCCTTCTTGCCAGAGTGGCTGGTGCCCTCCACCTGTGGCTGCTGTCTGTGCGGGGTGCGCACTGCACGGGCACTTCCCCAGTTTCTCCGGGTGGTCTCTCCATGTGGAAATGTGGGATCGCTCGTCCTCCTGGAGAGACTGCAGTGTGAGATGGAGTCCAAGGAAGGACAGTGCGAGGGTAGCGCCTGAGCATGAGATCAGGCGTGGAGGGGGAGCCCATGGAGGGCAGTGGACAAGGAATCCCATCTGTTTTTTCCAGAGAATGTTGTTCCTGGAGGGAAAGCCAGGGAGAGAAAGTTGGAGAGAGGGGATTGTGGGGCCCCTAAAGGCCAAGCCAAGGATTTCCCACTTGGTTATCTGGGCAAAGGAGAGTAGCTCTAAGGGAAGAAAAGTCACTGGCAGCTTTGCACAGGGGGCCCTGGGAAACAGGGGCCTGCTCTGTTTATCCACGTGCAGGATGAGTTTATGGCAGGACTGGAGTCAGGCAAGACGGGGGCAAGACTGTTTGTAGTGACAGACGGAGCATTGGCATTGGGAGGAAAAACCCGAGTGGAAGAATGTAAGTTAAGACATGTGGGGACTTCTCTTGACCTTGAGATAGGGCTAGTTTTGCTGATTTTCTTATCTATATCATCAAGACATGTTAGTGTGTTTTCAAAGCACTTCCATCAGCAGCTTCAGATTTCCCGCTCCTGTCGCCTGCCTGCCTGATGGAATCTGGGGCTGGCGGTGGTCACTCCTAGGGCAGGGGAGACGAAAGAGGGTGTCTGCTGGGCGTTTGGAAGGAACGTCCTTGCTCTCCCCTGAGAACCTCTGGAATCATCTGTGCCTCCTTTCTGTGCTCTCCCCTCCCTTCTAAGGCTTACAAAGTTGGGACAGGAGGGGAGGGAGAAAACACAACTGTTCAAAATCCAGTTTTCAATCTCGAGAAGACGAAACGTCACAGCTATGAGAAGAGGAGGCAAGGGAGTCGGGGAGGTGCATCCCTCACGGTGCAGTGAGAACCGACCTCAGGAGGGAAGCTGCAGGGAAAGGCCAGTGTAGACCCTGCTTCCCACTGTCACTGGACCGTCAAGTCACATTTGAACTTTAAAAAGCGGATCCCAGGTCCCGCCTCCTGTGGGGTCTGACATGGCCAGTGTGGGGTGTTCTTGGCACCAGGGTCTTTGAGAGCTCCCCAGGGAGTGGACCCCTGCCATGAGGACTGAGAACCCCTGTGTCCACCAGGGCCCTCTGTGGGCTAGTGCAGCCTGTAGGAGGTGCCTCCAGGGGAGCATCTGTATTTGGTGGTTGCCATTTTCATGGTAGATACTGACAGTGGTTCCCAAAGGCTATCATTTGTATCTAGAATGTTCCCCAAAGTCCCATATATTAAAGGCTCCATCCTCAGCCTGTGACTCTCCTGGGAGGTAGTGGAATGTTTAAGAGGTGGGGTCCATTGGGGAATCTTAGGTCATTAAGGGTGTGCCTCTGAAGGGCATGTTGGGACCCTGGTCCCTTCCTGGCTTTCTCTTTCTGCTTCCCAGCTGCCGTGAGGTGAGTGGGTAGCTCTGCCATGCACTGCCTGCCAGACTGTGCTGCCTCACTACAGGTCTAAAGCAACAGGGTCAATCAAATGTGAACTGGATATAGAAACTGTGAGCCAAATAAACTTTTTTCTCTTTATAAATGAGCAACCTCAGGTCTTAGAGTGGCAGAAAGCCAACTAATACACCATATCAACTTGAAAAGTATAAAGTATTAGAATGGGGTGTCTAAGATAGGTCACATTCTTGGGTTGGATGAAAAGAATTTGTTTTCTGGGAAGACACAAATGGCTTTAGTACAAGTAAGCATGCTTACTACAGTTCATCTGCTGAGAACAACATCTCCCAAGTGAAATGGGCAGGAGAAAGAAGTTGCACAGTAACGGGAAGGAGGGAAGTAGGCCCAGAAGGTAGAGTAGAGGAGACTGCAAGTGGAGACAGATGTCAGAAATGTACCTCCTCTTAAGGCAGGGAAAGCCTCGAGAGCACTTCTGTGGGCTGTCCTGGAGCAGGCTTGGTGTTACAGAGCCTGAGCAGATCTTGACAACCAGGGGTGTCCGCATGGCCAGGGGCACTGGAGGGAAACCTGTGCTGGTCTCATTAAGGTCTGTGTCTGGGTGATGTCTCAGGGAGATAACCCCCTGGCCTGGCTCCCAGGGTTGGTGGGAGTGGTTTTCCCCATCCTCCCTCTGGAGGGCCTGTGAATGGTCTACCTCAAGCTTGTGAGTGTCAAAGGGCTCCTGTCTCAGGGTCCAGTCATAAGGATGTTAATAGTTTCATTTTTTAAATTTTTTTTCCTGGGTGTCAATCAAATCCAGGCTTTGTACACGCTGAGCACACACTCTACACCAAACCCTGCGTCATCTTCTCAAACCAGGAACAGCAGAACTTTAAAAAGATATTGCTGTGAATACTTTTTTAAAAAGTCAGAATTCTTTGCTGCCCCAGTATGATCTTTCTGAGGTTTAATAGGACTTTATTTTTTTAAAACATATATTTATTTTTTTTTCTTTTTCTTCTTTAGGCATAAAAGACAGTAGAATCTATTTTAACATTTATATAAGGCAAAGAATTTTCTTAAAGTTGATGTGCATGCACTGAAAAAGCTAGAAACAAATCAACTCTTATTGATACAAGATGTTTTTACCTAAAACAGAATTCTAAGAGTATACTGGGAAACTATTTATTGCTCAATATTAAAGATGCTTGATGGAAAAATAATTGATATTAATAGTTTTTCTATTAATATTTTATTAGACATGTTAAAGAAAAATGTATAATGTGTCAAAAACATAGATAGTGCATCTTAGGTTTTGGTAATGTGCCCTTGTGAAGTGTCCTCCTGCCCTGGAATGCGTGAGACTCCAAAAGCGATCCATTCTTACAACAGTGAATCCATCTCTAAGGATGTGGTTCTGCATCAACTTTTAATTCAAGCATTTCTTTTCTGTTTGGATAATTTTTAACAGCTTTATAGAACTATGATTGACCATCTGCATACAGTTGGCAATCTTTTGACCCTATGAATACGTGATGCATTTTTAAGATTAACTTGCCTGACCAGTAAGAGACACCCATTCAAAACAGGCCGGAAGATGGCTTCTGTTTACAGTGGATAGCTCAGGCAGTCAATTAGCTTATCAGACTATTTTTCTTTCTGAAGTCTATGGAAAGGGCTAAATAGCTGGTCAGTGTGTGTATGTTCTTATCTCATCGATGCAGAATCAGAATGTGAATCATCACACAGGGAGGCAGCAGTCTTGGTCCTAAGGAAAGGCAAAAAAAGTCTCTAGAAGCCCCTTTGGCTGGTCGGTGTTAGACACTGTTTAAAATCACATCACCCTTAGTGACAAGCAGAAGAACGTGCACCCACGTGTGTATGTGTTTGGGCGCGCGCGCATGCTTACCTGCACAAGTCTTCTTTCCCATACCATTTGGAAGCCTGTGGGATATCTATGTCTTCTTTCATCAAGAAGTAATGCACTTTTTTAATCCTACAAAAACACTCATAGGGCTCCAAGATATTTATGTGTGCACGTGTGATATTCTTGTGTGTGTGTGTGTGTGTGTGTGTGTGTGTGTGTGTGTGTGTGTGTGATATACAAAAGAATGTTGAGCTGAGCACATTGGCACACGCCTGTAATCCCAGCACTTGGAGGCTGGGGTAGGAGGATTGCAAGTTCAAAGCCAGCCTCAGCAACTTAGCAAGCCCCTGTCTCAAGGCAGGGGGTGGGGGGTGGGGGGAGGGGGGACTGGGGATGTTGCAAAGTGGCTAAGCTTCCTGAGTTCCGTTGTACCCACCTCCATAAGAATATGTAATGCAACTATGTTTGAATAGAAAAAAAATGAGTACTATCAGAATAAGTTGCTTGTTAAGAAGAATACAACTCTGTGTCCTGACAGGGGGTAAAGTCCAGAATATATTGGCTGAAATGTGTCCACCATGAGTTACATGAAAGCCTTGTGACTGGTTTTCAGTTCCATGTATGTATAGAGATCTACCTTAAGTAGATTTGGAAGACATGGATAATTCACTTGTCAGATTTCACCTCAAAAATCCCTTCAATCACCCACCAAGTGGCTTAAATATAATTTGGGGTTTCTATACTTGGGTTTGTGTGCATATACTCATATGTATATTTGGACAGACGGAACCTTTATTTATGTGTAAATATGCCACGTAAGCCATGTACATATTCTGTTCAGTGCTTTCTTATTATCCTTCCTCAAATGAGAACCTGTATTTGAGTTCTAGAAAATGCAGTGTGCACGTGGCCAGCTCTGCTGCAGGATCCTTGGTCCCAGGGGACCCACCAGTAAAGGCACCTATGGCTCTGCTGATGGTGGCAACCTCTAGGGAGCCGGGCTGGAGGTGGAGGGGCAGGGCTCCCCTCCGTGCCTGATGCATTCCCACAAGGAAAAAGCAGTTTAGTTCCTGTGCTGACGTTTTCTCCCTTCCAGAACCTTCTCTTGGAGCTGCCTATGTTTCTGATGCCCAGTACAACAGGAACGTTTCATTCCAAACTTCCCCTCAGGCTATCAGGTAATTTAATCATCTAGCTGTCCACTTGTCCACCTTAAGTTCTAGAGGTTGAGACAAACCTGGAGGCATTCTTTCTACAGAAACTTTTCAGAGGGGTCTAGGTACGGCACATAATTTGGGTAAAACCCAAGAGTGTTTTGTTCTGCGGTGCTGGGAGCCGACCCAGAGACGAGCCTGTGCTAGGCAAGCGCTCCACCACGGAGATGCAGCCCAGCCCCTGAGCCTGGTGGTTTGGGTTAAGTTCTAAGAGCACAGTGTCCCACATGCAGGGAGCATCCGGTCAGTTAAGAGCAGATCGGGGGTAATGGACACCACCAGGGCCAGGAGATGGAGTGCCCAAGCTGGACGCACATGGCCACCTTTCTTCCTAGCCAGCGTTACCTGGACTGCAAAAGAGGGCTTCTCTTTTCCCTTCTGTCACATCCTAATGCTACCCACACATTCTCTCCTTTCCTGGGAATCCAGCCTTTTCTATCTCCCCCTAAAGTTTTAACTAAGACCAAGCCCTTGGCTAGAGTAAGGAAAAACCCTCTCTTACATCAGCGCTCGGTGTCAGGGTCTCCAAAAGCAACAAACACCTCATGTGCCCAGACTGCCAAGCAGGAGTGGGGGACTGTCCCACCCTGCAGGGATCTGGTGTGTGGCAGCCACATCTGTCCTGAGTATACCGCGTTGAGACGGGCTGTGCACATTTTCACATTGGACTCAGCCACGCCCACATGGCATTAGGTCACTGTAACTGAGGGTTCACCTTGTCAGTCTCTGGTTCAGAGTGTTCTCTTATTACTGTCACAACAACTCCGTGAAGAAGGTGCCAAAGCTGGCTGTCCACCAAGTGTGCTTTGAGATATGATCATCGTCTTGATGTTTTCTGTTAGTGTTTTATAGTTTGAGCTAAAGTGATATCACCCCTGCTCCTGAGAACCTAAAGGGCATGTGACCCATCAAGAGTCTTATTTATTTATTTGTTTATTTACCCATTTATTTGGCAGTGCTGGGGATGGAACCCAGGACCTGGTGCGTGCTGGGTACTGCTCTACCACTGAGCTGCCGTCCCAGCCCCGGCCCCTGTTCATCTTAGCACAGAAGTTTGAGTGTTATATAACTCCTGCTCAGTGGTTGTAACCACCTTTACTGTTTTTCCTCTCCAGACTTTACAATTTTTATAATCACTGGGCCATGCGGATGGCCACGTACTTCTTCATCTGTGTCAACCTCTCTCTTGCCCTGTTTGAGGAACCGGTGCTGTTTCTGCTACCGTTCTTGGTTAGCATTAGATAAAAGATGTTCAACCAGACCTTGTCACCAGTGAGTGGGGCCCCTTGCTTCTCCCTTGTTTTCCTCAAATGTCAACAAATAGGAATTTGACTTTATTTTTTTCTTGCTGGGGCTTCAGAGAATTCTGCTTGTTGGCTAATGTGCCAATCATAAGGGATTTTGAGGGCAATGTAACTTCAGAATAAGCTGCTGAATTTGTAAAATGAATCAATTTTTAAATCCCGTCAATATGATGTATCAGGGTAAGCTACAACAAATATATGTTTATTCAGTGCAACGTGTTTGTTTCCTTCAAGAAAATGTTTCCTGATACATATAGGCCAGGAGCCAAAACCTGGAGACTTTCTCAGTTAAGAGAAGCCAGGAACTTTGTGTTTCATTGGAGAGTTTCTGCCTAAATCTCAGAAGCTAAACCTCAATGACACGATCTGATAGTGGGTTTATTGCAGAATGTCCCCCATTCCTAAAATGATATTATGGACCATATCCCGCTAGGCCAAGGGTACTTTTGGCTTCTGCCTTCTATTTGATGATTATTTTCCCCTCTCTGCTCCCCCCAGCTCACTCTTGAAAGGCCTTCTGTTCTGCCAGCCATAGTGACATCTGCTGGCGGACATGGGAAATCACAAATCTGGGGGACCTTCTCAACCAAACCTTGTTAATGCTGCCATTTATCACAGGGGCAGGGGTGCGGGCTCTGGAGGGCTGGGCGTCCTGTCATTTCTCCCATACCCTCTCCCAAAATAGCAACCATGTCTCAAGCAGCCAGTTCCCACCTTCCATTCACAGAACTGAAAGTCAGGCAGATGCAAACCCCAATGCTAGCATGGGCCCTGGAGAAGAAGCTAACACTCCAGGTGACAATAGACTTGACTGGATGCTTGGGGACTGAAGCAAGGCAGTTCTCACCCACCTCTGCACCCTCCTAATTTTTAGCAGGCCTCTGCCTGTGGCTAGGAGAGGAGTGGAGCTCTGTCCCCCACCTGGCCCCGCTGTCTCAGCGCTGCTTTAGGGGCAAACTTGCAACTAGGTGAGTTGAAAGGGTTTATTCCAACTCAGAGTTTCTTTTCTTTTGATCTAACACAGGAGATGTCCCCTTTGCATTTCTGAGAAGTTCATGGTGTCCTAAGAACTCCACTTCACTTTGGCTACTCAAAGTGGGGTTGCTTGGTCAGCAGCACCAGCATCCCCACTCAGAGCTTGTCAGAAATGCTGCCACTCAGAGGTGCTGGAGATTTGCACTGATAGAAGCCATCTTTGAAACAAGCCCCAAGACCATACCTTCACACACCCAAGTTCATGTGCTTGTACTCCACACTGGATTCCTCACCTGGGCGCCCTTGGCCCATCAGGCCATATCCTTCTTAGTCTGTAGAGGTCTTCCTCGTGCAGTGTAGACATTCAGCAGCACCCATGGCCTCTACCTGAGTTTTGCACCAGCACCCCTGACTTGTGATAACATAAAAGGTCTCCAGGCATTGTAAAATGACCCAAGGGGAGGGGGAAAGTCACCTGTGTTGAGACCCATCATCTTCAGGGTCACCTGAGACCTTGTTACAAACACACATTCTCAGACTCCGCACCAGATTGGCAAAACCAGGAACTCCAGTGGGGCCCAGGAAATTGGTTAACTCTCTGTGAGACACAGGCACTCTGAGATGGAAGAGGACTCGGGAAAGGCCCTGCAGTGAATCACTGTTTGGTGACAGACCAGTCACAGGGGCCACAGCATGACCAAGAGGTTGCAGGCTGCAGGTGATAAAGAGCCCAAAGCAGTAGCCACCTGGGAGGGTTTGCAGCCAACACTTCCCCCTGTGCTATCTCCATGACCTTGGCCAAGTGACCTGATCTTTCAGTGCCTCAGTTGTCACCTATGGAAAATGGGGACAACCAAAGCACTGTTCCTCTTGCAACTATTGAGGGATGAGGAAGCTTTTATGATAAGGTGCTTAGAAGAGTGCTTGGCTCCAAGACCTTTGGACAAGTCAACTAACTGGTCTTGTCTTCACCATCACTGGCCTGTCTTGCCCCCGACTGTTCCCCTACAAGCCAGCCAGGCATGTGCTTCATTCTCTGCCACATCCTCAGCAGGAAGCCCTGCCTGGCCTGGACCAGGCTCTCAATGAACATCTGTGGAGAAAGGCATTGCAGTGCCCATGAGGACATGAGGACACCAGCAGAAGCCCTCTGTCTCAGGGGCTTGAACTTTGCTGTGGATCCTGTATGTTCTGCAAAGGGACCCCAGCTTCCTAGATCCGATTCTATTAGAAGGTGTCCTTGCAAATGTGGCAACTGAGCAAAGGTGAGCTTCTCCTTCCGTGTGGATTAGATGGGACCTCAGGTAGATCTGCAGGCTGTTGTAAACAACAGTCAATCAACATACGCTTAGAAAATCATGGAAAGACTAAAGATGGGGGCGGGGTGTTTCACATATGCTGTGTGTTTTCTTCCTCTACTTCTAGGATTCTCTCTACCCACCTCCTGAAGTCAGGCATACAACTATCCCCATTTCAGATATGCAAACACTGAGGTCCCAAGAGGTTACAGAACAAGCCCAAGCTCATTGTCTAGTAAGCAGTGAAAGTGTTCTTCTCATGCTGGTCTCTGATTCCAAACCCACACCTGCCTTTCTTCCCAGGGTACTTCCTGGTGTGCACACAGGGATGACATGCCTTAAGATTGGGAGGACAATCCTAATTTCAAACCTTCTACCTCACGTTATGCTGAAGACAATCCTAAGCAGCAGAGCACGTGTCTTATTTGGTTTAAAAACTCCATCTCTGGTAGTAATGAGATCTCTCTGCCACAGCCCCGCCAGACAGCCATTTGGAACCAGAGGAGTGTGGAGAAAGAGTGACCACAGGAGTGTGGAAAAGGAGGACATAATTCAGGAAAGTGAAATACAAAGAAGCAAGAGCTGAATATACTAGAACAGACAGGACCAGCAGAAAGAGCTGAGCTGAGAGAGGCCTGGAGCAGGGCTGGGGCGAGCCAGCGCATTCCACGGGTATTGATGAAGTTCTGCTGTGTGCCTGGCACTATGCTGAGAAGTAGATGCTGCATTGAGTACAGTCTCTGACCTTGCCCTGCTAAAGATCCCAGTCTGGGGATTCAGAGCTGGATGACATTGTCCATCACTATGCCATTTCTTCACACCCCAGCTGACCTAGAGCTCCCAGCACCATGGCCCATTTGCTTACAGTGAAGGCCAGCAGCAGAATCCTGCCATGGCTGGCAGGAGTGGTTGGAGAACCCCTAGCTCTCTCACCTGTAGGAAGGGTTCTATTAATAACATGATTTACATGAACCTCCAGCACTCCTTATCAGAACTGTGTTTACTCACTTAGTGACAACAACTGGCTGGTACACCCTGTCTTCCAGTTCATAATCACTTCCTGTTCCCACCTGGAGTTTTCTAGCATTGCCTTCCAAGAAACTACTTGCTAACAAATCTGGATCACAGAGTCCCCACACTCAGGGAAGCCAGAGCATGAAAGAAAATTCTAGAAAGATGTACAGTGATCCAAGTCTATCTGGCCATTTTATGCCTGAATTTATAGTACTCCTTGGCTGCTCTGACTGCCCTGATAAGTTTAGGAGAAAAGACAAGCCATATTTTGGCATGTAAAATGCATTCAGGCCGAATCACTTTCACACGACCTACCAAGTAGGGGTAGAATGAATTTTAAGTACAACAGAATGCCGAATGCCTACTCATTCCAGTGAAGACATGCTGCAAATAAGACTTAGAAGATGTGCTGCAAACAAGACTTAGAAAAGTGTCCTCAGAGAAGATTCTATCATTCTGCATTTGCTTCTGAAGGTTGAAGCACACAGTTCTAATGAGCCCAGGAAGAGGTTGATACCCAGTTGAGTTGGCATATGATGTGCCAGAGCTCAGGACTTCAAGGCTGCTGTCTGGTGGTTCCCGGGCTCTTCTGGTCCTCACCTTCACTCAGTGTCTTTTTGTTGGTGATGTAGTTCAGCAATGAATTACTGGCCCAGAGACTTGTTCAGTATTGCTCAGCAGTAGTAAAACACTGTCACCAGTTGTAGGTAGCCAACTCCAAGTGAGAAACTTGATAGATGTTAATGCTCATGGCTTCAAACCAGCAAGCTGCCCCTCAGTGATCATGCTCTCTAAAATATACACCATGCTAAATTGTGTGAAAGAATTCTATGTCTAGCCAAACCACAGGAGCTCTCAAAAGCCAGCCCAATAACATTTAGAGGATTCACTCTCCAAAGCAAGCTTGCCAATGCCTGAGTGCCCACACACTCTATTGGCGCCAACCTCACCTCCTTTTAGAATGCACACATCCAGCAAGATATCATCACCTGTGGTGGTTGAGCGGCCTTTCCAATGCACAAGGTAGATGTGAATGTATCACGTGAATAAATCAGCATTTACCAACAACTGGAAGAAAAAAATTCACTCTGTGTTATATGATGATGGAGCTGCTCTGTGATCTAGACCATCCCCCTCTCCTGCATCCTCTCTGTTTGCCTCTGCCTGGATGGACCTCCAACTCAGCCCAGAAAGATGTGTCCTTTCTAGTCAGAAGCCATGTCATGGCTTCCAGTTCCAGGCCCTGATTCCTGGTTAACTGCAGCCAGAGCTCACTTTCAAGGTAGTCTCTTCAGATCCTTTCCCTACCCAAACCACAGTGTGGGCTCTGGCCCCACCCTGACTCTCTACACCACCATTCTACATTATTGTCTTCTTCTCCCTCATTGTGACCCAGGACTACCCATGACCATGACCAACTGTTGAACCAGTGCCTCAGAGGGTAGAAATGACCAGAGATTGCTAACTTGAAGATTTCACAGATAGTTAATGAGACATCCTGACTAGTCAAATGACATAAGAGGAAGTCAATAAATTCTAACCTCAAGGGCAAATCCTACAGTACACTGGCTGTCAAATTCAGCTACACACTGGAGCCACCTGGGAGCTTTGCATAGTACTGACCACTGGACTACCCACTGGCCCTGGGCTGATGGAATGGCTCTGGGCTAAGATGGGACACTGGGGTTTGTAAATTACCAGTTGAGTATAATGTAAAGCAAACTTTGAGAACATTGCTTTTTCCCCACATGAAGAACTGTGTGCATACAGATGCAGAATTACACAAATCTGCAGCATAAGTCTCCTTGAGATCCATAGATTAAATGCACTGCAGTGACCAGCACCCTGGCTAGGAACACCACCAGCCCCCTGGAAGCCTCCTATTTCCACCTTCCAGGTGATCAAAGCCCTGCCATCCAAGCATGGAGGAGTCCTCCCTGCTGAGAGATTTCAGTGTGGAGAATGTAGAGCCCCTCTCTCCTAGAGTCCCTGCTTTGACAACAAGTGCACTGGAGAAGTTTGAATCAAGTGGGAGACACTTGGGCAGGCTCCCTAGATGAGGCCCTATTGAAGGGAATCTACATTTCCAATGGAACAGATGCTTCAGAGAGAAACTGAGAGTGCCGGCTCTGAGAAGCGGTTCCACTTCATGCAGCTTCAACCAGAAACAAACCTCAATGTGCTTACAGGGAACAAGACGGTTCCTTCAATTGGAAGCTGCCTGCACAAAATGCTTCTGTTCTGCACTTCCAAGCTTTTCTCAGCCAGCACGTTCAGACGACGTGAAAGTGCAAATTGTGCTACCCAGAGATCCCTTGGGACATCACCAATATTCACGTGGAACATTGGACGGTTGACAAGATTAATGGCCCAGAGTTTCATTGAAATATTTTTCTCAAATTTTTTGAAAACTCACTGGAAACGAAGGTACCCATGAGCAACAAACTCTGCTTTATACAAGACACAGAAACTTCTAAGTAAAGCCCGTAACTGCTGGCTCTAAGAAGGATTCCAATTCCTACTAGTTCAACCAAGCCCAAACCCCAATATGCTCTCTAGAAACACATTTACATCCTGCAATTGAAGCTGTTTGTACACCCTGCTTCTCTTCTGCACTTCACACTCTTCTCATTGAGCACATTCAGAGAACAGTTCAGGCTCAATATCCAAAGTGTGCTAGCAGGAGAGCCCTTGTACCTTGGAGCACTTGCTCAGAGAGGAAGTGATAGGACTGATGGGTGGGTCAATACCTCAAAGATTCTTTGGAATCCATTCCTCAAACGGATTCTGAAAACTATCTTGAAGTTGCATGAGCCTGTCTGCAATGACCTCTGCTTAATATTGAGTGCATAGATGGTTCCAAGTGAAATGGTGCCATCAGCTCTGACAAGAGGTTCTGCTTCCTGCATGTTCAACCAAGGAAAACCCGCCACGTGTTCACTGAGAACAAATCTACTTTGTGCACAAACTTTTTCTGTTTGCCCCCTACAAATGCATCTCAGGATGCACATTCAGAACACATTTCCTGCAAAAAACATGAGAAAGTATCATTGCAAAAGTCCACCCTGGTCTAGCATCACCAACATTGATTAGGAAATGAATTGCACAAGTTTCATCTTATCCCCTTGGTCTCCTTCTTCTAAAAACTCATTGAAACTGCAGGTACCTGACAGTAACCAACTTGCCATTGACCAAGAGCACAGTTGCTTCCAATGGAAACTGGGCCTGCCAGCTCTCAGAAGCCATTGGATTTAAGGCTACTCCAGCCAGGTACAAAGCTCAATGGGCATGAAGAGAAAAAAGTCATTTCCTAATATGAAAGCTGCTTGCAAAAATTCTTCTGTTTTGCACTTCCAAAATATTTTCAGGAAGCACACTCAGAGCACAGTTTCAGCCCATATGCAAAGAGTGCTAGCACGAGAGCCCTTGGACCTAGGTTCAGCAACTGGAGGAGAACTGTGGGCCCACTGGGAAGAGCAATTGCCCAAGGTTGATTGAAATCCATTGCTCAATTGTTTGTCACAGAATTCACTTGAAATCCAAGTGCCTGCCTGCATTGAACTCGCATTGACCAACTGTACAGATAGTTCAGAGGGAAACTGCCACCTCTGAGAAGCGGTGGTTCTTCATGCTAGTTTAAGTAGTGACAAACCCCAATGTGCTCACTGAGAACAAAATGAGCTCCTGAATGTTGAAGCTGCTGAGAGACTGCTTTACTTTTGCACTCCCAAACTACTCTCAGCAAGCACATTCAGAGCCGAGGTCAGGCCCAAAATACAATGTTGGCTAGCAAGAGAGTCCTTGCGCCCAGGATCACCAATTTTGAGAAGCCAATGAGGACTGTTGAAAAGATCAATTCCACAGAATTCCATGGAAATCCACTCATCAGACCTTTCTGAGAACACTTAAAAAGAAGGTTTCTGCATGCAAGGAACTCTTGGTGATAGATGGCAATGTTTGCCAAATGCAAACATGCCTACCAGCTCTGAGAAGCCATTCTCATTCACAGTGCTTCAACCAGGGAAAAATCTCTATGTGCTCACTGAGAACAAGTTAGCTTGTGCTACTTGAAGCTGCTTCTGCAAACAGCCTCACTTCTGCACTTCTAAACTGTTCTCATCAAGCACATTCAGAGCACAGTTCAGGCATGAAACACAAAGTGTGACAGAAAGAGATCACCAACTTGCAGGAGGAAAGAGGACCAGCTGAGAAGGTCCGTTCTCCAAAGTCTCACTGACATCCATTTGTCACACTTGTTTACCACATACAGTTGAAGTGCAGGTGCCCATATGAGTGAACTGTTTTAGATCAATTGCACAAAAGCTTCAATGTGAAAGTATGCCTGTCACCTGTAAGAAGCAGTTTTGCTTTCTTCTAGCTCACACAGGAAAAACACCATGTGCTCACTTACAACAAAGTTAGTCCTGCAAGTTAAAACTGCTTGCAGCAAATGGCTTCCATTCCCCACTTGCAGCCATCAGTGGTTTACAGATGGCACAGAGGCTTCAATGTGAAACTGTGAATGCCAATCATTACAAGTGCTTCTGACACTCTAGTTCAACCAGGGACAGCCTAAAGTGCTCAACGAGAACACACTTTGTTCCTGCAAGTGGAAGCAGCTTGCACGAACTGCTTCAGTTAGAAAATTCCAATTCTCAGCAACCACATTCAGAGCACAGTTCTGGCCCCATGGAAAATGGGTCCTACCAAGAGGATCCCGTACCTATGATCACCTTCATAAGGTAGCTTCCCAACTTCTGTGTGGAAGTGTGTTTCTCCTTGGCCCTTACACTGTTGTGGAGACCACTAGGAGTTCAGCTTTGTGCAGGATCATCTGACCTGGCCTTTTTGCAAGACCTGTACAGCCCTCACACATGCTCAGATGCTACAGGACTTTTCAGACCAGTCCAGGCAATAGTAGGCATCCATTCATTGTCTGCAGTCTACAGATTCCTAGATGCATGGCATTCATTGCCATCAAATGCAGAATTTTCATCAAAAACTATATATATATATATATATATATATATATATATATATATATATATATATTCCAATCTGAATCAAGAAAATTGGAAATATCCTCAAATCCAAAGAGTGAATCCCCATTGTGATGCTACCAGTGGAAAATTCCACAGCTGACCTCATGGGATGGTTCACAGTCAAAACACAGCTGCATGAAAAATATTACATGACATGACCTCTCTGCTATGTGAAAAGTGGCATGTGAAGTACACATGCATGTCTTCCTCAGACATGGGTTCATTTGCAAGATACCTTGGGCAATTGAAAATACCCCAAAATAGGAGAAATCAGAACCACGTCTCCAAAGTATTTCAGCAGGAACCAACTCCATCTGTCTATCTATCTCTCAGTGAGTGTGTGCGCTCTTGTGTGTGTTTGTGTGTTTTTGTTTGTGTTTGTACCATGATAGCTGATACTTCATTGCCCCCATTGGAAAACTGACTCAGATAATGCCATCTACCAAACTCCTAAATACCGAAGTTCTTGCTGATAGAATGAAACATTCCTTCCTGTTGGTTTGGATGTGTCCATTAGGAAACACTGCTACATTTAGTATACTCAAATCATCAGAGTAGATTAGGTAACAAAAACATATATATTTTAAAATAATAATATATTAATGGAAACAAAAAATACAGGATAGAGTAACAACTGTGTTACTAACAAGGTCAAAGACAATGGCAAACTATAGATTCAAACTTTGAAGCAAATAGTAATCAATGTAAATATTCCTGGGCTGCCTCAGCGCTGCCCAGGCACACAGCAGCAGATTTTTGCAAGCATCCTCAGGAGGGCTGGAGCCTTCTTTGCAGGACGAGAGGGAGGTTGAGGCTGGATCCATTCATCATTCTTTTGGGAGAGGCTCCTTTTCCTCAGCACGAAGTTGGATTTTTTGTGAGGATTCTTGGCATAAAATACGTTGGCCTGCGCTGGAATCCTCAGCTCTGGGGAGAGAGGGGTGTACAAAAAGAAGGTGGCACTCAGGAGGTGCTCCCTAGGACACCCCAACATCTGAGAGCCTGTGCCAGAAAAGGCCAGAGCCACACACCTGAGAGCTCTCCAATTCAGCACCAATACCAACAAGACAGCCTCCACAGTCCTCCCTGAGGAAGAACTAGGCAGAGCACTTCAACACACCTAATGTCTGTCCTACCAAAGGCTTTGGAATCCAGAACATCTCAGGTCCTCTTGCATCTGCCAAAGCACACCACTAGATTTACATCTGAAATCTCCCACAAAAGGCTCCTGTGCCGAAGATTCAGTCCCCACATGAGCCATCTTCATAGGTGGGTTTGGAGGGAAGCATTGGATGGTGAGTGCTCTGATGTCAACATGAAATTCTCATTCAAGATGAATACACTACTGGGAGGTGGGAGGGACTGGAAGAAAGGTTGAGCATGGTTGGAGGAAGACCTAAACAGGGTTGCGCCCTGGGCAACAGTACCTTGTTCCTGTTAGCTCCACTGAATCCTCATTCTCCAAGTAGAGGTCCTCCTCCTCCTCTCCATCTTTCTCTCTCTCCCTCTCTGCCACCCTCATTCTCTCTCTCCCAGTCTATGCCTTTGTGGCAAGGGCTGAGGAGCTCTCCACTGCCACACACTAGAGCTTTATGGACAGCCTCAGTGCACAACCAAAGAGAAAGCTATGAAACCCAGAGAAAAGGCCTAGGATTCCTCCTCTGAGTTATTTTCCTCAAGTATGGCCACAGTGAGGACAGGCTGACCAGCATGGATACCACATTAGAGCCATGCTTCTGTGTTGGTGGAGCCTGCCTTCATGTGAACCAGGCTTCTGAGAATGGAGGCCACATTCCAAATGCTGCCCTACTGAGAACAATGGTTCCAAAGACCAGCAAAGGGACTGCTTCCCTCCAACATGGTGTATGGCCCAGTGGTGCCATGACCCCGAGAGGGGGAATACAACAGCCCGCTTCTCCTTCCTCTGAACACCTCTTTCCTGTCACCCTCCTCTAACCTAGAGCCTGTTCTCCATCCCTTCTGGGTTGGATGTGGGGATCTCTGCTATGAATTTCTTAGGCTACCAAGGCCCCACACAGACTTCCTCTTCCATAGACTCTACTAACCTAACAGAAGGTTAAGATAGGAGACAAGTGATCCTAGAACTCATTGGGATGGTGGTCTTCAGTGTACATAGGCTGGGATAATGGATGCTGTGGTGTTTGGCTCACAAAAACCAACCAACCAACCAAGAAAAAAGCACTGGCATTATTATCAGATGAGCTCTGTGGCTACGTGCTCAGGAAGCCCTCATCTGACTTTAGTTAGGGATCACAACACGGCTATTGTGATCACTCCTTGGCAAGTGGACTCAGGTGCGGAAGACCATGGAATTTATGCAAAAACAAATGATTCAGGCTGTCTCCCAGGCTGTGTTTTCTTCCCAATTTCATCCTGTTACTGCTTGCTAGAATCCTGGCAATGCTCTGCCCAGGCAGTGGATTTCTGGTCACACAGAAGGCTTTCAATAGTCCTGCTTCAGTCCACAAAATGCCAGTTCCATCGTTAGCCCATGCATTCCCACGTTTCTTTGAAACCACTCCTATCCCAGACCATGAAAGTATACTGCTCCTGGAAAGAGGCTTTCCTCCTCACTCCTCAATGATGTCAGCTTTGTATGCTTGTTTATGTCCTGGGCAGGTCACCTGGTGGGGAGCCGCAATATCCACTGGGGTACACTATTAGACCTCAAGAACTTCCACCAGCAGAAGTGCAGTTGTCTTTGTGCAAGAACCCAACACACCCTGTTGGAGTATTCTTGGGGGTAAGAGACTACTCTTTGGTGCTAAGAGTTGACCTGAGTCCACATCCTGACCCTTACTCTCTGCCATCTGATTGTCTCACTTACTCTGACGGTGAGAGATGATTTGGCCCAGCTCATAATCCTCCGGTTTCTCCTGAGTAAGCAAGTGTAGGTCGAGGGCGCTGCGGATGACGACAGGAGCCCTATCCTGGCAGGTCACCTGGAGCAGCATGGGAGACAGGCCTTCAGGAAATGGGCCTTGAAGTGACTACTCAAGGGCAGTGGGCAGGGTCATTCTGGAGGCACCTCCACTCTAAATACAAGGGCAACATCCATGACCCTACTACCTGAGGGTGACCTCCTGCGCATCGTGTAGGCTCTTCCCATAGGCTACTAGCCCAATCCTTGTACATAGGACTTCCTGGGCTTGCCATTGCTCTTTGTGGAGCTGCACTCCTCTCGAAGTGAAAGGACTCAACTACTTGATTACAGATGCAATCTCATCCCACAAGTTGGGAGGAATGGGACAATAGCCTCCAAGATCCCAGGTCTGCCCGAGGATGCAGGCAGCATTGGGAATGGCCTAGGCACAAAACCTAGAGGCTTTGGTCTGGATTGCCAGGGCCAAAAACAGACCCAGGAACATGACCACACACAGGAGTGCTGAAACATAGCCACAAGAGCTCCTGGCCTCCAGAGGCTCAGTGCTGGCTGGGATGTAGGAGGGCACCTCATCCGGCAAGGGTGGTCATTGAGTTACCTGGACATTTAGTGTGCTTGCTCCACATCCATATCGACTCTGCAGAGAGATTCTCTCAGCTCCTTGTTCAAGGAACATGCAGAACCTCACACTGCTGTCCTCCTCCATAGATGTCAGCATCCCATACAAGGGAACCTGCAACCTAGGTCCTATCCTATTCTCATCTGTCACCCATACCTGCCCCTGCCCTTCTGGACTGCATGCTGCCACCTGACACACAGACTCCCTCAGACATGGCAGTGGACAAGCTGCTGCTCTCCCTCATCTCAGCTCCAGCCCTTCACACTGACCTCTCCTTTCTTGATTCCCCTCTATCCTCCTGATCATCCAGAAGCTCCAAATTTAAGAGGGCATGAGTAGTCCATGGTATTGGACCAGTGTCTGTTCCCCACCCAGGTGTAAGCACCAGGGGACACCCCTGCTCCCAGGCTTACCAAAACAGTCTTGGCCATCTTTGGACTTTGTGTTTCTAAGTGAACACGAATTAAGCAGGTGTCTCCCACCTGCTTGTGGGAAAGCAGCCTGGAGGACTTGCAGGTTGATTCTGAGAACTGTGGGGGATGGAACATCAGCAAACCCAGAAACAGAAAGCCACCCCAGCCTGTCAGTTGGCTCTATGGGCTTCTAGCACATATGTCCAGGTGCTCAGGCTTCTTATTTCCCCAGGTGGGAGTGGAATGGCAGCACAAGTACAGCTTGAATAAGGTAGGTGTTTACCTCCTTTCCCTTGACCTGGGGGCGTTTCCTCACGATGAAATATTTTATTCCCGGATTCATGGACAGACACAGGAGTGAGTGGTCAGAGACCTTGATTTCTGCAGAGCGAAGTGGAGAGAATTGTTAGGTGGTACTCAAGGATTATACCTCTAAACATCCACAACCCCTGAGAGTCTCTGCCAGGCCCACCACACTTTGGTATTTTGGGGACAAGGCCCACTTTCTCTTGGCTGTGAGTTATCCTGAGCCCACTGTGGATCATGTATCCCCACTGTCTGATTGTCCTACTTACTCTCATCCTCAGACATCATACTCAGCAGCTCAAAGTTGTCCACATCCTCATGCTGCAACAAATTTTGGTCCAAGGCCCTGCGGATGAGGCTTGTCACCATCTCCTGACAAGTCACCTGGATCAGGGTGGGACAAATGTTATCAGAGAATGGCTTTTAGAGGAGCTACCCAGAAGACTGTGGTCAAACATTCAGGAGAAAAAGAGGCAGATGCACTGAAAATTTTGGTCCTGACTGCCACTACACAAAACAGACTCAGATACAAGAGTGTGCACTTGAGTGCTTCATGACAGCTTTGAGAGGCCCTGGCCTCTAGAAGCTCGGTGCGGGTCTGGTTGTAATGATGTACTTGACTCAGCACTGGCAGTCACTGAACATGTCTCCTCTGCAGCTGGACACCTGCAGCATTAGTGTGTCTACTGCACATCCATAGAAATTCTGCCCAGAACCCCTTTAGCTCCATATTTACATACATGCACAGGCTAACATTCTGAAGCTTTGGCATGACCCCCCAGGTGATCCCGACCCCAAATTCCTACACCTAGTCATGCTATGGAGGTTCTCTTCCCTGCCACCAGGAACACATCCCCTCCTACACATGTGACAAATCACTGCCACCTCCTCTGCTCCAACCTCACTCATTGAGAATACCAAGTTCTAGGCACTGCAGCCTACACCCTAGACATATATCTGCCTTCATCTGTCCACAGCACTTCCATCTGCATTTCTGGCCTGCAAATGCAAAACCCACAATACACAGGCCCACTCACCACTGGAGCTGGGCATGCTGATGCTCTCCCTCCTCAGGTCAAGCCCTTAAGACAGACCTCTCTCTTCTTTATTTCCCACCATAGTCCCAGGGTTGGCTGTGTCTCCTGCCTTCCACTGTGTGGACACCCAGAGGCAGCCCTGCTGTCGGGCTTACCAGGATGCACTTTGTCTCCCTCAGGCTCTGTCCCTCTAGGAGGACGTGAACAAAGTGGCTGTCTTCCACCTGCTCGCTGGAGTGAAGCAGTGAGGAGCTGCTACTGGTGACTTTTCTCATGCAGCACTCATTGCTTTGGGTGGCCTGGGGCAATGATCCTGCAGCCACTGTAGAGCTGCTGCTCATAGCTGCTGGGGTCCTGGATGCCACTGCCACAGAAGGCTCCAAGAACTGTGGGGGATGACAACATCAGCAAAGCCCAGCAACTGCACCCCACCCAGCCTGGCAGTTGGTTCTGTGGGCATTCTACAACATCCATCCAGAACCTGAGGTTCTTGTCCCCTTGGAGGATGTGGAGTGGCCCCAGGAATAAAGACTGAAGAAGGTGGCTGTTTACCTCATTTGGCTTGACCGTCAACGACTTGCTGGCAGCTGTTTCCCGAAGAATAAAGTTATAATCCACTCCTCCATCCAGGTCGTAATATACTTTCCCATCAGCAGGGATCCTCAGCTCTGGAGAGGCAGGGACAGAGGCGTGGTAGGTGACAATCAAGGAATATACTACCCAACATCCCCCACAACTGAGAACCTCTGCCAGCTCAGATCTCACACACAGACCTGAGAGCCCCCGAATCCAGCTACTGTTCCACCAAAGACTCCCCACTGATTCCTCCCTGAGGACCCTCTATGCACAGGAGGTCCACTACAGAAACACCTTTCAAGGAAATAGCCCCTTGTACCCCAGACCCTCTTAGTTCATGTTGGACCCACCAAAGACAAACAGCTAGACTTTGTATCTGGATTGGTCCCCAAAGACTCATGTGTTCAAGGTTTTCTCCCCACTGCAGCAATGATCACAGGTGGGTTTGGGGAAAAGCACTTGATGGTGGGTGCCTCCACCTTGCCAGTGGATTCATCCACTCATACAAAGCTACACTAATTTGAGGGTGTGGTTTGCAGGTGTGTTGAGCGTGGGTGGAGGATGTCCACAGCAGGGCTGTGCCATCCAGAGCAATATATTTCTCTTGAGTTCCCCACTTCTGCATTTCCTCCTCATGAGTATAATTCTCATTCACATTTTTAATCAATTTATTGTTATACTTCTTGTTTGGCTTGTGTTTCTCCTTGTTGTTCTTGTTCTTCTTCATCTTCTCCTCATGCTTCTTCTAATAGTCATCTTGACCTTCTTATTCATGGTCTCTTCCTTCAACTTATTTTCATTTTTCTATTCCTCCTTCTCCTCCTCCTCGTCCTCCTCCTCGTCCTCCTTCTCGTCCTCCTCTTCCTCCCCCTCCTCATCCTCTTCCTCCTCCTTCTTCTTTCCTCCCTCCCTCCCCCCCTCTCTCTCTCCAAGAAGGGTTTACAAGTTGTGAAGGGTTCTATTCTACCACACACTTCTCTCTAGAAATGGCCTCTGGTCCTAAGTGGACTCAGTTTGCAAGGAATAGAAAGATTGGAAGCCAGAAATGATTGTTCATTGAACTGCTTTTCTCATGTACTCGTCTAGGTCAGGAAAGGCTGCCAAAGTAGGCATCCTGTGGTTGTCTGTCTTCTTTAACACAAGACAAAGAAGCCTGTGTTCTTGGCCCCTTGTGGATAATAGCTTTGCAATGCCTCCTCAGGCCAAGGAAAGAACACATGATAGGCAGGTCCACAGCCCCTGGAGAATATGAAGAACCTGCAGATTTATGCCCCATCATTACACTTTGTTTTGTGCACAAGTCCCACCATACTCTTCCTGGGCATTGGGTCAATGCACACTGTGTTTTGGCTCCCAGTTATCGTGAGCCCACTGTGACTCACTGCTCCCTATCCTCTGATGGTTCGACTTACTCTGATGGTTCGAGACAATTTGCAGAAGTTCATAGTTTTCTGGATCCTCCTGCTGGAGCAAGTGTGCATCTAAGGCCCTGCGGATGATGACTTGAGTGCTGTCCTGGCAGGTCACCTGAGCAGGGTTAGAGAAGGCTCATCAGAGAGGGAATTTGGGAGTAGCTACCCAGAGGACAGTGCTCAAGGACAATCAGAGACAAGAGAGCTCTCAACACAAGGGCACCATCTTGTTACCCTGCTACCTGAGGCCTTCATGTGATCATGTGGGGTCTTCCTATGAGCCTCTAGTCCAATCTTGGTACAAGAGTTTGCTTCAACCTGCTATGCCCTACAGGGACAAGGGAATAAGGACCAAAAGGCTTTGTACAGACACACTCTACTCCCATCAAGATGGGAGGAATGGTCCAGTGGACTTCCATATCCCTGCTCTGGTCTGGGATGCAGCTGCATTTTTGTGTGGACCAGGCACAAACCCTAGGTGTTTTGGTCCTGACAGCCAGGGCACAACACACACTAGGACTCTTTAATGATAGGCATGGAAGCTGCTGGGCTCAAGAGTGTCAGTGCTTGCTGGGGTGTCAGGAGGTTTGGACTCAGCAGGTGCCGTGGTTCAACATGGCTCCCCTGGAGGTGGACACCAGAGTCTCATGATGGATACTCCACACCCAGGAAAATTCTGCAGAGAGAGCCGCTAAATCTCTATTCACATACATGCAAACTAGGACACTAATGGGCCCTTCCAAGACCCCCAGTTGTCTGTGACCCACACCTATCCACCCTAATCATTCTACAATCGCTCCCTTCCCTTCAACCAGCAACATATCCCCTCCCACACACAAGAAAATGACTGCCAACTCCTCTGCTTCAACCTCCACGGTTCAATATACTCCTCCTCAATACCAAGGTCAGTAGAGGATGGCCTGTACCCTCGATATTTCTCTGACCTCCTCTGAACCCAGCACTCACTCCTGCACTTCTGACCTGCACACCCCAAAACACGCAGGCCCACTCACACCCAGACCTGGCATGCTGCTGCTCTCCCGCCTCCCTCTTCCTCATTTTATGCTCTCCTTCCTGACCTTCCAGAAGCTCTAGTTCAAGAAGACAGGCCTAGTCCAAGGTGTTTGCTGTTGACTCGGTCTTCCCCACTGTGGGCTCCCAGGAGACTCCCCTGCTCGAAGACTCACCAGGATGCTCCTATACTGTGTTGTCATTTCATTTTCCAGGTAGACGTGAATGAGGCACCTGCCTCTCACCCGCCTGTTGTACTGGGGCCGTGGGGAGTACCGAGTGGAGACCCCTGATGTCCTGGACTCCGGCTCTGCCCTTTCCCTGGAAGAAGGCTCTGGCTCTGGGGTTGGCTGAGGAGCCGTGACAGGAACTGAGCTTGTAGCTAGAGGAGAAAAGATGCCAACATGACTGCCTTGCCCTGACCTTCCCACAGACAGACAATACCCCTGCTGCCAGGAAGAACTCAGGCCCTTAGCCCACACAGGACCTCTTTGCAGACTGGGGTCACTTCCTGAATGGACAAAGGCTTATCCTAATTTCCAGCCCAACACCAGGCATACAGACTCCCTGCAGTGGGACAAGAGTCAGACCTCTCCTCATATACCCTTAGGTACTCACCCTGGTCCGCCTGGCTCTCAGGCGCTGCCTGGCTTGATATGCCATCTTCAGTTGTGGCCAGGAGGTGGTATGTTTGATGCTCCAGGTACAAACCAACCAGCAAGAGCCCCATATATGGCAGCAGCTGCTGCAGACTCAGAGAGCCTGGAGGCTGATGGGAAGCCTCGGTGTAGAAGTTAATCCAGGTCCCCAGGAAGGAAGGTGAGGCACTGTGGGGAGGCAGGTATGGAGTCAGCAAAACCCTGGCCTTGCCTTCGCCATGGCCTCCAGAGAAAACCTCTGACCCTACACTTCTGAACTGTCCCTGGTTCTGAACACACCAGTCCACCTCAGACCAGACACAGTGGCTGTACAGGCAGGGACAGGACAGGTTGCCACAGGCAAAGAACCTTCAACGAAGGAGCGTTAGATCCATGATATGACCAGCTCTCCCCTCATCTGGGCAGGCCTGACACTTTTCTTTTTCTTGGCTATGTGTTCTCCAAACTGGAATGCACCTTCCAGGAGTGTCTGTCCTCCTGCCCACTCTTCTCAGGGCTCAAGAGACACCTCCTCCCCTGGCGAGGGCTGCAATGCTACCTCATTCTCTGTGAGCTCTCACTGAGTCCCCCTGAGTAGCGGTGGACCTCTCTTTTCCCATGAGTGCAGACCACATCTCTGTGGCCCTGGGGGAGAACAGGGAGGTGTGGTGTGGGGGGATCTATTGTTCCAGGGGCTTCCCCAGTGGACCATGACTACCTACAACTCCCCGCCTTACCCCTCCTACTGTTGAAGCCCCACATTTTACACTGCAGGCAGAACACAGAATTGGGGAGAGCAGTCTTTCCTCAGCCTTCCCAAGTCAAATCACCTTGCAGGTCCCTATTCTGGAAACAGGAGCCCACCCTCTTGACCCCAAGCCCATTCTATGTTGAAGTTGGTCAAGGGGTCCACCATAGTCACTGAAGAGGACAACGTGCAGTTATGCCTCATGGAGTCAGGGATGCAGTCACATGTCGGATATGTACTCATGGCACCTGCGGTTTTAGGCTGACCCCCATGAAAAGGGACACAATGGCGGTCATTTGCACTCCATTTTTCACTGAATTATGAAATGTGACTGGAAACGTGTTTTCACAGTGGGTGCTTTCTCCATGTTCATCAGTGAATGAGCCCAAACTGCTGATTCCCACATCTCTCTGGGTGTGGGAGCTGCCATGTCCAAAGCCCCTGTCCAGCTATGTCCCAGCTAGAACGCTCTTTCCCTCTATGTATACTAACATGTCTTTATTAACCCAAAAGTGCTTTTCCCAAGGCCTGAGTTTTGAAACGCCTCTGGCACAGATCTACGTTCTTCAAGAAGCCAATATCACACCAGAAAGACCACCTGGCCTCGCTGAGTCCACCTGGGAATGAGCTCAGTGCACACCATTGATCTGTGGTGCCAGGTGTGTGGGGACTGCTCCACAGACCTCTGTGGATCAGCTGGAGTCAGGATGGTTTCTCTGCCTAAGAAGGAAAGTTCACTCCCCTTGCAAGGCTGTGGCAGGCACCTCCAGGACTCGTCACATTCGGGGCTGAAATTCCACTATGAGTGTGGTCCTCTATCTCATTAGGTATCACAAAACTTTGGGTCCCTGAGAGGTACATGGCAGCCCCAAGACCCAGGCATGAGGGGGCTACACACTTGGGCTTGGTGGTCTGGTGCTTACCTTGGGAACAAGATATCCAGCACCTGCTGGGTGGGGATGGAATCCCAGGAGATTAACCCCATGTTGCTGCTGAAATGTAGGTTCCTCCCACAAATGACAGGCAGGAGCTCATTCCTAAGCTGGTCCTGCCTGTAATGTTCAAGGCTCTGTACCCTGAAGGGCTCCTCCGTGTTCTCATCATTTTCACCCTGGGTTGGGACCAAGAATGGTGGGTTCAAAATGGAAATGGTGACAAACAGAAAAATGACTTGTGCCAATACACTAGAGTCAAAGCACAATGGGACAGTTCCCATCAGTACAAACACACACCACACACACACACACACACACACACACAGTCAGAATAGGAGTCCTGGGCCATTCATCAGGGATCAGACTAGAGGGCCTGCTGGGCTCACCTGCCCTGTGCTACTCACTGTTACTCTTGAGCTCCTCTGCGACAATTGCCAGAGGATCTGGCGTCTAAGTTGAAGCCTCATCCAGTGCATCCACAAAAGGGCTAGTTGGCCCCCCTGAGATTCCTGGGAGCCTGAGGCTCGGCATTGTTTGCAAGGACAGGGGAACATCCTTCTCACTCCAGTTTCTCCAACCAAATGAGCTCGGTCACTTAAGTGGGTGCCTGGATACCAGGGTTCCATGTTCTGTTTGATCCATTGTCAAGGCAATGATGTCATTTCCTGTACTCATACCTGAGCCTCTTTTCACATAAGATCACTTTCAAAAGCCCTATGGGCTGCTGATTTCTCCTCCATGCCTACCCATCTCAGGTGTGCATGTGTTCACCAACAAGTACCCAAATACCCCCACCAGCATCTGCCCTGCTTGGTGCCTCTAGAGTTCCAGCTTGGAGCCTTCAAAAATACATTCACAACCAGTCCTTCCCTCTCAGCAGGTTTTGGACCCTGGTCCCATCATTGTGCAACTCATGGTGTGCCCAGTCTTTTCTGGAAAGTAGGGTAGCATCTAATCAGGGATTGGTGTCTCTGATTCATACATAGCATATGGTTTCTATGAAATCCAGTGAGGGAGCAGGAGTAACGAAGCTGATTGCACAGATGACCTCAGGGAATACTGATAGGCCAAATGAAAAATATGTTCCAGCTAACCATTGGTATTTGGGCTTCTCAGCCCAGTCCTGTTTTTAAAAAAGGTGCAGACAGGCAGTGTTCATTAAAAAAAATGTCTACCATTTAAAAGTGGGTAATTTAAATGGCATCTAGTTACACATCTGCTAGAATGGTCTGGCAACATATGAATTTCATTCTAACAACAACAACAAAACATAGAAAAAACATAGACATAAAGATAAAACCTTGTCTTCACCAGGATGCCTAGAAATAGGTTTTATTTGGCTCATGCAAATATCTTTCAATAGAACTTCTAATTTCTGAATGAACTCATTCAATTTTATAATGTCTGAAACCCTCTGTGAGCATGGGAAGCACTGCTGACAAGACACCAGAGGGCCAGAGCACTTGTGCCCCCTACAGGGGTGTCTCTTGGCTATCACCAAAGACCGTTCCCCTCCTGAGGCAGCTGAGAGCAAGCTGGGCCTTGGAGCAAGGATTAGTGTTTAGGTATAGACTATGCAAGCAAAGGACAATGTCTTTAATAAAACTAAAATTAAAAAGTCACATTGAAAAATTTTAAAAATAAAGAAGAAAATAAGGTCAAGTAGAGGAACGGGCAGAGGCATCCAGAGGAAGCCCATTTTCACAGGAGAAAATCCCCCAGTGAAAAGCATCAGAATAGATACCAAGAAAAATACCAACAAAAACAGTGTGCTCCCACTATGTATCTACTCCACATGCAAAAGTTAGAAAGCTAGATAATACAATCCTGGCCACAGGTAGAGCTATTCAGAAGAGCCACCTGGCAGTGCTTAGTCAAAGAAGTAAACATGCACACTTTGATCTAGAAATGCCACCTGTGTGTAAACCAGGTGGTGCTTAAGCAGTTTCACAAGGGGACATGCACAGGGAAATTTATCCTCAGGTTCCTTATAGAGTTGTCTGTGCTTACAGAAGGTTGAGGGCTGTCAGGGTGCCCACAATTGGGAAAGTGAAATGCTTAAAAGGTAATGGATGCCAACCTGGATATATTAATAGAAATCAATGAAAAACAATAGATTTACATGACAGTAAAATCCCTGAGTTCAAGTTCTTGCTAGCCTACCTACCAACAATCATGCTTGGTTAAGACACTGACATACTTCAAGGCAAAAAAAGGAGAAAATATAATGTCATTATTACTTTTCTTAAAAGCAAATAAGGAAATGGTAATATTTACCCAGCCATGACCTGTTATGCATAATATGTGAGATTATTGTGGACATGTTGGTAAATGATGATCTACTCAGATACGTTCCGTGACTCACCAAATGCAAAGGTCCATGAAGAATTACCGTCTCCACACATGAATTCATCGTCAAAAGCCTTGAGACAACAGGGGCTTCACAAAATGGCTTCTTGGCCAACTTGATGAGTGCGTCCTCGGACAATGCTTCCACCTGAAAGATGTCACCAACTTGTTCTCATTCACATTTCCACAGTGCCACAAAAAAGAAACAAAGTCTGATACTCTATTGAGTGAATCCTCAAGTGGACCAAACACCATACTTCCTTCCATATTTTAGAATTAACAAATGCAACTTCAACTCAATAACTTGCATTAGGCAAGATGCAACCACAACCTTCCCCTGAGCCAGGGAAGCTGACCCCTCTCTGAATTCAGGAGGTCCTGGCCCCACCAGCGTAAACACGAAGTTGACACAAACCTGGCACTTTGATTCTGTGAATTATGGTCAGGACTGATGAGTCAGTTTTGTTGGGATAACTGCTAACGGAGGACTGTGTATCCCTTAATTTTCTAGCCGATGGCCTCTGGAAAGAGCCATTTATCCTGGTTTAAGGCCTTACTTTTAACGTGTGCGGCCTATTCTCAGCCATAGTGGCCTCTTGTTTTATTTACATTTAATGTTTCATAATGTTTCAAAGCCAACCTCAGCAACTTAGCAAGGCCCTAAGAAACTCAGCGAGACCCTGTCTCTAAATAAAATATGGAGAAAAAAAAAAGAGGCTGAGGATGTGGCTCAGTGGTAAAGCACCCCCTGGTTCAATTTCTGGTGCCCAAAAAATAGAAAAATAAAAATATTCTTCACCAGTATAGACTTTTGTGGAAGGCAAAGTAATATGGGTTAGTGATTCCTGCATCTCTGCGGGTGACTCAGAGCAGCCAATGGATGATCATGGGATGGTTCAAGCCTAGTGTTTCTTGCTTCCCATGCAGTGACCTAAAAGTTCCAGAAATGAATTTCAGCACTGGCTAGTTATCTCACATAAGCTGTTGGTTCAGTTTTCTGGGGACCCATCAGAGCCTGAGCTTGACATGCCTCTCACTTGATTCTTAATGGACTTTGCTTTTGCCATTATGTTTGACACGCTGATCATCATCACAGCCTGATGGCCACGGTGGCTGATGCCACCATTCAGTCAAGTCAGTGCCTCCAGCTCTAGGCTTCACAGAAGACCAGGTGCTTACTCAGTTCTCTGTTGAAAATCCACCCTGCACTGTGGAGATTTGGGGGCCAGAAAGGGGGACACCAGAAAATTATTAAAAGTGTTCCGTATTCAGGTTGGAGGTGTGGTTCAGTGATAGAGCACTAATCCGGTGTGTGGAGCCCTGGGTTCAATCCCCAACACTGGGAGGAAATATATGCCTCTATGTGTACACACACACACACACACACACACACACACATACACACACACACTTATATCCAATGCTCTTGAGAGGGATGGTGCCTTTGTGTGTGTCTAGCCATGCAGTATTTTAGGGATTTCGCTTGTAGAAGTCCATCACACCAGATTCTTACCTGGTCATCTCTCCAACACTGGGCCGTGTCTCGGGGCTGCCCTCTACCCTTCCATCTCCTGCCTGCCTTGGCCTCCCACCCAAGTCCTCCCCACAGCAGGAGCCTGCACCCACCCTGCCCCTGCCTCTTCCTACCACACCTACCTCCACCCTGCGTGGGATTATTTAAGACTTCTTAAGGGAACTTGATGAAAAGAATTCTGGGGGAGGAAGGCTCGCTTGCAATGTGCTCTGTAGAATTGGAGCCACTTCCTGAGGACAGTCCATATTTGCTCACACAGCTCTGGGGCTGGGGGCTGGGGGCTGGGGGCTGGGGACAGGGAAGCCTGGCCTCCACACTCACCTTGGCTCTGACTTGTAGGGATGGTTCCGGATTCAAGGCAGCACTTCTTCGTTGGTGCTCAGACCATTGCTCTCTTCTCTTTTCAGTGCTGGGCCTAGAACCTAGGGCCACCCACATGCTAGGCAAGCGCTCACCACTAAGCCCCACTCCCAGCCCCCTTTCCCATCTTGACAGGAAGTTGCATCACTGCCCAGGGACCCACAGTCCCAGTCCCCCCAGGGCAGAGACTGAGGAAGCGCATTATTAAAGGGTTGTGTCTCTTACCAGCAAGAAAATACAACAGTCAGCAGATCCTGGATATTGTCTTGATACCGAGCATCCTCTGGCTCCTAAGGGTCATCATCAGCATTCAGAGGTAAGGGGGCTGTGGCATGAGGTGGCTGCACTTGGGTGGTTCCCCAGGTCAAGCCGATGGAAAGCCGTCTTACATGGGAGCTTCAAACACTCCCAACCTGGAACCAGGGATATAACTCATGTGAAGGGTGTGGGTTTCTCTGGGAACTGAGGAGGAGGGAAGCAGAGAGGAGCCAGAGGCTGGGTTAAGAGCACTCGGCTGTCAGCTCCCTGGGGACTCATGAGCCACTTTCATCCCTGAGCCTAGCCCTGCATGTGACAGCGTGAGAGTCGTCCTGCTGGTGGCTAATGCTAACCCAAGTGTGTTAACCATTCCTTATTAAATCCCACCCACAATCCTTGATGTAGGAACTTTCTCTATCCCTAATTTATAGGTGGTGAGTTGAAGCATAGAGAAGTTAAGTCACTCTTCCAGTGATGCACAACCAAGGTGCATACCCAGGAGTTGGACCCCAAAGCCCTAGATAAACCCCAACCTCAGTTATTATTATTATTTTTTATACTGGGGGTGGAACCCAGAGCCCTACACATGTTACACTAAGTTACATCCACACCCCCTTTTTAAAAATGCTATTTTTAAAAACTTTTTCTTAGTTGTAGAAGGACAATATTTAGTATTTAGTATTTTTTATCAGGTTCTGGGAATGAACCCAGTGCCTCATGTGTGCTAAGCAAGCAGTCTACCACTGAGCCCCAACCCCAGCCCTAAAATGCGATTTTTAATAACATTTCAGTAAGGGGCTTTCTAAATTGCCCAGGCTGGCCTCAAACTTGTGATCCTCCTGCCTCAGCCTCCTGAGTAGCTGGGATTCCAGGCCTGCACCAGCACACCTGGCCTAGCCTCACTTTTTGATTTAGGGCAGCTGGCCTTCTGGGGATGCCTGGCAGCCACCTCTGTCCAGGACTGGCCTGCTCCTCCAGGACAGCTTTAAATGGGGTCAACTTTGGTGGAGAAAAGCAGATGAGGCCAAGCATCTCTCTATTCCTCGTCCACCTGAGTCTCACTGGAGTTCTAGGTTATTATTGCTGCGGGAAGCTGCTCATGACACCCATTCTGAGAACAGTTGCTGGCTTTGGAACACTAAAATAATTGATGTTTATTTGCTTTACAAATATTGAAAAACTATTCTGAAGTTTTCACCCGTGTGACATCTGTTCCCCTGCACTGAGTTAAGTTTATTCTTGACAGTGGTGGAATTGCTTGTTTCCTGGGAAACATTTTGAGTGTTGCCTTCACACCTGTGTGACAGGATTCACAAGGACTGGGTAGTGGGTGATAGCTCTTTCCCTTTTCTACAGGGGCATCCTCCATGTCTTTGTGTGGAACTGCTGTGTCGGGTAGTCGCCAGGGCTCAGGAGGGGCTGTGCCTGTGTGACTTGTGTCACTGACTTGCCTTGCAGCCTGGAGCTCCTCCCTGATCCCAGGAGTTGCAGTTTTCTGGATGTTCCTAAAGTCACTCTAGGAATTTACGTCCCAGGACAGTTTTCCTCCACAGGAAAGGTTGGAAGATGTGTTCTCTGTTCCCATGTTCAAACTGTACGGCCAACTGTTTTTCAGATGAATTTCCTCTGCTGACAACCAAACGTGTGTTCTGGAAGGGTGTTTTGGAGGAGTTGCCGTGGTTTATCAAGGTAAAGAAGCTGCTTCTGTTGAAAGTTGACGGTATGTTTTCAACATAGAGAGGGTTTTTAAGAGTCCGATCATGTAACTCTTCGGCCCACAGCCCTTAGACATTATCCCTAGTAGTTCTCATTTTACTCAGTAAAAAGCAGAGTCCTTATCAGAGCGCCTTCCAGCTCTGGGAAATCTGCATCTCTGTACCATCCATCCTAACCCTCTTGCTTATCTTTGAGCACACCAGGACATTCCCACAGAGGCCTCTGGGACTTGCTTCCCACTCTCTAGAACCTTCTCCTCCACCCCCGTGGAGTGTGACTCCTTCACCTCCTTAAGTCTTTGCTCAGTGAGTCTCAGCCTCCCAGTCAAAGACTATAATTCTCCCCTGACTCCTGTATTTTTCTCAAGAGGGAACATCTGATGTGTAATGCCACAGTCTTTCCTCTCCACCCTGCCCCCATTGTGGGTAGGGGGATAACAGACAAATAAATAAGCTCCACAAGAGCAAAGAATTAGTCACTTTTTTGCTGTTGTTCCCCCAGGACCTGGAGCATAGACTGCCATGTGCTAGTCACTCAACATGTTTTGAATGCTGAAGAGAGCAAAAGGTAGTAGGTAGTTTGGAAAAGAGCTCGAGAGCCATGAGATGGGTGGCAGTGACACCAGGCTCCTCCTTGTATAGTGTCCTGGTCCAGAACAAGTGATATTCTGTCTAGTACTGACCAGAACCCTCTGAAGAGATGGGCTTGGTTCTAGGACAAGCTAGACATTTGGATCCCATCTATAAAGCTCTTGATGTGGCTTATATGATCTTGGGCCATCCAGGCAGACCTAGAAAGGGTTGACATTTGGCTTCAGTTCAGTCTTTCTCAGTTCTGTGTTCTTGGGGTGGGTTCTGTGTTGGTTTTTAAATGTCAGTGAACTTCTAAAATGCATCTTCAGAAATCTCAGGTCTTTTTTTTTTTTTTTAAACAGTACCGAGAATTGAACTCAGGGGCAGTCTACTACTGAACAACACCCCCAGCCCTATAGGAAAAGATTGGAGAGATGGATCCAAAGAAGGGGTCAGACCACCCTATCACCACCCTCCAAAAGTTAGGACTGGGTCCAGTCTGCTTACAGATAGTTCAGGCTTCACATGGACAGGATCAAGTGCCCGCCCTCCAGCGTGTCAGCATGGGCTAGAGGCTGAGCAGTGGGTGACTTTGGGGGCCTCAACCCAGATGGCTCAGAATTCACTTGTGTGCCTGTTATACTCTCATCTCTTTAGGGATCCACAAATGCGAAAGGACTATCTTCCAAGGGAGTGAAAATCTGGGATGCCAATGGATCTCGAGGCTTTTTGGATGGCCTGGGATTATCCACCAGACAAGAAGAAGGGGACCTGGGCCCAGTCTATGGCTTCCAGTGGAGACATTTTGGGGCAGAATACAAAGATATGGATTCAGGTGAGGAGACAGAGCAATTCCTCAGATTTCTCAAATGTTCTTCCTAGCGTGAGTTTGCTCCATTGTTTTGGATAAAGTCTAGGGCACAATGAATCAGCGTCAGCGTCAGGGCCGGGGTGTAGCTCTGTGGTAGAGTGCTTGCCTAGCATGTGTGAGGTCCTGGGTTCTGTCCCGGGAGCTGATATAGAACTTTGACATTTTGAGAGACAGTGCCCCATGAAGGTCAGATCACACTCTTGGTGATTTGCATTTATGGGGTTCTTATGAATTCTTGGAATTTTCCTTATCTGTGCCATCCTGTGTCGTTTGTTGGCAGATAGCTGCAGGATTGTTGTCCATGTTGGGGAATAGGGTAGGAAGAAAGTTCATCTGTGGGAGCTTATTTCTTCAGCTAGAGACTAAACCTCTAGCGTGCAGTAGGTGGTGTTGGTGTGATCCAGCATAGCATTGGGGTCCCCCTCCCCCACACTCTGCTGGAATAGAGGAAGGATGAAACATTTCACTCCAGGATTTCCTGTCCTGTTAGTGGCACCATTTGCTTGAGTCACAGAGCCCAACCCCCCTCCTACTCCTGCCTTTGGCTCTTTCTTTCTAGCTCACCTGTTCTTAGGATAGGGGTGGCCAAAGCAAACACCACCTGAGGGTGTATTTGTGTGTGTGTGTGCACACATGCAGGAGTAACAATTTCCTGGCTGGAGGGATTTGGGCCTGGTGTTAATTCCTCAGTGAAAGACTAAGTCTGCAGTTATGTGCAGTCATAAGGCCTTTTTTGATGTTGGCAGTTTCAAGAATTAAAAAAAAAATGCTGGAGGACTAGGAATGGGTGAATTTGAAGAGGGAGAAGGTAGAATGGTGGCTTGGGTTGTGGGGAAAATGGGAAGTTAGTGTTTGGGAATGCAATTTTAGTTTGGAAAGATGAAAATGTTCTAGAAGTGGATACTGTGTGGTTGTACAACAATAGGAATTACTTAATGCTGTTGAATTGCATACTTAAAAATGGGTACAACAAGGGCTTGTCTAGCATGCGCAAGGCCAGACTTTCTGCAGGTGAATGATCAGTGGCTTCTTGGTATGTGATTGCTGACCTAGGGCTCCTTCCTGAAGATGTCAGGCTTCTCCCCTGGCTAGGGGTTTTACATCCTGCCTGGTGTTTCTTGTTGCTTAAGGGGCCAAGTAATAAAAGTATTGACTTAGTTGGATGAGTACAGGCTGCTAGATGTCAGCAGAGGAGTTTGTCATCTTTGATTCTGAGTTTTCATTTTGAAATAATTAGATTCACAGAAAATAGGGGAAAAAAAAGGTAGAGAGAATTCCTCTGTACCCTTCACCCTGTCCCCGCCCATAGTGATAGCTGCTGTTAATACTCTTACTTAAATTAACATTAGTACAATCCAGAGTTGATCAGTTAGAGGCCTTTATCCCACAAGATGTCAGAACTGTTGGTCTGGAACATTTCTCATCTGTTGGAATTTTAACTAGAGGACAGTTCGAAGCTCTCTGTCTCCATTAACAAATCACTTCTCAGCTTCCAGTTCCATCTCAGAAAGAAAGCAGGGAATCAAACTCCAGAAAACAGGATTGAGAGAAAAGAAAGATGATGTAATTATTATAGAGTTTTCCTATATTTATAGGAAATATCTGTTTAGCTGCTCAGTCTCGAGTATAGTTTGGGGTAGAAATGTGGCTAAGTTAGTGTCAAGGTCGTGGAATCCATAGTCCCTTTTTAGTTGGAATGTGTATGCAATGCTATATTCTACTTCAGACTCAATATGTTCTGTGGGACAAGGATAAACCAGGTTGTGTCAGTAAGTGTGACAAGAAGGGTTGGTGGGTTAGAAGCTGAGTCCATGGGAAACATTGGAAAAATCTAAGATTACTGAGATAAGTGTATATGTCTGTGAGGGTTTTGTTTGTTTGTTTTTGTTTTAACTATGAACAACACACCCGAAAATGGATAATATTATAAAGGTTTATTTAGCTCCTGGTCCTGGAGGCTCAAGGACCCACATCTGGTGATGGCCTTCGTACAGTCTGAGTTCTGAGGTAGCTGGGAATTGCATGGCAAGAGATGAGAAGAGCACATAAGTGTCCCTTTTGGTTTCTCTCCCTCTTATAAAATAAGCCACCAAGATTTAATCGTGGGGACTGTGCCCTGTGACATTTTAGTTTTTGGTGGACACATCTTCATTTTTTATGTGGTACTGAGGATCAAACCCAGCGCTCCGCGAATGCCCAGCAAGCTCGCCACTGCTCGAGCCACATCCCCAGCCCAACACATGAACCTTTGAGTGACACACTCAAACCATGTTTAAACCATAGCACTTAGCAGTGGAGGAAGGGAGGAGGAGGAGGAGGTGACACTGTGATAGGACAAATATTTAAGGAATTCATGTATAGAAAACAGACTTTACTATGACTCCAGAGGACTAAAAGCTTAAGACCTCAAACTCAACCCAGAGAGAGATGAGAAATTTGCACAGAGTTCTGTGACCATGGGTCAATAAGGGACATTGAGTGAAGGGTGTAATAGATGATGGCAGGGTCATCCCATGAGAGGCTCTGACTAATTTGTGTATGTGTCTTTAACAATTCTATAGATTATTCTGGTCAAGGAGTAGACCAACTGCAAAAAGTGCTTGACACCATCAAAACCAACCCTGATGACAGAAGGATCATCATGTGTGCCTGGAACCCAAAAGGTGAAACCATCCTGGTCATCCTCTTTTCTGTTAAGTGTATGGTCAGCACAAAACAAAGACATGTGACACTGCTGAGGCACCACGGGGAGGTGGGACCCGGAGAGGTGGGACCCTGGGAGCTCGTCCCAACCATGGGGTTTGTTGTTAACCTCAGCAAATCACAATTCATTTTCATTCTCGGATCATCAGGTTGAAAGCAGAGCATCTTAATTTGTGCATTTATACTTGTACTTTTTTCAAAAAAAGAGTTTTAAATTGCCTATGAAAATATACATAAAATCTTAACGTTTTATTTGGAGCAGATGACATTTCCAGTCACCACTACTCCACTCTCACTAATAATTTTACAACACAATTGTTAAAAATAAAGTCTACCCAGAATGGGATTTTGGATCTATAATGAAGACAGTAGGGTCTGCTGAAGGCACCAATATCCTGTGGTCCCTGCAAATGAAGTAATTCATTCCTCCTGTATTTGCAGTCTGGTGCCATAAAAATAGCATAGATCCTTAATTTCAGCTTGAATAGGAGAACATTGCTTCAGCATAGATAAATCTGCACAAATCTTCAGCTTCAGGCCACTGCTGCAAGGGGTAGGACAATGGTCTGATTTTTGTATGATGAAAAGGTCTGGGTTGCAGACTTCCCTGGGGCCTGATGGCTTTATTCATGATCTCCAATGGTTTACCATGCTTTTAGCTGTGCTCTTTAAAACCATATACCCCTCCTTGTTCTCCTCTGCGCTGGTTCCTCAGATCTTCCTCTGATGGCACTGCCTCCATGCCATGCCCTCTGCCAGTTCTACGTGGTGAATGGGGAGCTGTCCTGCCAGCTGTACCAGAGATCAGGTGACATGGGCCTGGGCATGCCCTTCAACATCGCCAGCTATTCCCTGCTTACCTACATGATTGCACACATCACGGGCCTGCAGGTGAGCTGCCCTAGGAAAGCACTCTTATAGCCAGCCTATTGCACTGAGCTCTTTGATTCTTTAATTTGGAAAAACTAGCAGGAGAATTCAGTCTCTGATTAGTATTAAAATCTGATATACGTAAGACAGATATAAACTGGCTTGCCTCTTGAGCCTTCATCGGGCTTTCCTGCCTTTGTTGTCTATGTAAACTTAAGTTCACGCAGGTTGTCTATATTGTAACTTTCCTAAATTAACTTTTCTCAAAAGCTGTACTGGTTAAATTCTTTATTTTTTCAAAAGCCTTGGGATAGCTACATATTCTATAATGTGTTTTTAAGTGATGTGTTTAAAGGAATTGAAATAAAAACATTGATTGTTCTGAGGGATTTATTTAGCCAGGTGACTTTGTACATACTTTGGGAGATGCACATATTTACCTGAATCACATTGAGCCACTGAAAATTCAGGTAAGAATTATATCTAGTATAATTTTCAAAACTTGGTACTCAAAGGTTGATTTGTGAAGCATTCCTATATGACAGGCCCTCTGTGTGATGTCATGCTGAAGTAAAGAGGACATGCTCCAGTGTTTATGTGGGCAGGGATGATGTGATACTTGATGTGATAGGAGCTGTGAGGCACTAAGCACCTGTAACAGAAAGGAAGAGCCACACTCTGGGCAGGGAATTTGGGGCCTTCTTAACTCATATTTTTAGTTGTCGATGGACCTTTATTTTATTTATTTATATGCAATGCTGAGACTCGAACCCAGTGCTTCACACATGCTAGGCAAGTGTTGTACACTGAGCCACAATCCCAACCTCCCCAATTCATTTTTACTTGAAGGGGAATTGAAGTGCATGTTTTCTCTTTATTTTATGCTAAATATAATGCTTAGATCTGAACTCTCAAAAGCCTAGTCTGTTCAAATCCCAATTACTGACCAACAGATGACTTGAAATGGAATAAAAATGTGACTGTGCCTTCATGAGCCCCAAGAAAAAAATAATTTTAGAACCCAAAACTTTTACTCTTATCCTATTCTAGATTAGATTGTAAGTTACTGCTTTTTCGGATCTTGGCCTAAATAGAGGGTGACCACAGGTTTATTCAGCTGCTTCTCTCTGCTGTCTGCACTTGTGTTGGACACAGATACAAAAGGTCATGACCTCTACATCCTCACTGCCACAAGTACTCATATTGGAGTCTGTGCTTGCCTTTTTCTGTAACTTGTCAAGAGATGCCATCTTTTGTTCCCCTTTCTGCCAGGGACATTTGGGTTAGGGACAGTGAAACTCAAGAAACTATACTGCATGTTACTATGAGGTATAGATGGAAAAGTAAAATAAAAGACTGTGTCATAGTGTTAATAATTACCATGAATTACCATAACTCACACCTGATGGGCTACCAGGCACCTGGTGCTTTGTATTGGTACAAGATACCCTTTACACTTGATCTGTGCAACAGAAACAATTGGGCATGTTGCAGTAGTAGTGTATAACCAGGGTTAGGGCACCCACAGTACTAGACACTTGTAAAATAATATTTTGTTGATAAAAAAAAGAACACAGTATTTAAAGTATTTATTTATTTTTTAAGTTGTAGATGGACACAATATCTTTATTTTATTTATTTATTTTATGTGGTGCTGAGGATCAAACCCAGGGCCTCGCACATGCTAGAAAAGCGCTGTACCGCTGAGCCACAATCCCAGCCCAAATACTGTGTTCTTGTTCCATGGGAAGCAGAATTAAAAGCAGGTTGCACAAATATGGCAAAATAATGATCTGATTTTTTTTTTTAGCTTCAGCGAGAACCAAGACCTTTCCCAAAGCTCAAAATCCTTCGAAAGGTTGAGAAAATCGATGACTTCAAAGTTGAAGACTTTCAAATTGAGGGGTACAATCCACATCCAACTATTAAAATAGAAATGGCTGTTTAGAGTGCTTTCAAATGAGTTGGAAAGGTTTTGTCACTTGTAGGGGTAGGCTGAATGCTCAGGTGAAAATTGTTTTTTTTCTAAAGAAAAAGAAACTAGGTCAAAAAAATCAGTTACTATTCATTAGCTTTCAAGTATGTTTCCATTGGCAGATATAACTGTGCTGTATGTTTTAGCAGTCACATTTTGTTGACTGAGGGAGCACAAAATGCTGAGCAAAGAAAGTGGGAGTTTATATACTTTTAGCAAAAATACATAGCATTTCAGTCTCTTGGCTTCATTAAGACTTGTGAATTTCATTGTTCGTACAAGCTATTTATTCCCTTCAATTTTGAAGTAACTCATCCATCATAATATATGTGCATTATGAATGCTTATTTGTTTTATGTTTTTATAATAAAGAACTGTTTGCATTTGTCCATTTTTTTTTAATTCTGTATTGTCATTTATCTGCTCAGTGCCTGCCTAAAAGAGATTCACCCAAACAAACGCACCTAAGCCAAGCAAGCGTGTGCTGGATTCTGGTTTAGATGCTGCTTAGAGGGTGAGAATATATATTAGAAATTCTGACTAAACTATATTTTGACCTTTTTTTCATGATTCATCTCATCCTAGACGCATTTTACATTAAAAGATAATTACCACTTAGGGGGCTGGGGCTGTAACTCAGTGGCAGAGTGTTTGACATCACATAACAAATAAAGGCATGCTGTCCAAAATAAATAAATAAAAAGATAAACACCACTTAGGACAGAGGTTTTTTTTTTTTAAGGATTACAAAAATAATTCATGAAATACCATTTTGCCCCCATTTATGTTAGTGTGGTATGGATTCTCTAATATGTTTACTGATCAGGAAAAGGCTAGATCACATCAGGGCTAATAGTTTTTCCTTTGATGCAATAACAGATCCCCTGGAGTCCTGGAGAACTATTTTTATTCTGCTAGTTTATGACAAGTGTTAGAACAAATAAGGGATTGTTCCAACAAATTATGCAATGTGTTGCTTATTTTCAAAGTATGATTTAATGTCTGCAGACTGGCGCTTGATGGAAATTTTGGTAAGAATATCTTCCTGGGCTTTGGGTTAGGTAAATCTAAATCTACTTAAGGATTAAATAGAATATATATTGGCTTGTTAAAATAATCAAATTGAAATGATGACTGGGCTAATTCTTGAGTGAAACTTGTCTTGATTAGTAGGATAATATTTTTTTTCTTCTCTATTTTTATAAAACTACCCAGGAAATTTTAAGTCTTTTCACTTAAGAAAAAATGGTGTTAGGGCTAAATGAACACTTTTCTTGAGCAGCGAGGAGCTTCTTCCAGACATCGCCATCTGGATATTGGTGTTTCCTTACAGAGTCCTCCTTCATTTCTGTTGAGTAGCCAGTGTCCTAGCAAAGACGACAGAGTCACTTGTGTGGATAACCACCATGAACAAAAATATGTATGTTACTTATGCCTACGGTTCCTAATAGTGCCAGTAAGTCAGAAGCAATTCAATATTTTAAAAAGTTTTCAGACTGGGGGTTGGGGGGCATACTTTATTGGGTACTCAGTAGGATTAGTTACAGAAACTAATCAAATTTCCTTTGATAGCATAAACCCTATTGGTGAAAATAAGCCACAATCTGAACCTGACCAGGACAAATGGCCCAGGTAATACCGTCGTAGTCAGAAACTTTTAGGTCACAAACTTGTAGATGGTACCAATTTTTGTTTTTTTAAAGAATTCTTGTCAAGCTATTTAACCTCCATGCTAACATTCCGGTCTTAGGAATTTGATTCTGATCTCTTAAAAAGCCATTTGTTTCTAGATATGAAAATAAACTCTGGGGAGTTAGAGCTTTGTGCCCTATGTTCGTGGGCACATTAGTGGCTAGCAGCATCTAAGGTGTCCAAAGTCCCAGCTTACCTTAGGAGGCATGTAGAAAGCCTGCTTGATTACCACAGGATACTTGAAATGTTCATGCAGATGGTCCACATATTCACACATCCTAGAAGAGGGAATCAAATTGGGACAATAATGCCCGAAATCAGATAATGCTTTTCTTTTTTTTTTTTTTTTAAAGAGAGAGTGAGAGAGGAGAATTTTTTAATATTTAGTTTTTAGTTCTTGGCAGACACAACATCTTTGTTGGTATGTGGTGCTGAGGATCGAACCCGGGCTGCATACATGCCAGGCAAGTGCGCTACTGCTTGAGCCAATCCCCAGCCCCATATAATGCTTTTCTTAAGGCAGAGGGGGGACTTCCCTTAAAAAATGGACTCCATCATGGCTTAGCTGATTTCAAAGGCTTCTATGCAAAGCCCTTCTGTGCCCTGGATGCTTTTTATCTGTAAAATGTGGGGGCTGAGGTGAATCACAAAGCTCCTGGTAACTAAAAGTTCTGTGATGCCCTAAAAGCATCAGTTTAGATTCCATGAAGTATCTGGAATCACCTGGGTGCCTATATCCCAAAGTTAGATGAATAGATTAAATCACCAAGTGAGTCTCTTTCCAGCTATGTAACTAGTTTAGAAGAGTATAGGTTTGGGTCAGTCTGTCAGCCACTTTCTAGTTTTGTGGTGAAAGGGTGGGATGTGTTTATGTTTGGGGTGGAGGGGGACAGGTAACCTAAGCTGCTTTAGTCTCCTGATCATTAATAGCTGTGGCAGGCAGGCAGTGCGCAGCCTGGTGCTGGGACTGCATAAAGAAATTAGCAAATGAGTCTCATGGTTTTGGTGGACACAGGCACTAAGCCACTGACTGTGCTGTGTCATGTGTTAAGAACAGGTTGTGGAGGAAGACAGCCACATGAGACAGCACAGTTGGGCCTTGAAAGATAAGCAGGGAATAGTTGTTCCCTGCAAAGAAGGACAAAGCATGTGGGGTTGGTGTGCGCTGTCGGTGTGGTGGTGTACGGGCATTTCCTCCAGCACTGCCAGTATTGCACCAGGAACTTCCTGCACTGAGGCACTGGTGGCACTATTTCTATCCCTCAAGACCCCTGGGACTTCTCAAGGTTGGTCTGGACCGCCCTTGTTCCCACGGGCAGGAACTGAAATGAGAGCAGCAAAAGCAACATAACCTAGGAAGGTGGTTTTTCTGCATGCTAGAATCAGCCTATTCATTGGAGTGGGGATGACCTGGTGTCAACCTCCATCTTCCAGATGAACAGATAGGTTTAGTATAAAATTGTTTAGGCATATTAATAGGAAGTACCTGTGTACTCATTACTTTATTACTTATTTCTTTGGGAAATGCACTGAGGGATACTGAGGTGTCCCAAGTCAGCTACCAAGAGCTTACCTGAGTCACACTGAGCCACTGAAAATTCAGGTAAGAATGATATCTAGTATCCCTTTTTAAGCTTGGTACTCTCTTGATAAAGGTTGATGTATGGAGCATTCCTATATGACAGACAGGCCCTCTGTGTGATGCCATGTTGGAGTGGAGAGGACATGCTCCAGTGTTTAGGGAAGGGTTCTGGGCAGGTGGGCGGGGATGAGTATATAAGTATATAAATTCCCACTTTTTTTGCTCAGCATTTTGTGCTCCCTCAGTCAACAAAATGTGACCACTAAAACAAACAGCACAGTTACATCTGCCAATGGAAACTTACTTAAAAGCTAATAAATAGTAACTGATTTTTTTGACCTAGTTCCTTTTTCTTAAGAAAAAAACAATTTTCACCTGGGTATTTGGCCTAACAATATAAGTGACAAAACCTTTGGAACTCACTCTAAATATTAAAGAAAGAAACCATTACAATTATAAAGGACCCCTGCTATGTGCCCAGATAGATCCCTTTATTTGGCTGGGAGGGTTACTGAGGATTGTGTGCCACTGAGCCACATCCCCAGCCCTATTTTGTATTTTATTTAAATGAGTCGGGGTCTCACTGAGTTGCTTAGTGCCTTGCCATTGCTGAGGGTGGCTTTGAAACTCTGAACCTCCTGCCTCAGCCTCCGGAGCTGCTGGGATTACAGGTGTGCACTACTGTGCTGGCTCCATTTTGGTGTTTACCTTTCCAATGCCTGTTTTCATGCCCTCTCTGTGCATCATGTTAATTGAGCTTTTTTAAGACACCTTTAACTCTAGGAGACCAAAAAGCACAGTAAGCAAAGCTTTATGGATGCAGTGACTGGAAGGATCCCATCTCAGTTTCACCTGGGGGCTGAGGTTACAGTGGAGCACTTGTCTGGCAGGTGCAAAGCTTGGGGTTTGATACTCACCATGGCAAGATGATAAAGTTCCCCTGGGCATGCCGAGAAGATGAACTAACTACACAAAGCTGCAGCCAGGTGGTACAGGACTCCAGGGTCAGAAGAGGAGACTGGATGGAAGTGGAGAGTGCATGTGTGATGAAAGCTGGCTTCAGAAAATGGAGCTGGTTTTGAGAGAGGAGGTCTGGATTCAAACTCCACCCCCAACACACTTACCAAAGTGAGTCAGCTACCAAGAGCTTACCTTTCAAGAAGGAACAATGACTCTGCTCCGGTGGGTCTCCATTGTTATTGCCCCATGTGGAAAGTCAAGCAAGACTAAAAGCCTTTGTGTTATAGTTTGTGTTCAGTTTATGAACACAAAAAGTAAATGCTACTATGTTTGTTCACTTTGGAAGCTGGCTTTCTTAAAGCCATTTTAGGCCCTTGTAACACTGCACCGGGTTCTGAGTATTTCTGGTCTTGAGAGCAGAATCATAGAAGATGTGGCTTGAACCAAGGGGCACTACTCAGGGGCAAAGTGAGTTAATGGCACATTACTGACTTGTTTTTAAGGCTTGCAGAGACTGACATGTAGTCAAATATAATCAGGTGCTGCACCAGTTCACAGAGGCCAACTCCACCCGCATGGGGGCAAACAGGAACTAGAAGAAATTTCTATTTAATGCCAAAGGTAGCACAAAGAAAGGAAAGAATGAAAGAGAACCCTGTGGTTTTTATTAATACCCAAAGGTGATTAAACCATTCATTAATACTGAATGAAATTCCAGGATGAAAATCATCAAAGATTCCTTGATTAGGGCTAAATGAAGAGTTAGAAAGAAACCAACACAGCAAACTACAGGCTTAGGTGAATTGCAAAGATCCCCAAGGGAACCATGGGGACTGATGGCAGGAGAAACAGGTCTGGCCTGAAGCCTCTGCAGGGCCCTTACTTCCAAACTTTTTGGCCATCAGTAATACTGAGAGGTTTTCATTAACACTTCCCAGTCTGCAGCTATCAATCTGGAGAAACTGCAGGGCATTCACTTGTAGGAGTTGCTTAAATATCACTCTATTGTGGCACTGGAAATATAATTAAAAATAACACAAAGAGTCAGCCTTAGACCTCAGGATCCCTAAGCCTGGCAACGTGGTGATTCCATGCCAGCTGTGACTCATCAGAGGTCTTCAGCAAGCCTGGGCTGTATTATTCTCACTTGGCATGTGGTTGCCCTGACAGTGCAGGCAGGGACTTTGGGCTCACTTCTTTACAAATCTGTGAATGTGACAGTGTGAGTCAGGTACAGATCACATCAGCCCGCCATTTATTAAGGAATAACTGCTGTGTCGATTGGCAAGTAGGAGTGAAGTGGAGCATCAGGATGAAGTACAGAAATAGCGATGAGCAGGTGGCACAATGACAAAACGGAACCATGGCAGAGCAGTATTGCTCCTTTGATGGGAAAACTGAGAATCTGTTCCTCACACTGCTTGGCTCGTGGGCTGGCTGCAGCAGGTGTTGGGAGGCACTTGAGCTTAGTTTATAAGCACAGAAAGCAAATACCATCATGTTTCTTCAATTTGGAAGCTGGCTTTCTTGAAGCCATTGTTTGCCCTTGTGATCATAACTTTAAATTGCTGCCTTGTCCATTCTGATGTGGAAAAAAATCAATGTCCTGAGTCCCATGAATTATAGAAAAAGCTGCAACCTTTTGACTACATCTGACTGCAGACACTAAGGAACTGTTTATTTTTAAAATAACAAAAATTCCCAGCTCACAATGCAACAGGTATGGAAGCCTAATGTACAATGGGGTCCTCAGTCCGTGGTCAAGGACATGTCACTCACCTGCTCTCCAGTGGCGATGCCAATTCCTAATGGAACCAGTGCCTACAAGAGAAGCCAGTCTTGTGTCATTTTCATAAGATTTGAAACAACTCCTTGTGTTTAAAATATTTATAGCTGAAGAAGGAGAAATCCTTGGGGTTGGACCATGGGAAGTTTAAAGACTGGCAGGAAGATATCCAGGGGAATGTGTGTGTGGAGGGACCAACGCATGTCCAGAGAGCAAAGGCAAGCACTGCTCACAGTTGCTATCGGTTCCCTTCCTGGCTCTCCTGCTCCAAGGCCTGTGCTGTGGTGTGGAACTGGGAGAAGACCTGGTCACTCAGCAGTGGCTCTTCATGGACACACAGGGTCCAACCTCTGCTTCCTGCAGGTTACCTCTCCCTTTCTCCTTTTTTCAGTGGTTATTCTAGAACCCTCTTGTGCCGCTGTCAATTCCAAAATCCTCTCCTTTCCAGGTATGTGGATGACTGAGATCCTACTTCAAAGATAAGGCTGAGACCATTGCTCACCTGCGAACTCTTCACTTGGTGAGTTGCTGGAATCTTCCAAGACATGATGCTGCTACTCTATCCTCTTGCCTGGCCCTGGAAAGCTACCTCACTCACCAGCCACGAGGCCCTAAGCTGCTCCTCTGCACTGAACTAAGATTCTACAGTTGCCCACCTCAGACATCTTTGGCTCCTGTCCGGTCCCATCTCTTGATCACTGACACCCAGAGCCCACACTTTCTGAGCTCTTACTGCCTGTCAGGCACCATGTAAAATACTGACGTCAATCACTCCTAGTCACAACCCAGCGGGAGAGGAGCCATCAGTAGCCCCATTTTACAGATGAAGAAAAAGAGGTGCAAGGTAAGAACTGTGCCCCCATCACATCAACTTTAGGCCAATTCCAGAGCCAGAGGAGGCTCTTTCTACTGCATTTGGCCTGAGATCTCACCCAACTTTCCTTTATGTGTGAATCACTAGATTAAGCCAACTTCTCAGAAGAAATAGCCCTTATTTTAGAAGGCAGTGTCCAATACTCTAGCACTTGTCCTGCCTTAAGCAGGATGTGTGAACTTGGCCAAGTTATGCACAAGTCACCTGAAGCCTTGGCTTCCTAATTGCAGCAGGTCTCAGTTTCAACAAATGGGTTCTCAAGCTCCTTTTCACACAATATTTTATGCTTCCTGAAGTTTCTAATTTAAGATTACTTGGTCCTTTTATCTTAGAAGAGAGGGAGAAAAGGAAAGGTAAGGAGAGAAAACCATGTGAGTTACTCATTCTACCACTCTAAGGCCGTCTATGTGTGGCACTGACTATGTACCAAGTTTTTGTACCTCGTTGTCACTAATTCCTGAGTCTGCTCTCTTCAATCTGCCCTACTCTGCATCTCCCCTGGATGTAGCAAGAGCCTCCCAGTTCCCATCCTATTTCCTTCTGCCCATCCTTCGCCTTCCACAAACCCACCCCCAATTCACTTCTGTTGCCATACCAGTCCACTCGCCCTTTCCTCCAGCCATCACCGTGCCATCACCGAGATACTCCAGTGGCTCCCTCTGGTTGCATTCTCTGAGCAATGGACCCTATTGTCTGGCCCCAGCTACTGCCTTCCCAGCACCTCCCCAGCATGCATCCTGCATTCCCTTAGGTATCTCCATACCATCCCTCCCTTGTAGCTGGCTCATTTGCCCCCTTCCTCTGATGCCTACTGAGGAAATGACATCCCCACACCTGTGTAGGCAAAACCTGGGAGGATAAAATTCCAGAAGAGCTTCTAAAGAGACCCTCCAGGTGGGCAGAGGTGGGGGCTGGAGTGCTGGGGCGTACAGCATACATTAGGGTGCAGCAACCCTTAAAGAACTCTAAGAAGCAAAGACAAGTGGGACTCAGGTGAAAAGTCTTGCTGTCCCATGACCTCTCATCCAGAGCTGCCCATTTCAGAACTATTCCTTGGAAAGTTGGGGTTTTCTTTAAATAAAGAGGCCCCAGTTGCTCCATGACTCTTGCTCTCATTCCCTCCCCTGTAGTGTGGTGTTCCCTACATTATCACTTCTGCTACCCACCCCAGCTGGTGAGTTAATTTTCTTTTTTCCTCTTTCACAAAGGACCACACTCATCATCCTTCTCCCACTTCTTTCTACTGCACTCAGCCCAGGATCCCATCCAACTTTACTTCATGTCTCAGGTTTTTCTCTTTCATGAGGCTGTAAGTAAGGAAAGGAGAGAATTCCTGAAACAGGTTTCTGATGAGTGTCCCACCTAAAGTAGATCATATGCTGATTTAGTGAGAAAACTGGAAGAACAGGTCTCTGAGCCTCTGACTTCATACACTTGTAAGACCTGTGAATTTAGGTAGGATGCATTGAAGTGTTCCACCCAGAACCTGGAACTAAGACTATTCCATCACAGTTAACTTTTTTGCAGGGGGCAGAGGTTACTGGGGATTGAATACAGGGGGCACTCGACTACTGAGCCACACCTCCAGCCCTATTTTTGTATTTTATTTAGAGAGAGGGTCTAACTAAGTTGCTTAGCACCTCACTTTTGCTGAGGATGGCTTTGAATTTGTGATCCTCCTGCCTCAGCCTCCCGAACCACTGAGATTACATGTGTGCGCCACTGCACCTGGCTCAGAATTAACTTTTAATGATCAAATCCTAATAGGGGAGAGCAGAGTTATGCAAAGTCACCTCAGGGAGAAAATGATTCCTAAGGGGGCAAGACTTGGCTGGAAACCAAATGAATGTAATAACTCAATAGCACAGGGTGCAGGGGAAAAGGGTTATCCGATGAAAACACAAGTCAGAGGCAAATGTTCCCAGGGGGAGAGACAAGGCTTGAGTCTCAATGTCTCTGCTGCCAGAAGCAAGTATATCAGCTTGGTGATAGCCATGCTGGGCCATTGTGGTCTGAAGCCAGCACATCTACAAATTCCACAGCCAGTCCTAGCCAGTATTCCATACTCATCCTGCAGCTCTGGCTTAATACAGCTTCTGACAGAGTTTGTGCTGGTTTGAGGATGAAAAACCTAGAAGTTCTAGTTCTCTTTATGAATTAACCAACTGGCATTCTTGCAAAGGTCAATGCTATAAATCTGAGCAAGCCCTCCAAAACAGACAAAACTTCTCAGATATCCTTACGTATGAGTTGTTTGTTTCTTTCTTTTCTTTTAATATATGAGGTTCTTTTAGAACCTGAAAGGGAGTGGGGCTGGCTCCCAATTAGAGTGGATTTCTCTCAGGGGCTCTTGGAAAACACAGGAAACCTTCTCAGGGAGGCTTGACATTGACATTAACAAAGCACACCTTTCCTTCTGAGACATCCAGAGAAGTCTACACTTTTTGTTTCATTCTGGGTGAATGAGTGAGGATGCTCCTCACTTACAATAAGGATAATGATAAACCCCATTGTAAGTGCAGAGGATACTAAGTAGAAAACTCATCAAACACCACCCATGGAACATACTAGCTTGGCAGCTCGGCACACTGCAGAGCACTGGTTATTTCCCCTAGTGATCGTGTGGATGAGTGGGAGCTGCTACTTGATTCTGCTTGCTCCTGCTCAGCATCGCAGGAGTATTGTACTGCATATTGGAACCCTGGGAAAGGATGCAAATTCAAAACTTGAAGTCTAGTTTCTGCTAAATGCCTATCACATTTGCACCATCATAAAATGGAAAAATCATATGTTGAGCCATTTTAAATCAATGACCATCTATATCTAAGTATCAGTCATATTTCTATATTTATAAAGTATGAGAACCATATCTATTAATCTTCAGATGGCTGGTAGCCTTTCAACTTTCAGCAACTTTCTTTCTCAAACAAATGGAAGTACAGTCTGCAGCTTCCATACTTACTTGTCACATGTAACAATTATTTCAAATATTCCATGAGGAAATGTAAAAGGGAAAATGCAAAGAAATTTTGGCACCTTCCATGACCCTTCTGGAAAACTAAACAAAAAAATAAATGGCCAATGCAGCAGAAGCATCAGTTTACCCACCTTGGAAATGGCTGCGTGCCCCAGGATGTCATCAGGGGACGTTGGCTCTTCAATCCACAATGGCTTGAACTCAGCCAGCTTCGACATCAGGCACATCCCAGCGCTGGTTGGCATCCATCATCTGTAAGGAAAGGGCCTTCACTCTGCTGCAGGGGTGACTCCCAACAAGGAGACATCCTCACTCAGTACCACCAACTGCTGAGGAAGATTCACCTGACATTTTCTTTTTTGAGGACAAGCACATGCAGCCCAAACAAAAAGAACCAAAGAGTAGCCACTGAAATTAGAACTCTGGCTCTAGATACTGTCTTTTTTGAGGAGATGCAAATTGTTCATGAAGACCCTGGAATGTCTGAAAGTGCCCTGGGTTGGGTCACAAGAAGTACTTGCTAGACCCTGAAGCTCAGGCCCAGTTTACATTGAGATGCCCCCACACTCCCACAAATAGGTGTGTTTTGCAGTGTTGGTTAGATCGTTGGAACCATTTTATCATTCTGAATCATATGCACAGTCAATATTGAGTTTGCTCAAGAGTTATTTATTGACTACTACCGACCATGTGTCTGGCACATTAATATATAACTACTTAATGAAATACCTGCTTCCCTGGGCACTTCATGGATTTTGTTTCATTTAATCCTTATAAAAACCCTACAAGGCAGTTCATATTAACCTATTATAAATAGAGAACTGAAATGCAGAGAAGTAACTTACTAAAGAACAGTAAGGTAAGTCAAGGGTGAATTCAGGTCCAGGCCTCACTTTCCCAGCCCTGGATCTCTGTAATGTGTGCTGCCAACCTGCCTGGAAGCCAGGGGCTGGGTGTGCAGCACTTGAGCAAGACCCTTCCACCCCAACTACGACCAGCCTTCCCATGCTTGGAGAAGACAGAAAAGGAAATCTATCTATAGAACGTGCTAAGTGTGTGAGCTCCCTCACAAGACGGTGAGAAGCAGAAGACAGTACACTCAGGATCAATTTTCATCATAAATTATTTGGACAAGGATGACCTCATGAAACAAAAGCAGCTAAATTAACTCATGTATAAATAATGGGACTTCTGATTCTGCTGCCACTTCAAGGAATCCAAACTTCAATTTTAATGTATGAAACAAACCTTTTAACTTTATAAAAAAAAGATTCGAGGTGGCTGGGGAGTGGCTCAGCGGAAGAGCGCTTGCCTCCCATGTGTGAGGCACTGGGTTTGATCCTCAGCACCATATAAAGTAAATAAACAAAATAAAGATACTGTGTCCATGTATAACTAAAAAAAAATTTAAAAAGAGATTCAATGGTGACCTCCTTTCATAAAAATATTTTACACATGATAACTGTTTCATAACAATAAGCAGTCAGGAATGACCAATCCTCACATTTATTTCTGCCAGAGTTTCAATACTTCTTCACACTAGTTCCCTGAGAGCCGCCTAGCTGATGAGCTATGTAGGGAATTAATGACTGACACATCAGGGCGCCAATGGAAGACCCATTTGCTTGAGTTTATTCATATTAGCAAGATGACCAATCTATCACCCTGGTATTATTTAGCTTGTTCTGCAGAATTCAAAAACTAAAAAGTATCAGCCTCCATTTTTTAAAAAAGAGTTCACCTACTACAAGGCCACAGAATCATAATTCCTCTGACAGTAAGTTTTAAAATTCCCACTGTTTTTAATTCTTGCTTGAAACGAGTTCTTGCTTGAAATGTGTTTTGGCCCTGAACAAAGTGGCAAGGTGGCCACTTCTTAGTGGTGTAAGAACATATTTACCAAAGTCTTCTCTGGTCCAATCATGTCTCTGATGAGGTGGCATCGACGCATATCATCCTGGAGATCAGCCCCAACCTTTACTTTAAACCTATAAATACATTTGGTTGGGTAGTTTGGATCTGTCTTCTGACTTGGCAAAATCTCCTGGATTTTCTACAGAAATAACTCTCTATGTCAATAATCCACAGACCACATTTTCCAGTAACCTCTTGGTATTTTCTAGTCCAACTTTAGACATGCAGTTTGAAAATAAAACTGTAAACTGCATCTCTCAGTACCCAGGATCAGGGCAATGTTTTTCAGTTACCTGCAGTTAAGGAACTGGAGAGAGAAGTTAAATCTCTAATATAATTAACTGAGTTTTTACTGTGTCATGAAAAGAAATTAAGATCAAAAAGGAACAAAACTGGGTGTGTGTATGTGCTGAAGGCCGGGCCCCAGCCCCAGCCCCAGCCCCACTCTCTCATTCCACTCCCTAACTTTACCGCCACTACTACCTCCCTCCTCCCTGCTACCTTGTTGATCCAACACCACACCTCCTGACCTACCCAGCCTCACTTTCACTCTCAACCCTTCCCCTAGAACTACAAAATGTCACAGTCAGAATTGAAGAGGACAGTGGGGCTGATATGGTTTGCTAAGACAACCACCCTGAGAAATCACAAATCAAGAGTCTGATTTATAAAGCACCTACATTTGCTTATCCTTCCCACAGAGGGTCTTATCTTAAGAGAGGAAGGCCTTGGGACTAGTCTCTTCCCTCTGGTGCAGGGGCCTAAGCCCCAGAGGGGAAAAAGGACTAGGCCACAGCACTGAGGAACAGCAGAGTGTGGCCTCAGGCTCCCTGCAGATATCTCCTTCACACCACATCTGACATTTGCAGGGAGCTCCCTAATCTGTCTTGAGGTTCAATTATGCTCTTGAAATAAAAGCCTCTACATTTGTTCCCTATGACTTTGCTGTCAGGAGAGTGTCATTGACTGGAATGTGGGCACTGTCATGTGGAGGAGGGGACACATTGCCAGGCCACTGGCAAGCTCTCTCGCTTATCAGCCTCTGCTTCCTGTGCAATCCTGGCATCAAGGCTGCACTCAGGGCCAGCAATGGCTGCTGGATGTTGCTCCAGACCAAGCCTGGACTGCCCAAGCTCCTTCCTCTGCTTCCCTAAGTGCCTACAAAAATCCCCAGCTCACACGCACCCAGGCACTTATTGCCCTTTTCTTCCTGAGCGCAGTACTATACTCTCTAAAGACATTTCTACACACATTGGAGCTTGACTACATGATCTGTGGTGCTTGAGAGAGGGCTGCTGGCCACAGCCTCTGCATGTCAGGCTTCTTGTGTTGGGTGGCCCATGAAATTTTCCTGGAGCCTGGCCGACTCACCAGATTCACTGCTCTGGACTCCTGAGTCTGGAGGAGGGCAGGAAGCCTGCATTGAGCACCTGCTCTGAGTCTACCTTATGCTGGTCCTTGTCACATATGGCAACTTTGAGAACCATCAATTAATATTATTTCCATTTTATACAGAGAGAAAATGCAGTGGAGCAAGAGTAAGCAATTTGCTCAGAATCACATAGGTTTGTAGGGAATGAGGAGGGAAAGGCAAGATTTGATTCCAGTTCTATCATATGCCAAAGTCTCTTTCTATTGCTTTATGCTGACTCCTTTTTATCTTTAGCTGAGAAGTTCAAAAGAATCCACATTAGTGTGCACATCAATCACTTAGGGATCTTGTTATAATGTATTTTCAATGTAGCAGGACTGGGGAGAGGCTGGGACTCTGCATTTCTGACAAGCTCCCAAGCTCCCAGGTGCTGATGCTCCATGAACCACACTTTGAGAATCTGCAGAGTTGGTAGCCAGATCAATCACAAGCCAGGTAAAAGGTGCCACCTTGATCTACACTCATGGGCTTATAGTGGCTGGATCAAGAGGGAAGACAGTCTCTGCTTCCTACTCTATGAAAGGATTTGGAGTTGTTGACAACCACAATTCATTCAGAGATTGTAGGAGTCTCAGGGGTCCATAGTCATATATGAAGGAGGGAGAAGTGCAGGTGTTCCATCTGATCAGGAGGCAGTCTGGGGAAGGGAGGGTTGTCACTCCAGTGGAAGAGGAGAAGCCTGGCTCCTGGAAACTCCATGAAGAACCAGGAACAGTGGCAGAAAGTTAGTTGGAAGTGAAGGGTTGCCAATATTCAAGACCTTTCCAATACTTAATGGCCTCAAGCAATGGAAAAGTGCTTTGTAAAGTTAAGCTGACTGCCTTGGGAGCTGTCCAGAAATGCTGAATCAAGTCTTGTGATTCATCTAATAGAATGGATTTCTATTCTCAATAGCTGCTTAAAGTGGACAGTCTCCAAGTTCTATTTTATTCATGTGATGTTCTAACATTCTAACTGGGACTTATCTTTGGAGAATGAGCCTGGTCTACATTGGAGCTTTGGTGTGCCTATGTGCCATATTGCTTTTGGCCTTGTTGGTGCTGTTTAGTCCCTGGCTCTTCTCCAATGAGTCTCTTCCTGCTGATGAGAAGGTCAAGTCAACTACCACACAAATAACTTACCTGGTCTAGCCGTCCTTCAGCGCTGCTGCACAGAGCTATGGGGAAAGAGGAGTACCTGTTGGTACTGGCTCCTAGAAATGCCATGAAGAACCAGGACCTGGGCTGGGTTGTGGCTCAGCAGTAGAGCGCTCACTTGGCACGTGCAAGACCCTGGGTTCGATCCCCAGCACAACATACAATAATAAACAAGTGAAATAAAGGTGTTGTGTCCAACTACAACTAAAAAAATAAATATTAAAAAAAAGAACCAAGACCAGTGGCAGAAAGTTAGTTGGGATGGAATAAGGTACTGAGCTCCCCTTGCCTGACATTAGGTACCTCAGTCATTTCTGATCTGAGTTTCATAAACATAACAGTCATAGCATAAATCAGAAAAACAATTATGTATTGTTAAAATTAAAAGGAGATGCAGTTTGGCCAACATAGCATCATTCTTTCTAGTGGTAGTGATCCTTGTCTCTACGGGAACTATTTCTCAAACTGTCACAGCAATCCTGGAAGGGGAATATAGTATGAATGACCCTCTTTTTAGCCAGGATTTTCTGTGATGGCCGTCGAACTAATGGATAAAAAGAGCAACAAACAAAAGCAGGCTCTGTCTCTTTCTCTCTCTCTCGACTCTAGGTGAGTACAATGTAATAAGAAAGAGTAGGGGCTTGGTTGTAGCTCAGCAGTGGAGCATTTGACTCGCACTTGTGAGGTACTGGTTCCATCCTCAGCACTACGTAATAAATAAATAAATAAAATATATTGGGTCCATCTTTTAAAAAACAAAAGAGTAATAAATAAATAATGTGCTATCTGTATACCACACGTCAGCCATCGGATGCTAACCTACAGCTTTCTTCAAAACTGCCCCACTGAGATACAGGCTGTTATTTCCCTGTTTCACAGTGAGAAAACTGAGGCTCAGCAATGGGTAAGTCACCTGCAAAATGGTACATGGTTCTATTAGTCTTTATTATCAATATTAGTCTCTCACCTTCTAGAATTTGAGCTGGGATGATTATGTCAGAGTCCCAGGGTTCGCAAGTGAATGGCTTGACTTTCATTCATATATAAGTATTTTCTGAAGGAAGCCTTGGATTGAGGATTTGGAAAACCTAATAATAAAATTGTAAATCTCTCCCAGGGAAGCCTGTGTGATTTGGTATCTGCCTCTTCCACTTCCCTGCCCCATTTTTCGAGCATACAGCTCCCCCAAACCCTAGGGATCTTTTGAGTAGTGTCTTTTGTATGCTAATGACATGAACATCAGAGCAGATCACCAGAAAGACCAGGCCCTAATAAGGCGTTAGAACTTCCAACCCCCACCCTAGACCTCTAGAGAGGGGAAGGGATGAAGGTTGAGTTTACTGCCAATAGCCAACTATGTAATCAACATGCCTACTAGGTGAAGCCTCTAGAAGAACCCAAAAGAAACGGGTCCAGAGAGCTTCAGGGTTGGTCTGGATGCCCCTGACACATATTCTGCTCTATATATCTCCTCTGCCTGGCTGTTCCTGCATTATATCTTTTATAATAAACCAGTAAATGTATGCAAATGTTTCCCTAAGTTCTGTGAGCCATTCTAGCAAATAATAAAATTCAAAGGCAGTGGGAGTAGGAGGTGGGTTGGTTGGGTTCTATAGAAACCTCCATTTTCTAGATGGTTGGTCAAAAGCTCAAGTGACAACCTAGACTTGCATGACTGGCATCTGAAGTAGGGAAGTCCTGTGAGCCTGAGCCAATAACCTGTGGAGTCTGATGCCAACTCCAGAGTTAGAATTTAGTTGTAGGCCATCCATGGTGCCCACGAGATTAGAGAATTGCTTGGTAAAGGAGAAAACTGTCCACATCTGGTGTGGAGATGGAAAGCCAGTTTACTTTTCCCCCTTCAGCTTGCCTGCAAAACCAGGTTAAAAAGCCCACCTGCTTTAGTGTGTCATCTGAGTACCCCAGCCAGGCGCATGATGGGGTGTAGGCAGGGAAGCCATGCATCAGCATTTGCTCTTCTAGAAAACACAACACTTGTCAACATCTTGCACCTTCAGGGAACTTTGGGTTCAAATTGTCTGCAGCTAAACTGTTGCCCAGAGAATCCAGCTCTTCTGAGTGCCCTTCACATGCACCCTGCCACAAGTTCAGCCAATTGGGGTATCAATTCCAGGTGATCAAGATACCCTCTCCGAATGCCCTACTCCCCAAGGGTCCCCCTAACCTACAGTAGAACCCTAAAGTCAAACTTTCTGTGAGCAGTGGCTGAAGTGAACCCTGCAGCCAGAGGTCATACCTATGTGGCTTCTTCACCTAGACCCACAATTCTGATTCGGGCCTTAGTTGCTAGGCACAGTGCATCTGGCTGGCCTAGAGTTTGTGATCCTCATGCCTTAATCCCCCGAGTCACCCAGGTTGGCACAGTGCATCTGAGGATAATGTGTACCCATGGAAGACAGGGACATTCAAAAGTGAACAATGATAGAACAAGCAAGGAAGAAAATTTTCTTATAACCTACCTCTTTCTTTTTTACCAGTTTGACCTTTCTTCAGTATTTCTGCTATTTCTGCAAAAAATAAAAATCATCACTCACTTCTTCATCCATCCAACAGGGCCTATGGCTGCTGCGTACACATTTCAGTAAACCAGGAAGCTTCCAGGCCCACTCCTCGCACATGACTCACCATAGACATCCTCCTCAGTCAGGACATCAGGGATATACCTTAAATCAATGCAGGATAACAACGCCCTGGGATCCTGGCAGTGGGACAGGAAGAGGAAGGCCTCAATCAATTCACAGGCAGATTATGTTTCTAAGATGCTGCTTATTCTGATCTATCGGGCTCATCCTTTCCAGGAAGGGACCTTTGGGATTTGTGTAAAGTTGGTTCTGTCACTCCTTATGTGGAGTCCTTCAAAGGCTCACTGATTGCCCTGGAAAGCCCTCAATCCCTCATGCCCTGATCCTACCTTCCCTGCTTCTGCCTTGTTCTTTCCAAAAAACATGGCTTCCCAGCAAGAGGCCCTGGCACAAAACAAACACTTGGCACAACAAAAACAAACAGACGGTACCTGACATCCCTCTATATACCTGTTCAACCCCTAGGCTGACTCTGCTGAGGGGATAAAGGTGGTCCTGGAGCAGGTTGGTATGGAGGAAAGAAAGCTGCTCTGAGAGCTGGGTCACCCAAGGTCATCCGAGGCCCACTGCTCCTGCAGCCTTGGCAATCTCTTCTCCTACCAAGTGGAGATAATTTCCTTCCCTGACAGCAAGAGAGTGTGGAATGGGAATGCGTTGACCTTCCTGGACAATGGCCAACTGTGCTCCAGATCAGCTTTTCTTCCTCTGCCCGCTTAGTGTTCTGGCCGCAGGTCAACTTAGGCCTCACACTGGGTCTTCTCCCGACCCCACCGAACAGTCAGGGGAAAAGGAACTAGCAGCTCTGTTCCCACTAATGTCATACAGTAATCATAATAATCCTCCAGAGCTGCTAAAAATCTAAAGCTCTTTCAACCCTGAGATTCTCTTATGAACAGAAAAGTAGCATTGAAAAGGAGAACAGGTTCCAAAAAATGGAAAGTTCTCAGGTGGGATCTCAGGCACCTTTCTGTTACTCCTCAGATCCTTCTGTTGTGGTGGTCACTAAATATACCCTGGATGAAAGGCTGACCCATGCCACCCTTGGCCATATCAGATGGATGTGACAGCCTCCTCTCTTCACCTGCCTTCAGAGGGGAACAAAGTCTCCTGGCCCAAATGTCTTCAAGGCCATTGTGTTCTTTGCTTTTCATTAATTTTCCTGCTAAATAATAATTTGTGGACCACCAGACATCACACTAAGTCAGCTGCAGCTCACAGTGTCTAATTAATACACTCAGGGTCACTCAGCTAGTTAGTAGTGAAAAACACACTCAGAGCTAGGTCTGCCTGGATCAGAGGTTCACTCCCCTTTAACCTGCATGGAGTTTTCCTTCTCAGCAGCCAGGTGTTCACCCTGCTATAAATAGGTCAAGGAGAAAGAAAACATCAATTGTGTAACTTCAGAATCAGTGTGAAGGTCCTTCCCTGCTGGAAATGCACAGCACAGGTTGCCATGATCTTGCTTTTGGGGTCAAAGTGACCAGATGATGTCTTAACAGTAGTACCTGGCTTTCAGGAGTTTAGGAGGTGCTCTTCTCATTTGGTCTTTAACTCAGGGACTTTGCAGAGGCTCTATAATCTTCTTCTCATAGTCCTCACAGGCAGTGGAGGTGGAGAGGATTTGCATCCCGTGTTATATGTTCCCAGCAGGGGAATACCTTAACTCCCTGCCTCCTGACGTACCACCCCACCTACATAAGCAGAACTGCTACTTCACATATCAGAAAGGGAATATTATATTTTACTGGTTTTTGCTTTATCATCAGTAACCTATAGACTATAGATCCATAGTTTTGAACATACTTACTGATTATCAAAAGGCAAATAATCCACAAAATCTATTTCATTTAGAAATGATTACAACAATTGACATTAAACAGAGACACGAGATGGGAGGGAAAGAGAGAGAAAAGGGGAATTGCATGGAAATGGAAGGAGACCCTCATTGTTATAAAAAACTACATAAAAGAGGTTGTGAGGGGAATTGGAAGAAAAAACAAGGAGAGAAATGAATTACAGTAGATGGGATAGAAAGAGAAGAGGAGGGGAAGGGGGATAGTAGAGGATAGGAAAGGTAGCAGAATACAACAGTTACTAGTATGGCATTATGTAACAATGTGAATGTGTAACTGATGTGATTCTGCAATCTGTATTTGGGGTAAAAATGGGAGTTCATAACTCACTTGAAACTAATGTTTGAAATATGATATGTCAAGAGCTTTGTAAGGTTTTGAACAACCAATAAAAAAATGTGATATGAAAAAAAAAGAAATGATTACAACATTAAAGAAACTACTTACCATATCCACAAGTAACTTCCACAGAGGCTTGAAGAAAAAAAAGAAAAGATATGTAAAGCACATTCATAAAGTACCCATTTTTGTCCCATTTGCTTGTGGCAAACTCCCACTATCAGAGCTTTGCTTCCCCCAACCACCCACTCACCTCTAATGCTACCCTTATCTCCTGCTGCCTCTTAACCTGTTCCCTTTGCTGTCTCTTTCCATCTTTCTTGGCCCTTTATAATCTAATCCTATAATTTCCTAACTATTGTCAATATCACTCAGGGAAGAAAATAATCAAGTATTTCAGTATTTCCTTTTGGACACCTGTGTTACACTTGACTTTGGTCTTCTGAGGCTTCTTATAGAGAAAGTCATATGTCCTCTTGTGCCACAGAGCTACACATGTGCTTCGGAGATGACTTACCTTTCCTTCCTGATTCGCCCACAGGTCCCACACCGCGTTCAGAATGGCTGCTGTTGCCAGGTGCACCACCCCTTTCTCTGGACCAATCTGGGAAGGAAAACATAGCAGCATTTCCTAGACATGAAAAAGACACTTAGGTCCTTTGGCCAGGGACACATTTCAAGAATGAAAAGACAGCAATGGAAATTCATTTAAAGGTTATGCTTTATAGAAAACAATTTTTTTAGTATTGATTTTTTAGTTGTAGTTGGACATAATATCTTTATTATTTATTTTTTTGTGGTGCTGAGGATCAAACCCAGGGCCTCACATGCGCAAGGAGAGTGCTCTACTGCTGAACCAAATCCCCAGCCCCAGAAAACAATTTTTAATCAACAGAAAATTCGTGAAAGTATAAAAACTTGTCTTTTCATCTCTCTCTTTACTAAACCATTTGAGAGTAAAGATTCAGACAGCTTGTTCTTTTACTCCTAAATACTTTGGTGTATAGTTCCAAAAAAACAAGGACATTCTTCTTCATAACCACAGCATAAGGGTCATATTCAGGAAATAAAATATTGATGGGATATTGGTATTTAAAAGATAGTCCATAATCATAATTCATAATCCATAATCACATATCATAAATTTTCCCAATAGTACCTTATTTTACCTTGATCCATATCCAATCCTGGACCACGTATTGTATTCAGTTGTCATGGCTCTTTAATGTCTTTTTGTCTGGAATAATTTTTTTTCTTGTTATGATATTGACATTTTAGAGTAGAGGCCATTTGATATTATCAAGTACCCCGCTATATGCGTCAGTCTGTAGTAACTTCATGATTAGATTCAGTTTATTCTTTTTTTTTTTTTTTGGCGTAAATGCTGCATAAGTAATTATGTCATTTTGTTTTATTATTAGGGTTATTAACTTTCACCACTTGAGTAAGATAGTGTTCATTTGGTTTCTCTACTCTGAAGATACCAGTTTCCTTTTCTAAATAAGAAGATTACTATTGACCCCAAATTTAAGCATACACTTGTGACTCTTGCTTCAATTAACTGTGGCTATGATGGTTGAAATATGGTGAGTTTCTAATGTTATCATTCATCTCACACTCGTTAGTTTATACTCTAATGATAAGTTTTCCTTTGCTTATTATCTGAATAGATTCATAGATTCTTATTTCACTCAGTGAGTTTAAATGTCATTGCTATCGTATTTATTCTAATGTTACAGTTGTCCCACATTTGGCCAGTGGGAGCTTCTTCAAGATGACACCTTTCAATGCAAGATACACTTGCTTTGCAGAAAGTAAAACATAAAACCCAAGGCAATATGGAAAGTGCATTCTCTTGTGCCCTTCTCGGTGCATGGATGGGAGACTAGCAGAGTTTGGACAAGACAAACCAGTCATCAGGAGACAAGGGCAAAGTCTAGATTACTGGCTTTATCTTACTGTGTTAAAAATCCTTACTCTAAAGCCAGACTCAGAAGGCAAAGAGTTGTATGTTTTCTCTGCTATGTGGAAGTTAGAGAGGAAAAAGGAAGAAAAAGGTATGGGGGAGAGGTGGGATCTCATAAAAATCGAAGGGAGAGGATTAGAGGAAAGGGACCAGGGAGTGGGAGAAAGGGAAAGAGGTGGGAATTGCTGGGGAATGATTATTGGCCAAATTATAGTTATATCGTATGCCTGAATGAATATGAAACAACAAATTCCATCACAACTATAATGTACCAATAAGAAGTGTCGAAAGAGTATAGGAAAAAAAAAAACCTTCCCCTAGAAACTTAGTTTTTTTTTTCATGCTTCAACAGTATTAAGCAGGCTAGGTACTATGGTCTTCTTTATTTCTTTCTCTCTCTCTCTCTCTCTCTTTTTTTTTTTTTTTGTTACTGGGGATTGAACTCAGAAGCACTCAGCCACTGAGCCACATCCCTGGCCCTATTTTGTATTTTATTTACAGACAGGGTCTGTAAATAAAAATGGGCTGAGGCCCAGCCCATTTTTATTTTTTGAGATAGGGTTTCATTAAATTGCTTAGTGCCTTACTAAATTGCTAAGGCTTAGATTACAGGCATGCACCACCACACCCTATTTTTTTTAACTTTGCTCTTATTTTACTTCTTAATAATCTCTGCCACAATACCAGAATTGTTCACATTCTCTCTTCCAAAGAAAGGTTGCCCATTCAGCTCTTTATCCTCTAGACCACTGTTTCCAATCTAGGGTGTGGAAAATGAGGTAGATAAGAGCCAAAAAGCTTTAAGCCTTACAGAAAGGAACTGATTGCCTCAAAATACTGATTATCTAAATGACTGAAGCCCTAATTTATTTGAATGAAATGCTTTACTTAGAAATTGTACAGCCATTACTATTTTCACATTTGCTGCAATCAAAGGACATCTTAGACCACAGTAACTTATTTATAAAAGCTTTTTACAAAATAGGTCTCTTACCCATCTGAGGTGCCCGTCACTGGTGAGCTTCCAGTAGAAGCCTCTGAAGTCACTGACAATGTACTTGAGGTACTTGTGAAGCACATGGTGGGCAAGGGCATTTACGGCAAAGACAACTATTTTGAAAGAATTCCATTTTTATTGATGTTTATTAAACCATATTAGTGTATCCAATAAATTGAGAGGAAAATACCACAAACTAATGTAGACATTTTATGAAAAAAATTTAAAGTACCAAAGGTAAATGTTTTGTAAAATTGCTCCAAAAATGTGCATGTCTTATTCTGTGCTTGTCATAACTAATATTCCCCCAAAGCAAAATAGCTGAATCTACATATTGAGTTAAATTTCCTGAATACAGTAAATATGTTTGATTGATTGACATGGGCAAAACAAAACCACAGATCTGTAATATTAAATGATGTTCTAAAAATTATTTTCATATTCACTTTGTAAGGTGTTCAATCAGATTCAAAGCCAAACCCTAGTACTTTATTGTTCCTAAGGAATAAGAACACCCTAATTTAAAGAAATAAAAGAGAGGAAAAAAAAAAGAAAATGCCTCTTCATTATTGACAAGTTTTGAAAATATCTTCAATTTATAAAAGCATAATACACTACTAAAAATTAAATGAGGGCTGGGGTTGTGGCTCAGTGGTAGAGTACTTGCCTGGCATGTGTGAGGCACTGGGTTCGATCCCCAGCACAACATAAAAAACTAAATAAACAAAATAAAGGTATTGTGTCCATCTACAACTAAAAATATTTTTTAAAAATTAAATGAATTTTCAACTAGTATAATATTTATACATACATAAACACTGAATTTCTTATATTGGCTTATTTAGGATATACTATATTTTTCATACACAGTTTGAAGGTTAAACTTAATTTGGGTCAATAGTATCATCAATTATTTACTCTTGGTGCTTTAAAAAGCTTTGTTGTGGGGCTGGGGTTGTGGCTCAATGGTACAGTGTTCGCCTAGCACGGGAGGCACTGGGTTTGATCCTCAGCACCACATAAAAATAAAAATAGAGGGCTGGGGATGTGGCTCAAGCGGTAGCACACTTGCCTGGCATGCGTGCAGCCTGGGTTCGATCCTCAGCACCACATACAAACAAAGATGTTGTGTCCGCTGAAAACTAAAAATGAAATATTAAAATTCTCTCTCTCTCTCTCTCTCTTTAAAAAAAATTAGACATATTGTGTCTACTTTTAAAAAACTAAAAAATAAATATTGAAAATAGCTTTGTTATGTTATTTAAGCTGAAGAGGGGTTGCATACAAAGTAGATCAGTGGTATAGGGCCTGCCTAGCATGTGTGAGGCCCTGTATTTGATTACTAGCATCACCAAAAAAAGAAAAGATGAATAAATAACAAATTGTATAAGAAAGTCCTTTCTTATCCTCTACTCATTCTATAAAACGTAGTTTATATGTACATCACCAAGATAATCAACTCAAGTCATTAACTTAGCCCCAAAGCTATTAATTTATTACAGAACATTTTGACCAGTTAGTTTGGTATTGCTCTGCTTCCAATGGAAAAAAAATTAGGTCATTTAATAGGATAGTTGAAGGGATGTGGGTTTACTATCAATCAGATCTTATGAGAAAGACATTCTGAAAGTAGTACCACATGCTCTTAGGATGTGCCTGGCCTGTGTGAGACAGCTCTCAGATGACTGCACATTGCTAATGGATGTAGCATTTAGGGCTGAACTAGCCATTCTGGGTTCTCTAAGGGCTTTTGTTAATGGGATCCACAATCATTCCAGTTCAGATATTCCTTCCCTAGAATTGTAAGAAGACAGAATATTCCTCATTCCTTGATGGATGAGGTTCTCGGATTTTAAAAAAAATCTGAAGAGTAAGACAGTGACTCATAGTGAGGTATATTATTATCTACCTCAAACCTTGGCCTCATGTTTTTTGTTGTTGCTATAATTCACTGACTAAAGGAGCCTGTGGTTTGCATCAAAACAGAAGATGCATATAACAAACGCTGAGGATGAGCTCATCCTTTATGGTTCTAAAAGATGAGGCCACACTGAAATATTCAGCTATCTATGTGGATTTTTCTTGTTTGACATAAAGGCACTGTAAGAAGTTAACTCAAACTTGCTGCATTCAGTAGAAATTTGGGTTGTGATGTTACTGCTGGCTCCCTGACAGTGCAATATCGCAGGAGACGGCAAACTTTGGAGAGGAGTGCTGCTAGAAGCAGCCTGCAAGAGCCAACAGCAGCCTAGTTGCCACCTGCCCTCTCCACACACCTCAAAAAAGGGCCTAAACACCAGGAGAGGGATTCCTTCTGGCCAAAGCAACCAGCTCAAAGTGAATCAAGTCTATACTAGCTCAAGGGAAGAATCTCTGTCTACACTAGGTCAAGAGGAGCCAGTCCCCATCTATACTGGCTTGAGGCAAGTATCTCAACTGAATAAGAGAGGGGAGGCACAGTGGTCCAGGCCTTGCAGAAGACACCTGCTGTGCTCCTGCCTTTGCCCTGAAGCTTCTCTCCTTTTTTCCTCTCTTTAATCTGCCTTAAAAAAATCTCTGAAATGCCAATTTTACTATATAATTTGTAAGAAACATAAATTTATCAAGAAGCATCTTTGCTGTTCTAGAAGTATGGGAGAAAGGACAGAGAAGAGCAGGGCAGGAAGAAGTGTCCTAGGGAAAGTCTCTGATGGGGCTAGGGCTGTAGCTCAGTGGCAGAGCACTGAGCTACATGTGAGAGGCACTAGGTTCAATCTTCAGCACCACATATAAATAAATAAAGATACTGTGTCCATCTACAACTAAAAAAAGTCTCTGATGCCTCTCTTAGGTGGGGGCAGAAGAGAATTCTAGTGGATCCAGATGTGCTCCTGTCTAGAACTTGTGCAGAGAAGCCTGAGCCAGTTTGCACACCACACTCCTGCAGCTGTTTAGTCCACACAGATGCCCATGCCATGATGTCAGGATCACAGAGCACAGGGTCTTCTGGCTGTCTGTTGGCTTTGTCTATCTCAGCTCTCCATTTTCACTGGAGCCCACTCTGTTCCTGAATCTAGCCCATTTCTGCCCTTCTTACATTAGAACCACTTTTTTTCTGAATGCTGGCCCACAAGGCAGTTGCTGAGTGCAGGTGCAGTTCTTGTTGTTATAGGATTGCCCTGTGACCCACCTACTAAGCATCATCCAGGGGTTAGGCATGTGGCGCACAGGGTCGCCCAGGGAGACTGTGCTGGGAGTGGAGGTCTTTGCAAATAGGAAGCAGGCATGCTGGCTTTCCCATTGCCCTTCTGCCCTGCCTTCTTGGCCTGCGTAGGCAGCTACTGCTCACAGGTAAGGTGAAGGTGGAAGGGCAGGCTGACTGGCATTCTTCTTTGGAAAGACACTGGAAGAAAAGTTCCCTGGGGTCCAGGCAAGGCCCAATCCTGTTGATGCACAAGTTTCACCAGGAACATGCAGCCTGTGCCCTGGGTTATCTGGTGCTGGAGTATCAGGTAGGAAGCTATCACCTCATCGTATTTTCAATTTGCCAGGAACATTCAGGTATTTTATGGGTCATAATCCATGTCAAAACTGATGATTACAATTGCAGAGTCTGGGTGTTAGGGGATTGGCTCACTAGAACAACTGGGTGAATATTCTTCACCCTGGCTCAGTCATGGGTGCCCCATTATTTGCTCTACAGTGGGCCTCTGCATGGAGTCCACTGTCAGTATTTGTTGACAAGGCTCCATGCTCCTGTGGAAATATGCTGGAGAATAGTGCACCTTACATGCATGATTACCTCCTTCAGCTGCTTAGCAGTAGCTCCATACATAAATGGGCACATTGCTGGCACCATCAAGTACAAAAGACACCCAGGCTCCAGATGTCCACCAGGGGGCCCTCATATTTTTTTCCTCTAGATGACTTCAGCAGCAAGGTATTAGAGAGTGACCCAGAACTTGTTCAGCTTCTGCCCCGTCATGAATCTGGTGCTCAGGCTGAAGTTCAAGAGTTTGCTGTTGCCTCTGGCACCCACCAGCATGTTCTCTGCATTCAGATCTAGGTGCTCAATGCCCTTCTCAATCTCACTCACAATCTGCCTGAATGGTCTCTTGGCCTCCTCCTGCATGCCATCAACATCCAGGACGAGGTGTATGCCATAGCTGTATGCCATAGCTGGATATTTTCAATGGTCTCAATGATCTGAAAGAGGTGGATCACACTTTGGCATTCCATGGCCATCAGCATATATAGTTTGGATGGGATGTTTTGCTCTAACTTTGGCAGAACTTTCACCGTCACCTCTGTCCTGGTGAGGAAGTGGTGGACTAGTTTCATTTGGGCAAAGCCACCCTGCTCGATGTCCATCAGGACCTGATAATAGTCCATGAAGGTGGTCTTATAGCAGGAGCTGGACCCCGGTAAGTACTACACTACTCTGACTGCTCTCATTACACATCCCAAACAGGAACACCAACTAATGATACTAGCTGAAACAAAACAAAACCAAGCCAAAAAATAAACAAAAAACTACCAAAACAAAACAAAATATCTCTCTCTCTCTCTCTCTCTCTCTCTCTCTCTCTATATATATATATATATATATATATATATATATATATATATATATATCAAAAGACCACAACCACCCATCACAAACCATCAAAGGTACTATCTGGGAGTCCAACAGATTACCACCAAAAACTTTCTGTACTTGTGGACAAAAACCCACCACTGTCAGCCTCTTATATAACTGATGCTTGAAATTCCTTTAAAATGGCTCCTTGGGTAGTCAGGACAAGAAATGGTGCAGTCACAATTGAACATAACTGCCAGTAGGCATCTCATTTTTTGACCTCCAGGATATTTTTGACTTTCATAAGAAGTATAAGAAAAGAGTCTGGAAGCTTTTTGTGTCAGTGGGTTATGAAGATGGATATTTACTTGCTTAGAAATTAAAATCTGTGGGCTGGGGTTGTAGCTCAGTGGTAGAGCACTTTCCTAGTACGTGTGAGGCCCTGGGTTAGATCCTCAGCACCACATAAAAATAAATAAATAAAATAAAGGTGTTATGTTCAACTACAACTAAAAAATAAATATTAAAAAATAAACAAATAAAATAGAGGTCCATCAACAACTAAATTTTTAAAAAAGTGTATGTATCTAATAACAGAAAAAAGAAAATGAACAAAAAAGAAATTAAAATTTGTAGGATTAAAAAAACTATAGTTTTATGAAGCATCAGTAGTGACTGATACTGATGTACTCAGGCAAAAACACTAATAAAAGGCAAGAGGAGGAAAAAAAGAAACTTGGATTGTAGTGGTCTGACTTCAGCATGGAGAAATTCAAGTTTGTGTGTCTATTGGGATGGGTGGAAATCCATCTGGAAAAATTGGCCTTTGAAAGGCAGCTTCTTGCTTACTAAACCCAAGGGTTTTCTCCTAGACCTTGATTCTGTGGCAACCTCCAGCACTGGAAGTTCACTCAGCAAAGCTTGTGGATGACCATGGATGTCTGAGCCCAAGTGGTAGCATGACTGTATTTTTGTTTATTTACACTTTCCTGCTTTGGGCTGGGGCTCGGTGGTAGAGCACTCACAGGGCACGCGTGAGGTACTAGTTCAATCCTCAGCACCACATAAAAAAAAAATAAAGGTATTGTGTCCACATACAACTAAAAAATACATATTAAAAAATTTTCTCCTTTTTAACCTCTCTTTCCTTTTCTATTTTTTTAATAGCTTGGTATTACATTATACACATCATTACACACTTATCTAAACCCACAGAATGTGCAATACCCAGTGTGAACCCCAATGTAAACTATATTCTTTTGGGGATCATCATGTGTCAATGTGGGTTCACTAATCATAACAAAGGTACCAATCACTCCAGCAGCACACAATGATAAGAGGGAGGCTGTGGGTGTGTGGGGTGGGTACACACAGCTTGATTTTGCTGTGAACCTAAAACCACTCTAAAAAAATTGTCATTTAAAAAGAAAAAATATATATATATATATATAAAGAAAGCAGGAGACATTAATAATAAATAAGTAAATTTGATAAAAATATGAGTTAAAAACCACCCAAGAAAAACAACACTGATCTATTCTATACATTATAATACAACCTTTCCTCCCTACCTCTCACACACATGAACACTCTTTATGGGAATAAGAAAAATACTTTTTTTTCCTTTTTGCTCTATTCTAAAAGAATGATTAGGCTGACTGACAGAGGCTGTGGGGAACGGAGATGAGCTAATGGAATTTTTCATCTTTAGTGCAAGGGCCATGTAGCTTTTCGAATGAGACGGCAGTCAGTCATGTGAAATATATAGCAAGGTCAAAGTTAAAATGGGTTCTGTCCGGCTGTGGTCTGAAAAAGGAGGAAGCCAACAACATTAGCACATAAGAGCCATGCCATAAAGACAGGAGAGTTGACTCGCCGCTGCCCAAGATGTCCCTCAGGACAGCGGGTGGGGCTGAGAGTATGGGGGGATGTCAGCGAACAAACACTGAGCTCAGCAACACCCGAAAAGAGCTTCTTATTATCTCTGTGCTCACGGTGCTTCCATTGTACACCTACCCACAGTAGCAAAACTCAAAGTCTTAGCTGTTAACAGAGAATGGTTCCAGGGGCCTGTCCCTATTTTGTAAGTTTACTGTGCATTTTACAAAACCTTCAGGGGCCATGCTGTGTAGTTTGTAGTATGAAGAATGACAGTAGCTTCATAAAGCGCTCAATGTACAGATAACGATGATTAAAGTTTCAGAGGAGTTAAAATGCAGCTTATAAATCTACCCTGGAACTGGGTTTGGTGGCACACACCTGTAATTCTAACAACTCAGGAGGCTGAGGCAGGAGGATTGTAAGTTCAAAGCCAGCCTCAGCAACTTAGTGAGGCCCTAAGCAACTTAGTGAGACCTGTCTCAAAATAAAATATAAAAGGGGCTTGGGATGTGGCTCCGTTAAGCACTCTTGGGTTCAATCCCTGTTACAAAAAACCAACCAAACAATCAAAAAACCACTCTGGTCAGTGGTCACTGTCTTGGGGAAAACTTTTACACTAAATTGTTAATGGTGTGTGTGGAGGGAGGCAGATCATTGCCTGGTCTCTTCCATCTGCCTAGTAAGTGCCTATTTATTCTCAGAGCCTTTCCTCAAAGCATCACCTCTGCTCTGAAGCTTGCCCAAAGTAACCCCTTCACTTTGCAACAATCCTCACTCTGTACTGATTCTATTTTTTTTTTTTGTAGTACTGGGGAATAAAACCGGAGCACTCTTACCAGTAAGCTACATCCCCAGCTCTTTTTATTTTGAGACAGGATCTCACTAAGTTGCCTGAGCTGCCCTTGAATTTATGATCTTTTGTCTCAGTCTCCTGAGTAGCTGGGATCACAGGTCTGTACCACTGCACCCAGCTGGATTTTGTCTTTTGTGACTGTTTCCTCAATAAATCTGTACACTTCTTGTCATTCACACACATGCACACACACTTCCTTCATCTGCTTGACAATATTAAAATCTTTCCGTAGTGCAAGACTTTTATCCTTCAGCTACCTAGAATGCTGATGGTGTAAATAATCATGAGGGAAGTGTCATATTGCCACAAAAGTTAGATAACCTGTTTTACCCCTTTCCCTGATAGTTACTCTTCACCCTATCATGATTTGGCTTCAGCCTCTAATGATCCACTGAAAATTATCTGGCAAAGGTCACCTTTCTGTACTTCTTGAATTTTATAGCATGTGCATGTATGCATACAAAAAAGTTGCATTTAAATGTTCTAGAGAACAAGTGCTTTAGGAAGCAGCTGAGTAGCTCTCTAGGCCTCGGTTTCCTCATCTCTAAAAAAAATGAGGGGGCTCAACATTGTCTCTAAGATCTTGGCCAGCTGAGAAAAGTTACATTATGTTCAGTGCCTTCAGTTTAGGAAAATGGGGGAGGGGAGAAGAATCACTTAAACATGGCTCAATATGCCCCCACAAAGAACTGGCCCCTCAAAGCAACTTTGTGTAAAATATTTTGGAAACTAGGTAGACTCACAGTGCACACCACAATTAACCTAGCTGTGTGAACTTACATCTGCTTCCTCCACCACCCTTGGTCACTTTCCTAGTATAGGTCCTCAAAGATCTACAGAAGCCAAGAATTAAGAGCAGATGAATAGCATTCTGGTAGTCACCATTCAATACAGAGAAACAGATCCAGAGTCAAGGGTTTTCCCACAGTCTATAGATGGCTGTAAGAGGAGAGGCCAAATGCTGCACCTTTTTTTTTTTAAAGAGAGAGTGAGAGAGGAGAGAGAGAGAGAGAGAGAGAGAGAGAGAGAGAGAGAGAATTTTTAATATTTATTTTTTAGTTCTCGGCGGACACAACATCTTTGTTGGTATGTGGTGCTGAGGATTGAACCCAGGCCGCACGCATGCCAGGCGAGCGTGCTACCGCTTGAGCCACATCCCCAGCCCCTGCACCTTTTAATTTCTCCCAGCAAAATAAAAGTATTGTTTTTAATCTCTTTGAGAAGTATAAATACAGAAAAAAAATAGGTCAGAACTGGAGTCTAAGTGAAAAACGAAGCATTCTAGAATCTCAAGAGAATCATCAACTCACCAACTTCAGTGCCTTTTTCCAGAGTGAAGGTAATTCCATATCCCTTGAGTCCATCTCCTGCATCAGTCTCCAGGACAACATAGGCAGACGAGTAGTCAGGGTCTGTATGCTGCAGGAAAGGTGACCCATACTCCCCAAATGCAAATGTAAGAAACCCAGAAATAACCATGACACCGACACCTGAAACAGAAAATGCAATAAGGGACATGTCAAGAAGAGATCCAATCTGATGGAAGAGTTGATGAACCCCAAAGAAAATGCAGGAGATCTGAATGGACCAAAGGAAAGTCCTGAATGGTTCGCATCCGTTCAACAAATACAATGTATATTTTTTTCCTTTGCTGCTGGGGATAGAATACAGGTCCTGGAGCATACTAAAGCATACCCTGTACCACTGAGCTACACCTCTAGCCCCAGATGTACACATTTTTTAATGCCAATTTGCAATATAAAAAAATTGGTGTTCAGCTGGGTGTGGTGATGCATGCCTGTAATCCCAGTGGCTCTGGAGGCTGAGGCAGGAAGATTGTAGGTCAGCCTCAGCAACTTGGCAAGGCTCTGAGTAACTTAATGAGACCCTGTCTCAAAATTAAAAAAAAAAACGTTAAATAAAGGGCTGGAGACATGGCTCAGTGGTTGTGTGCCCTTGGGTTCAACGCCGGGTACAAGGAAAAAAAAAAAAAAAAGGTCATCTGCTCAATTTTATATTATTATCATTGGCATTACCGTTATTGTCATTTATGGTGCTGGTGATCAAACCCAGGGCTTCATACATGCTACCAAAATGCTCTACCACTGTGCAATGTCTCCAGGTCTCAGTTCAATTTTAAACCCAAGAATTTCCAATCACAGCTCACTGAACAGAGTTATGTTGGCAAGTAGCTTAAAATTAAACAAGCCAAGGTTTCAGAAAGCTCTTACATAAAATTGGACTGATCTTCACTGCAATAGTTTATAGCAGGGATGATAAATATAACAGTGCAAGTTCAGAGACCACTGGCAGAAAAAGAAGTAAAGCTTCAAGACAAATTAACCCATTTTGTTGTTGTTGTTTTCTATTGTTTTTATTTTTTTATGGTACTGGGGATTGAACCAGGGGTGTTTTATCTCTGAACTACATACCCAGCCCTTTTATTCTTTTATTTTGAGACAAAGTCTCACTAAATCACCAAAGCTGGTCTTGAATTTGCAATTGATCCTCCTGCCTCAGCCTCCCAAGTCACTGGGATTACAATTGGGTGCCATCAAGCCTGGCTAGAGAAGAGTCTTAATGGGAGTGTGCAGTGAGATGAGAAAGCCTTGGAGAGGGAAGAAGAGGGCCAGTGCAGGAAGAAGGAGTAGTCAGAAAGGCTGAGGCTGGGAGCTAGACAGACTCACAAGGAAGAGACAGCAGATGGTATGAAATGCATGGAGCATAAAGGTCACTGGAAGGAGAAAAAAACTGAAGGCAATTCCAAGAGAAGGAAGGAAAGAGTAGTCAATTTCAGATTAAGAAGGAAGGAGATGTAAAGGATAAGGCAACAGACCTAGAGCAGGAAGTTTGAGGATGAGAGGAAGAAACCAAAGGGAGCTAGAAAGGTGTGAGGATCAAATTCAGACTCTTCTAAAGGGAAAGCTCTGTCCATGTGGGATGGAAGAGAACCAAAGGAAATAAGGAAGTACTGAAGGAGAAAGGGATATAAGTGGGAGCCTTGAGAATAAATAAGGGAGGGAGAATGGATTAGCTTTGGAGCAGGACATGATAAAGAATAAAGGGAAAGAGGAGAAGAGGTTGGTTTGGAGACAGGTTTGCAGAGATGGGGCCAAGCGTATGACTGTCTTCAGTCTTCTCAGTGATGCAGTAGGCAACATCGTCTAACTGCTGGGAGGACAGGACTAGGGATTAAGGGAGCTCACAGATAAGGAGCAAATAAGAGGGAAAATACTGCAAGGAGGTGGCCAGTGGGCAGCTGAGCTGAGATGCGAGCTCACAGCTGTGGGGCTTTCTGGGTGCTTGATGAGTGTTGGGAAGCAAGAAATTAGTAAATACATGCAGGCTGAGTGCTCCAATAAGGGCAGAAAGAAATGATCAGGAACTTCTGCTTTAACAGATTTTGAAGAGAGTTTCAGGACTTCTTTATAAAAATATCAGATTTCTCATCAGGATGTTTTGCTCTGCTAAATGCTGAAAAAAAGCTGAAGTGCTGAGTTCAGCTGGCCAGAGGACAAATGAAGCAATCGCAATCACGGTGGAGAACTGCAAAGCAGCGTGTTCTGCTAAACACTTGAGACTCAGCACATAACATACACTCTATCTCCTGAGGAGAAATGCTTATGTGTTTATGAAATTGCAATACAGGTATCAGATAATTTTTCCTCACCTAGGGGTCATACACCACTCAGTCCCAGAAACAAATGCTATTTCTTAAACCCTCCTATAATAAAAGAGTTTATCATAACACTTCACAAATTCAAAGCTCAGGGCTAGGTCAGAGTTCTTTCTGCTTTCAGTTTCTTCTTATGTAAATAGTAATTATAGCCAATTCTTATTGAGGACCTTCTCTCTGTCAGCTCTTTTCAGGTATCTCATTTTACATGCATGAAGTAGACACCACTGTACTCATTTTATAGATGAGAAAGCCTAGGCTTAGAATGTGTGGTTTACCCACAGCTGTCAAGCTTCAGAGGGGCAAATGCAGTAGCACTCAATTAAGTGTTTGCACTTTTACAAATCAGTAAAATTTCAAATATTTATTTGGAGGTCCACAGAGGATCATCAACTGGATTTACAAAAAGTCATTTATCATAATATAATTTGTGAAAGGATTTGTAGGAATTTTGAAAAGCAGTAAGATGCTAATGCCAGAATAAGGAATACTTTTTTTTTAATAACATTATTTAGCATGTTTTGAGAGGACTATTAGAAAATTCTTTTACAAAGAATTTCAGGTTCGTAAAGAGCAGAGAAAAATGTAAAGAACACCAATCTGCCGTCTACCCATCTTGGAAAGTAAAACATCACAGTGTGAATAAAGAGTACTTGGGTACCTTTCCTCACCCCATTTTCTCTTCATCCCTACAAGGAAACATTTTCCTAATTTTGGTTATTTCTCACTTTGGGGCAAGTTTCTTTACATTCCCTACATATGGAGTCAACTTTTTCTAGTATGGCCATCTCACCAGAGGAGCAAAGTGGGGCACAGTTCCCGTGAAGACCCTTCTCAGAGGCTGAGGATGTACTCAGAGGTAGAGTGCTTGCCTAGTATGCCACAAGTCCCAGAGATGGATTCCCCAGCACTGCAGAAGGAGGAAAAATCCCCAAAACAAAATCCTGCTCAGAACTTTTATATTTAGGAACACCACTAGAGACAGCTGGGAGGTGGGGGCGCTGGGATAGGGAGAGGGGTCCCTCTGACATTCTCATTAAGGGGAAAAAGCCCTTCAATATTTTGCATAACTCCTTACAGTGACAAAACCTTCCTAACCAAGTTTCTAAGTACAGTAATTTCACGAGTGTTCTCCTATGTGACTCGAGTTTTTTTCGGTGCTTAGTTTCTCATTCCAATGGTGACCCCTTCGTTTCATAGTCCCAAAAGGCACAGAGAAGTTTGGGTCTTCTCTAAGGCACACAGCAAAGTTGTGGCAGGGGCAGGATCACCACTCCAGACTCCCAGCACCAGACTTCCTGGTCTCTGTCACTTCAAATCCTATCAAGTTCTCCTCGGGGAAGCTGTCAGCACTTTTTTTCTCCGGTTTCCTTGGTGGGGACCCTACAAAACTCTTCTGCACTTATTGCATAATAAGCACTCTCCCCTTTCCAAGAAAACGTGAATCAAAAAAGTAAAACCAAGACATTTCAAACGCAGGTAAATAAAATACGATAAATAAGGGGGGAAAAATAAACCGGAAAGGTGGAGAGTTTCTGGCTGCTTCCTCAGAGATAGAAAAAGCGTCCACCTTCCCCGCGCTTCCAGTTCTCACTGTACTGAAGCCAGGTAAAGCCCGCGAGTCGCGGGCCTGGGTGTTGTCCCGGCGGCGCCTGAGGGCGGTCCGTCACGCTTACCATGGCGTCTGAGCTGTGGCCCCCGAGCGACGTGGGGAAGCGCACGTCCAGGACCGAGAGGCGGGAGATCCTACCGCGCGGGTTGCCGGTGCCAGGGAGCCCTCAGCTGCGGTCCAGACGCCGAGAGCCACAGAAGAGCGCCAGGGCGGGGCAGCCTCTCGGAGAGGCGAGCGCTGATTGGTCGCCCGTGGGGGGGGGGGCGCGGCCGCGCACTTGGACTTGGCCTCCCGGGCGCTGCAAGTTCAGCTCCCCCGGATTCGCCCGCTTTTCTACGAGTTTGCGGTTCAGGCTGGCCCGCGCGGCTTTCGCGAGGGTTCCCTCCCAGTCTAGATGGCGCCTGGGGAAGAAGGAGGTGCGTGTCCCACGGGCAGCCCGGCGGAAACCTGCCCCGCCTGGACTGGAAGGGAAGGGACTTGCCAGGAGCCGCGCCCGAGAGGGAGAAACCAAGTTCGACCTGGAAGCAGGTGTGGGCCAGTGGCTTGGCCCCGCTCCAGACAGCACGTCCCCAGGAGGGTAGTGGACTAGAAAATACTATTTATTTATATGTGGTGTTGAGGATCGAACCCAGGGCCTTGAATGGGTGCTCTACCGCTGAGCCATATAACCCCAGTCCCCCTAGATCTCGTTAAACGCCCTCAGTCTTTTTGCCACCGGACAAATTAGAAATTAGTAGGGATTACCTACTCCATTTACAGCTAGTGAAAGAAAGGCACCTGGTATTGGTTGTAAATATATATTGCCAACTCCAGGGCAGCTACTTAAAAAAGTGGGAAAGAAAAGTATAACTGGTATGTTAAGAGAGAGAATACAATCATGTAAAATCCTCAGTTCACAAAGGTCGGGAAAAGAATGGAAAGCAAAAATAGGAACAAAGAACAAAGAAACAAATAAAAATAGTGACACATGTAATAGATATTAATAAAAACTGAATATAAGTGGTCTACATGCACCAATTAAAAGACAGAAATGGCTATGTTAAAACAAATATAGATTACAAGTAAATGGTCCCCCCACCATGTTGAAATTTACTGATATGATAGTATTAAGACATGGGATTAGGAGGTTGTTAAAATCATGAGGACTCTGCCTTCATGAGTAGAATTAGTAAACTTGTAAAAGGATGGGAAGGAATAGCATTCACCGCTTCTTCCTTGTGAGGACAGTGTTCAAGAAGCTCTCTTGGGGCTGGGGATGTGGATTAAGCGGTAGCGCGCTCACCTGGCATGCGTGCAGCCCGGGGTGGATCCTCAGCACCACATGTAATACAAAGACGTTGTATCCGCCGATAACAAAAAAATAAATATTAAAACTCTCTCTACTCTCTCACTCTCTCTTTAAAAAAAAAATAAATGAAAAAAGAAGCTATCTTGGAAATAGAAACCATTGTCCTCTCCAGATACCAAACTGACTAGTGCTTTTGTCTTGGATTTCCTAGCTCCCAGAACTGTGAGGAGATAAATTGTGTTCTTTGTAAATTATCCAATGTATGATATTTTGTAATAGCAACATAAACAGACTGAGATAGGTAGACAAAAAATAAAAAAACATATTGGGCTGGGGCTGTGGCTCAGTGGTAGCACCACTTGCCTGGCATGTGTGAGGCACTGGGTTCGATTCTCAGCACCACATATAAATAAATAAATAAAGGTCTATCAAAAAGTTAAAAAAAATTAAAAAATTAAAAAAGTTACACCATATTAACTCTAATCAAAAGAAAGCAAGTAAGGCTATATTAATTTCACTTGGAGTAGACTTCAAAGCAAAGAAAGATAGTCAAGGATAAAGCTTGAGGCCAGCCTCTGCAATTTAGGGACACCCTGTCTCAAAATAATAAAAAGGGATGGTGATATAGCACAGTGGTAAAATGGTCCTGGATTTAATCCCTAATCTCTAAAAATAAAATTAAACACTCCAACAATGAATAAAAAGAATTACAGACCCCAACCAAGTAGGCTTTATTTCAGGTGTGCAAGGCTAGTTCAATACTGGAAATCAATCCATCATTTAACAGGCTAAAGAAAAAAAATCATGTGATAATAAATGTAGAGTAAGCATTTGACAAATCTAATTTGACACTCATTCATAACAAAAACTCAGTAAACTAGGATTAGAGGTGAACTTTCATAAGTTGATATGGAATATCTACAAAAGCTCCTATAGCTAAAATCATATTTAGTGTTGAGAAGTTTTACCACCAAGATCAGGAAGGAGCAAGGCAAAAATGTCCCCTCTCATTGCTGCTTTCCAGCATAGTACTGGAAGACCTAGATAATCTAATAAGACATAAAAAGGAAATAGCAGGTATATGTGTTGGGAAGAAAGAAATAGAACTGTCTTTGTTCCACTGATGATGATTATCTATAGAAAAATTTGAGTCAAAAAACTACTGGAACTAATAAATGATTATAACAGTTTTTTCATATAAAGTTCACATATAAAAGTCACTTTCTTATACACTTGTCCCAATGAACAAATGGAATGTGAAATTAAATACAACACAATTTACATTAGCACCTGAAAATTGAAATATGGAATGTTATAATTTCCCTTAAAATCCTCTGTATTCTGCCTATTTATCCCTCCCTCTCTGCTAACCCCTGGCAACCACTGAACTTTGTCTTTTGTTATGTCTTTTCCAGGTCATATGGTCGAACATCCAGTACCTAGTCTCTTTCAGATTGGCTTCTTTCCTTAGTAATATACATCTGCATTCACTCTGTAGTTTTTCCTGGCTTAATATTTCTCTTCTTTGATTTTTAATTTTTTTGGTGGTTGGCATTCAACAAAGGCCCTTATGCAGGCTAAATGTGCATTCTGCCACTGAGCTATATTCCTGGTCCACTCATTTTTTTAACACTGATTAATAATTATCTGGATATACAATGGTTTATCCATTCACCTACTGAAGGACATTGTGGTTGCTTCCAAGATTTGGTAATTATGAATAATGATACTACTTTAATCTGAACATGTACCTTCCAAAATTCAGATGTTGAAACTTAATGGCCAATGTGATGACCCTCAAGAGGTGGAGCCTCTAAGAGGTGATGAAGGTAATGAGGGCTCCTCTCTCATGAATGCAATTAAGGCTCTTAACAAAGAGGTTTCATGCAGCATTTGGCTGTCATACCTTTCTGCCTTTCACCATGTGGGGACACAGCCCTCCTCCCCTCTGGAGCATGCAGCAACAAAGCACCATCAGGGAAGCATCGAGCAGCTCTCATCAATGCTTTGGTCTTGGACTCTCAGCTTTTAAAATTGTGAGGAAGTACATTTTTGTTCTTTATAAATTACCCAGTGTGTGGTATTTTGTTATAGCCCCACAAATGGACTAGTACAACTGCTGTAAACATTCATGTGTCTGTGTTTGTGTGGATGGATATACATTTTCAACTCATTTGGGCTTCTCAGTATTCACCAAGAAGCAGGATTTTTAGAGTACATGGAAAAAGTATGTTCATTTGCAAGAAACCACCAAACTGTCAACTTGATTCTACCATTTTATATCCCATAAGCAATGAATGAAAATTCCTGTTGTTTTACATCTTCACCATCATTTGGTTGTATCAGTGTTTGGGGGTTTTGGCCATTCCAAAAGATATGTAGTGGTAACTTGTTTTATATTTCTCTGATCAGATATGTAGTGAAGCATTTTTTGCTATGCTTACCTATCATCTTTATATCTTCTTTAGTGAGCTATCTATTAAGATCTTTTGCCATTTCTTAATATGGTTGGTTGTTTTCTTATTGTTGAATTTTAAGAGTTCTTTGTATATTTTGAATAACAAGCCTTTTATTAGATGTGTCTTTTGCAAATATTTTCTCCAAGTCAGTGGCTTGTATTTTTGTTCTCTTGGCAGTGTTTTTTGCAGAACAGAGATTTTACATTTTAATGTCATATATGGTTACAAATCCACAGAAAGTACAACACTAAAACTGAATCCTAACGTAAACTGTGGAAAATACAAGAGGAGAGACATCTCATTTTAAAAAAGTGGTTAGAAGACAATACTTTCAGGGATCATTTCTACAGTTTGTTTCTAGAGAAATTTGAATGTGTAGAGTATGGGAAATGACAAGAAAGAGATGAAGTGTCCTTTCCTGAGTGTGAAGCTGGCCCTTGCTTTATTCCAGCTGCTATTTGCCACTGCTGACCATTGTTCTCCCTTTGGGGGAATAACAGGAAGAGGACACCATCTGAGTGGTTTCTGTTATGATTTTGGTAAAAAAAGTTAGTATATTACCCTGATACGAAAACAAAGGTTACAAAAAAGCTCCTGGAACTAATATTAGGTTTAACAAGTTCACAAGATACAGGGTTTATTTATTTAGGGTGAGGGATTGAATTTAGGGCTTTTCCAATTTATATTTGATACACTAGTTATCAAGAATTGGAAATTGAAATAAGAACTTAATACATCAAGTCAGGTGTGGTGGGGTGTGTCTGCTGTTCTAGCTATTTGAGGGTCAGAGATAGAAAGATCACTTGAGTTCAAGGAGTTCAAGGCTAGCCTGGGCAACGTATTGAGACCCTGTCTTAAAAACAAAATCAAAACAGACAAAAACCAATGCCTCTTACAAGTGCATAAAAAGTATGAAATACTTGGGACAAATTTAACAAAAAAATATGCAAGATCTGTATACTGGGCTGGGGATGTGGCTCAAGCGGTAGCATGCTCGCCTGGCATGCATGCAGCCCGGGTTCAATCCTCAGCACCACATACAAACAACGATGTTGTGTCCGCCAAAAAATGAAAAATAAATATTAAAATTCTCTCTCTCTCTCTCTCTCTCTCTCTCTCTCTCTCTCTCTCTCTCTCAAAAAAAAAGTGTTCCTTCCTTTCTTCTCTACTTTCTTCCTTTTAAAAAAAAAGATCTGTATACTGAAAACTTTTTTTGCTGAGCAAAAAGAAGACCTAAACATGTGGAGAAATTTCATATTATTGGAAAATTCAGTATATATTTGATGATATGATGCAATGTAATTGAATCTCCAGAAGGATTTTTGTTTGTTTTGGTGGTACTGGGGATTGAACTCTGGGGCTCAGGCATGCTGGGCAGGCCCTCTACCACTGATCTATATCCTCATCCCCTACTCAGGAGGGGTTTTAAACAAAGGTTGACATTTTAGTTAATTCTAAAATGTATATGGACAAAAATATGTGTGGAAATTTAAATAGCCAGTTTTCAAGAGGAACAAAGCTGAAGAACTTAAGCTATTTTATTTCAAGACTTACATGAAAAAATTTCTAAAAATGAAATACAAACTAAAACTAAGAGTTAAAATGATAAGACTTGTAGAGAAAACATAAGAGAAAATCTGTGAATTTTTGTAATCCACTTTTTTTTTTTTTTTGGTACCGGGGATTGATCCCAGGTGCACTCAACCACTGAGCCACATCCCCAACCCTATTTTGTATTTTATTTAGAGACAGGGTCTCAGTGAGTTGCTTAGCACCTCACTTTTGCTGAGACTGGCTTTGAACTCTTGATCCTTCTGCATCAGCCTCCTGAGTGGCTGGGATTACAGGATGCACCACAGCGCCCCATTAAGCCACATTTTCTTTTTTTTCTTTTTTTTCTTTTTAATATTTTTTTGTAGTGCAAGGTGAGCACTCTACCGCTGAGCCATAACCCCAGCCCCAAGCCATATTTTCTTATGATACAAAAAGCATAACAGGAAAAATATGATAAATTAGACTTCATCAAAATTGTTTTCTTGTGTAAAAGTCAGGGTAAAATCAAGCTGCAGATTGGGATAAAAAGATTTGTAAAACATAATGTGACGAAAGACTTGTACCCAGAATGCTGAAATGACAACTCACTACCAAAAAATGGGTAAAATGTTTTAGAGACACCTCATCACAAAAGATACATGAATTTGGGCTGGGGTTGTGGCTCAGTGGTAGAGCACTTGCCTAGAACCTGTGAGGCACTGGGTTCAGTCCTCAGCACTGCATGTAAATGAATAAATAAAATAAAGGTCCATCGAACAACTAATAGAAATATTTTTTAAAAAGATACATGAATTCAAAATATGCTTAAGACTCTTAATATGTTAATCATTAGGGAAATTAACACTAAAACCACCATAACAATACTATATCTACCAGAATGGTAACAATTAAAATGGCTAGCAAAAGCAGGTATTGACAAGCATGGGCTCTCATACATTGCTGATAGGAGTACAAAATGGCAGACTCTTCAGAACACAAGTTGGCAGTTTCTTAGAAAAGTTAAAGTTAATTGCACCATACAACTTGGTAATCTTACTCCAAAGTATTCAAGAGAATTTAAAGCCTACATTTACAGTAAAAACTTACACTTGAATATCCATAGCAGCTTTATTCATGATAGCCTTAAACTGGTGAAACATTCACCGAGCATATGGATGAACCTCAAACGTATTATGCTAAGTGAAAGACATCAGACATAGTGATTACATATTATTCCATTTATCCATAGTGACAAAGTACTCAGTGGTTGCCAGGGTTCAGAAGTGAATGGAGAAGACTCTAAAGTGACATGATGGAATTTTCTGGTATGACAGAAATGTTTTATATCACAATTGAATGGTAGTGGTTTTGTGACTGAAATATTTGTCAACTTATCTAAATGTGCACTTAAAATGATAAGTTTGGAGCTGGGGTTATGGCTCAGCAGTAGAGCGCTCGCCTCCCACATGCAAGGTCCTGGGTTCAATCCTCAGCACCACATAAAAACAAATAAATAAAAGTTATAAAAATGGTGAATTTTATCATATATAAATTATTAAAAAAAATTTAAAGTTCTCTTAAGGATCCCTCAACCTCTTTGAATTTGCTGATTCTAAGTTTGAAATCTCTGGAATTGTACTTGAAGAATTTCCTCTTGTATTTTCTTAATACCTTTTTTTTTTTTTGGTTCTGGGGATTGAACCCAGGGTTACATTACCACTAAGGCACATCCTCAGCCCTTTTTGAGACAGTGTGTAACTAAGTTGCTGAGGCTGGCTTTGTGATCTTTCCTGCCTCAGTCTCCTGGCAAGCCATTCCAGGCAAGCATCACTGCACCTGGCTTGTATTTTCTCTGGACTAGGTTTCTTTAGGCTCTAAGAGTTTCTTAAAATTTCTACCAGGCTGGTTCTACCCTTTTCTAATTTCTAGCAAGTTAAGGACTACAGAAATAACCAATTATTACAGTTCAGATATGAAATGTCCTCCAAAGGCTCAGGTGTTGAAAGTTTGGTTTCCACTCCACTACAGTGGTGGAACTTTTCAGAAGTGATTGGATCACAAGAGCTCTAATCTCATCAATAGATTAATCCATAGCTGAATGGACTACTGGGAGGTGGTGGAACTTCTAGGAGTGGGACATAGTTGAACAGAATGGATCCTTGGGAGTGTGCCCTTGTGTTCTACATCTTTGCCCCAGTCCCTTCCTCCCTCTGCTTCCTGTCATTGAGGTGAGCAGCTTTGCTCCAGCATACTCTCTTTACCATGATGTTCTGCTTCACTGTAAGCCCACAGAGATGGGGCCAACAACTGTGGACTGAATCTCTGAAACCATGTGCAAAAATACATCTTTCCTTAAAATTGTTTTTCTTAGGTATTTTGTCACAGCAAGGCATATATTCACTTGCCATCAGTTTCATAGTATATTCCCTAGTTTTAGGAGACTAAAGCTTCCTTGAAAATAGTACAATTATTAGTAAATGGAATTTGATAATCTTTAAGGAACACATCACTTTAAATATTAATTTTTATTAGGATAACTGTTAATCATTTTGGCTGCCAACTTTTACCTCTTATTTCTGCTATCCATATTATTAAAAATTGTCTAGAGGCACTTTTTTCCTTTGCATTTTCTAAGTCCTCCAGCTTCCTCAAATTAACTTGACCTTTAAGGTTTAAGTGAAGCTCTTCCATGTATGAGTGTTATCCAGTGTTCCATCAAGGATCTCTGAAAAGTACTTAATGAATTTCTTTTTCTCATACTCAATCAGCTTTTCTCTTTGCTGAATTGTTTATTTCTTCACTGCTTTTAAACTACGGCATGAAATCTACCCTTTCTTGTACTTAGTAATTCTGTTCCTGACCCATAACTTGTGTACCCCATTTGAAGGAAGGAGTAAGAAAGACCCAGCATGCACCTTAAAATTGAATATTCAGCATCTCTTTCTAAGAGATCTGGGGCCCTTTTTTTGACCAATTTTAAGGGGCCCATTCTTGCAAATAATTTTTACACACCAAGATATATTTTTTCTTTTTATACCATTTCCTTTTCTTATCACCTCTACTTCCTATTCCTATTGTTTTCATCCATGAATTGAATAATTCATTCATTCTTTAATTGGAGTGTTACAGCTAATCAAATACTCTAATGGAGTTTTATCAGATTAAAAAATACATAAATGTAATTGAAAAATACTTTTTTGCTATTGTACTGAAAAATTTGCTGTTTTGTTTAAATTGCCACTTTTATAAAAATTGAGTTTTCTATTTTCTACTGACACCTGTGACAAATACCAGTCATGGATTGACTGGAATAGATGGCACACTCAAACTAAGGTAAATCAAAGATATTTATAAAGAGGTGGGCAGAATAGGGGAACAAGGACTCATGCAGTAAGTGTAGTTAGTAACAAAAACACTGTCAGATACAGAACTGTAGCTACCAGTCTCCAAAAAGAGACTCTATGAGAGAGGATGTATTGAGAGGAATCTTCAGCATTCCAAAAGGAGACTGTATGGGGGAGGATATATTGAGAGGAATCTTCAGCATTCCAAAAGGAGATTGTATGGGGGAGGATTTATTGAGAGGAATCTTCAGCATCAGCCCAAATTTACAGGAAGGGAACCAGAGGAATAAATACCTTGACCTTTCTTTCTAGCTTCCTCTTACCTTCCTCTTGTTGACTTGGCACAACAGGAATCCAGAGAGCAAGGAAATAGCCTAATAAGTACTGATCAGCCTTCCAGAAGTAGGGTAGTCCAAATGGTGAGGGAAAAGGGATGAATTTGACACACGTTGCAAATTTTTTTCCCTTGCTTTTGGTACAGGGGATTGAACCCTGGGGCACTTTTTACCACTGAGCTACATCCCATCTTTTCTTATTTTGAGATAACGTTGTTGAAAGTCTCACTAAACTGCTGAGGTTGGCTTTGAACTTGTCATCCTTCTACCTGAGCCTCTGGTTGCTTATTTTAATCATGAGTATACCTTTCTCTACTAATAATTTGAATCAGGACTATGGTTGCCAGTGACAAAAACTCAACTTGATGTAAACAAAACAAAACAAAACACAAAAAAAGAGGAGAGTATATACTCTGGAGGAAGGGAAGAGAGGAGCTGATTTTGAGGAAATAAATACTATTGGGCCTTATGCACCATCTCTGCATGTTGGTTTCTTTTGTAACAAGATAGGGATCTGGCTTTAGAGCAATGTGGTCAGACACTGGATGAGATTCTTCTTCTAATTCCTGAAAGAAAACTTGTAGGACTTAACTATAAGTGAAGATTCACATAAATGGGTTGGAAAGACTGAGCTGGAAGAGGCCAATTCTTATTAAACTAGTTTATAAACAATGCAATCCCAACCAATATCTCACCTGAATTTTTTTGGAATGTGAATAAATGAAGTCTATACTTTATCAAGAATTTATCAGGAAACCAAGATTAGAAAAAAAAAGAAAAATGAATACAAAAGGGAAGCTGCCTTACTGATTATTCAAATGAACTACCCAGTGAAAGTAAGTAGAGGTTATGTGAAAGGCAGAAATATTAAGTTAATTTGATAAAAAAGATGTTGTAAATATGTATATATTCAAGGAAGAAAGTCAAATGAGGTGTGAATAGATGAACCAATAGATTGGTGCTGGAAAAATTAATTATATGGGAAAAAGTTGTTAAATCATAAAGACACATTTTTAAACTTAAATAACTTCCACAAGAATTGAAATTTAAAAAACAAAATCATAAATTATAATATAAATGACATGAACATTTAATTTGGGGTGGATTAAGTGTTTTCTAGCATAATAAATAGCTTTGACAACATTCAAATGTACAACTTAAATGTCAGAAAGTACATGTAAAATTAAAAGGCAAACAGCAAACTAGAAAACATCCTTAAGCTGAGGAACTATTACATATTACAAAAATAATGAATGTTTACTGAAGGAAGGATGTGTGCTAATTTAATGTTATTTTTTGAAAATCAGGAAAAAGGCCAATAACAATTTTTGATGACATGATAGTAATGGTAATTAACACAATTACAATACTGAAAAAACATAAATGCATTTGATTGGCCATTTACAATTATATAATTTTATTTTTGTTAAACCTGTAATAAAATAATTGCAAAACACACATGAATATACAGATTTTAGATTTTTAGAAAATTAAGACCTTTACTGGTCAAAAGTGGTCATTCTGTTCCCTTCACATAGGTTGTAAATAGCTTCACTCAAATTACTTAACATTTTTCTATGTAATACACTAACTGGGAATTGAATCCAGAGGTGCTTTACCACTGAGTTACATTCCTCAGCCCTTTTTATTTTTTATTTTGAGAAGGGATTTTGCTCTAAGTTGCTGAGGCTGGTCTTGAACATGCAATCCTCCTGCCTCAGCCCCCTAGGGTTGGTGGGATTTACAGGTGTTCCCCATGCTGGTACTATTTTAAAACAAGAAAATATTTGTAAAAATGTCCCTCACCTGACATGGAAAACTAACCACATAGAATAGGTTCAGTAGTATTCTAAACTTAACAAAGAACTGATTTAACTCTGTTCAGGAATTACAAGTAATTGAACATTTTTTCCCCAATGGAAGAATAAATTCAGAACATATCAATTTTTAAAAAATTAATGAGAAATATGAACAGCAATTGAAAAGATATGTAGGTGCATTCAACAAGAATTTTTATTTCATTTATCCACAAAACAATATTGCAATACTTTATAAAAATATTAAGTTTTAGGCTACTATTTATTAAAAAAAGTGTTTGTGCTAAAAGGCTGTTTTTGCCAACTCCTTTTTTTTTGGTAAGGGTTATATTAAGACATTGAAGATGAAAGCTGTTGGAAAAAAATTTTTCAAATGTACAAAACTGTTTTTCTTGGCAATTTAAGAATACATAACAATTTAAACTGAATACACATTAAGTTAGTGTTTTATCCTTACTATATAACTGTTATCATTAGGAACTATTTCATTTAGTTAAAATCTAATGAATACCATCAAATTCCTGGCTTATTTTTCTGATCAGAATTAGTACATGATTTTTGTTACCCTTTTTTAAAATACTTAGAAAAATTACATCATAGTTCACATAAAGCCCTTTAAAAAACAAGTCACAGGTTGTTGATGTTAAGGATAATAATGAGGGCACTCTTCGCAGGAATGCCCTCTAGACACAGGGATTAATACTAAATAGGTTATGTCAACAGAAAACACAACCATAATTTTTAGTACCAGAACTATTGCCAACTTGCATGAAATTCATTTGTCACATTTTAAAATGATTTGAATTTGAACATATAAACCATGGCACAGAATTTTAAATTTAATGATTAAATCAGGTTAAGTGATGATAGTTAAAACTGAAAATATGGGAACCTGATACAGTGTTTTAAAGTGAAACTATAGTACAGTATTTCAAAATACAGATACTAGACTTCTACTTATCAGATTCAGTTTTTCCTTTGTTAGACTCTTTAGCCAGTAATGCTGCTATTGAAATTCATTCTTGGGAATTTTTTTACAAGTTAAAAAAAAATCAGCTTTATTTTGTATTTTCACTTCTGCACTTTAAATGGGCAAAAACTGTCCCCTTTTAATGATTGTTATTGTGCAGAATAAATTTTCCTCCCCAAATCAACTATATTCTAAAAGGAAAAATTGATAATCATTAAGTATAATTAAAAAGTGGAGATTTAAACATGGATTTGAAAACTCTAAAATTGTTCTGCATAAAAATTATGTCACTAGAATTAGTGTGAAGCCTTAACTTCACTATTTTGAGGATGTAACTAACACTCACTTAATGTGTATGTTAAGAAAATTAGTTTTACAGTCATACTTTATAACTCTTGAAGTCTCAGAAACAGCTAAGTGAGGAGCTTTGAGTGCCAGCAAAGCCATTTTGCTACTCCATACAACAGCATTAAATATCACATTCCACCCCTCTTCCTGTAAAACTTTCACATTTTCTTTTCTTATATTTTTTTAAATACATTTTCCTCTCTTAGTCTATATTCAATACAAGCAAAAGTGCGTTCAAGTCCCTGATCTAGTGATATTTTCTATTTGTCGCACCCATCACCATAAGAACATATTAGCAAGTCTTAAAGTACCTAGTCTATTTTTAAAAATGGACTGCTTAAATTCTGGGTCTCACTTTTCATGCTAAAGATTACAAGATTTACCCTTTGATTGGATAATAAAATTTCAATTACATATTGCATTTGGGAAAAAATGTAACTTTACAAAAGATGAGTTTACAGTTACTTTCATTTTCCTAAATGTGAATTATTTCAAAAATGAACTGAGAAATTTCTTTTTCTACTTTCCAGTTCCATGAATCTGAGTATGAACATAGTGCATTAATACTTTCAAATTCCACTGCTGAGGTCTAACATTTAATCAAATTTTAGGTGTTAACCTTTTTGCTTTTGAAAATTATGGTCTATTTCCAAGCAAAAGGAGGCATATGTTAAGACTTATATCGACTGTTTCACATAGGAAAAAAAAAACCTTGAGAATAATAAACACAAAAAAGTCTTCAAAACTGGAATGGAATCATTTGGTCCCACAACGTTCCTTAATTTTAGATTTTACTATGGTATAAGATTTTACCTCTCAATTTTTGTCTATAACAATAAACAATTTTCTTTTTTAACAATCTGAGTTTGGCGAAGAAAAGAGTAGCCTTGTTGTGCTTCCTTACCATGCTATTACCCATTCTGTTCAGTATATTATCCCTAGATTTTCTTTGGACCCTGAAATAAGTTGGAAAATTCATCATTGGTACTTTAGAGTTTAACACTCAGGGGAAAAAAAGTGGTTTTGTGCAACCATATCTGGAATTCCATCTTACCATTAAAACATGCAGAGTGAAGATTTTCTTCTTTTGATTCCTGTACATAAAGTGAGGAATTCTATACAAGTCCTTACATTTTGGCAGACTTATGCATATAAAATAGGCTACTAGGATTATAATCCCCAGATTACAATCCAGATTATAAATATTCTCCTGGCTGGCACTGTGGCTCTGCAGCAGTGAAGTAGTCTTCCCGGAAGGACTGGATATATTCAAATGTTGGTCTTTCATCAGGGTCCATCTTCCAGCAAAGATTCATCAATTCATGCAGAGATTCTGGACAGCCTTGAGGGCAGGGCATCCTATATCCTTGTTCCACCTGTTCCAGAACTTCACGGTTTACCATACCTAACACACAACATTCAAACGTTAAAAAAAAAAAATCCTAAAAAAATGATCCTAACCATCACTAGCAAAACAGAATAAATCCCCTAATCACTAGCTGTATATCAAGGTATGTTAAGTTTATTTAGTAAAAGATTCTTTTAACAAAAAATAAAATTTAGGCATCAGAGTATATCCAGAGAAACTTAGAAAATGCTAATCTATATTTAAACATGTTCAATTTTTAATTCTGCCTAAAATTTTATTTTCAACACTAATTTCTTCAAAAGCCAATCCCACTTGGTTAATGAGAATTCAGGGTACCATTTTGAAGTAAGATAATTTCTGATATTAATGTTTAACAATGCCTAACCTGGGCACACTTGAAGAATGGAGGCCAGATGGTGTCTGAAAGAACTTTGAAATAGGAATTCCAAGAATTTCAGTCCTGGTTTTGCTAAATATACTAACTAGATAATTATATTGAGTCACCTCCCTGAAACAGTTTCCCTTATCTCATATATTTGTTTGACTTTCTTCTTGTTATTACACACAGTTCCTTTCTTCTACTTCTTTGTAAACTTCCCTCTTCCACCACTGGCAACTCACCCCGTATTGGCAGAGGCTTGGCTGTCTCACCACGTCAGCAAACCCATCATTCCTCCTATCTCCCATATCACCCCCTCTTTTCTGCCTGTCCACAAGGCAAGCTATTCCTCATATCTTCTGCAATATTAAACTGACTGTTAGCAATGAGATTTTTCATAGACTATGATTCCCTTAAAACAATGTAATGAGATTAAATTATTATCTCTATTTCTATTTATAGTTATAATATGAGGAACAAGTGATTCTTTAAAAAACTCTAAAAAAATATTAAAAGAAACTGCATAACTATTACTTTGGGGTCCAACACTTGAAAAAGAAGTTTTCTGTGATTTTCATCTAGGTAAGCAGATTTTAATAATTGAAATCCACTATATTTTACCCAACACAGAAATATAAGCAGAAGTTCTTTGGGAGGAGGAGAAAAGGAGCAGGTACTTAACATTCAAGGAGGGCTTACTTATAATTGGTGAACTTTTCCCCTACTTCTATGCCTTTTTAAATATTTTATGCTTAACAGATTATTAAGATTAATCAATCTAAATAAGCCTGAACCTATACAAAAGTAACCTTCTATTACTAATAATTCTTTTTTTGTCAGGTTCTAAAGAATAAACCCTGGACCCTGCTCCTGTTAAGCATGTACTCTTACCATTAAGTTATATCCCCAGCCCTAATTATCAATAAACTCTTTCATTCAAAACTTTACCCTTCAGAATTTTCTGACAATCACAACTAATGAATTATTTTATGACAACAGTTACATAAGTACAATATGGCAAAAAATGGCCTCTGGTAGAAATACTATCATCTTCAGGGGCCTGGGATTGTGGCTCAGAGGTAGAGTGCTCACCTAGCATGAATGGGGCACTGGGTTCGATCCTCAGCACCACATAAATATAAAATAAAGACATTGTGTCCACCTATAACTAAAAAGTAAATATAAAAAAGGAAATACTATCTTCAGGAAGAGAATTATTTCCTGTAAAGGAATTTCTGAATTTCATAATGAAATACAACTCCCTGAACATAGCACAGAGTTCTTTCTCCCTGATATCTTGGTAAAAAAAGGAGATAGGAAGATTCTAAGATTGTTAATATTTAAAAGGAAATATTTAGCACTCTGTCAATAAATTTAAATATTTCATACTTGTTTGCCTTTGCCACGGTTTATTACAATCCTACAACAAGATTAGCAAACAAGCTATCACTTTACAATGAACACTCTGCTTTGAGAAGAGCCTGCAGTGGATCGGTCTGTGTTACACGTGAATCCTCTTCAAATCATTTAAGACAATTATGCTTATATAGTGTCTTTTGCTTCTTTTTAAAGGCTGGCAGGCTGAGAATTGGGGTGTAGCTCAATGGTAGAGAAAGTCCTCAGCATGCACAAGACCCTACGCTGATCCGAAGCACCATCAACAACAACAACAACAAAAAAGACAATCTACAAATTGTATTTCAATTTTTGTCTGAACATTTAATTTAACCAGGATATCCCAACCATATTAATTTTTTATTATGTATTTTGTAGCTATGTAGTCAGCTGCAAACTCATCGTGGATTTTTATTCTTCCCTGTTGACCCTTTTCTCATCATGAATGCCCCTTTCTATCTCTACTAATATTTCTTGCTTTAAAGTCTACTGCTACACAGGCTATCTTTTGCTTAGCATTTATTTGCACAGTATATTTTTTTCTGTCCTTTAAAATCCAGGCTTATCTGTCATTTAATTAAAATGTTTAGTGTACTTACACGTTATGTAATTATGGACATAGGTAGTTTTAATTTTACCATTCTGTTATTTATTTACTTTTTTCCCATCTATTTTTTCCTCTCTTGCTTTATATTTTGAGCAAGCAAGCAGTTTTTATATTTCCTTTTTACCCTCTTCTTCTAGCTTTTGTTTGGAGCTAGGAATTGAACCCAAGGCCTGGTGCATGCTAAATAGTACTCCATTACACCCTAGTCCTTTTCCTAGCTTTTTCCTTTACCTTTTCTTATTATATTAGTGGTCACTATCAAGATAACATTTCTTTGGTTTATTATTCTTCATTCTAAATAAATACTCTGATGCTTTCCAAACAATGAAAGAAATTAGAAGACTCACCTGTTATTCCTTTACCTCTGCCCTGCCCCCTGTCCTCTGTGTGGTCATAGAATATATTTTTTCATGCATTATAAAATCAGAAAGATACTTTTATTGTTGGTGTTTTAGATCAGCAGTTTTCAAATACTTTGAAGCCATCATTTCATTCTTTCCTGGTTTCCATATCCTGACAGAGTTAGCTGCTGTGTAGATAATATACCACACATCTCTATGACTGTTTGGCTTTGATTTTAAAATTGGATCATGATATAATTATTTGAAGTTTACTGAGTTTATTTTAATTTATCCTGCTTAAGAATGACTAAGTTTATTAAATTTGTGGGTTGTGTCACCCACCTGCACTATCAGATTTATAAAGTTTTTGGCTATTATTTTTTCAAAAATTGTTCTTCCACTTTTTCTCTCATCTCCTTCTGGGACTCCAATTACATATAAATTAGACCTGAAATTTCACTATACCCCACTTTATTTCATTCACTTTGTTCTATTTTTTCCAAGCAGTTTATCTATGCATTACTTTTGATATTTTATATTAATGTACCTTCAAATCTACTAATCTTGTCTTCTATGTCCATCTAATGTGTTTTTAATTTCATAAATACAGTACTGAAATTTCCATTTGAATCTATAAGAATTCCAAATGAAACTACTTAACATGCTGTTTTTTTTCCTCCAACCATATTGCATGTAGAGAAAGCAGAGCTAGATTTTATCTAGTGTTATGATTTTACCAACAATACTGAGAAAAGGCAAAGGAAAAAAATTGTAAATGTAAGAGATTATAATGCTTGACCATTAAATTTAAGGGGTATAAGGGATAGCTACCGGGGTGGTAGACTCAATGGATTGAATATCCTGGTAGTATAAAGAAATTTCTACGGTTGAGGTAGAGACAGCTGGCAAGATGTAAGTTGACAGTAGACATATTAAACTTCAATTGAGAGGTGAGCAGTTACTGGTTATGTTAAACCTTTAAGGTATGAATAGTGAGAAGATTACAGAGGAGGAGGAGGAGGAGGAGGAGGAGGAGGAGGAGGAGGAGGAGAGTTTAAGCTGCAAGAGACTAGGGCAACTGACATATGTATTAAGATGGCCATGAATTAAAGTATGAATGGAGTTTTAATAGAAAGAGTGATGGGGAGTCAGTATTAAGTGAGGAGAACTTGAATGGTATCAGCAAATAATAGCAAAAGGGGAAAAGTGGGAGATAAAATTTGATGGCATTAGCTCTAAAGTTGAAAATATTAGAAAGGAAGGATATATATGTAAAACCCATAGGAGTAGCATAGCTATTTTTCCTGAAGATTGGATTTTATATACTTTCACTCTCAACTATTAGAATATTTCAGTAGAAAAGTTTAAGAGGCAACAGAATAAACAAATATTCAATTGTCACTGAATTTCAAATAAGCTAAAATTTCCTCTTACCCCAAAAGCTTATTTTTAAGAGACAGCCATTTTAATTTTTTCTCCTTTAGTAATGACAGATACATTTATTGTCAAAAAAGTCTATTGAAGAAAATAGGGCAAATATATACAAAAATACATCAATCACACTAATAGAAAAGAACAATTACCTGGGGTACAGCAGGATATTTGTGATATGCTTCTGATCTGAGATAATGGTATGGATAAAAGGCACTTGTGGAAAACATTCTAAGGAGAAAGCTAAGATGGACCTCAGGCACACCTCCCCTGCCCTATCTCAGGATTGTGACTCTTATGGTTGCTCTCCATCCAATGCCAAAATAAACAGATGGGGACTTGGAAAATGAGAAATAAAGATCCTCCTTTTATGTTTTAGCTCCTAACATACTCCTATTAAAGTCGTGATGGGCTGGATGTTGTGGTGCATGCCTATAATCCAAGAGGCTTGGGAGGCTGAGGCACTAAGCAACTTAGCAAGATCCTATCTCAAAAAATAAAAAGGGCTGGGGATGTGGTTCAGTGGTTAAGCACTTCCAGGTTCAATCTCTAGTTTAAAAAAGAAGTCACTGATGGGATAACCAAGAGCAAATGAGATGCAAACTTACCTGGATATCGCACTCTCCCCTTTGTTACCAATTCTGTCTGTAGAATTCCGAATGACCACTCGTCAGACTTTATTGTAAATGGACCATACAGTGCAGCTTCAGGAGTCGTCCATTTGATTGGAAATTTTGCACCTAAAAACATATTGGCAATCTTGTTTAACTGTTTATTAAAAGTCTATCTTTGTGGGCTGGGGATACAGCTCAGTTAGCAGAGTGCTTGCCTTGCATGCACAAAGCCATGAGTTCAATCCCTAGCACAAAAACAAACAAACAAACAAATAAATAATTTTTTAAAAATCTACTTTTATAACTATAGTAAAAGCAGTGCTAATCCTTTGTCAATATCCTTACTATATACATCATCAGTGTCAAATTCTAACAATAGAAGAGACATGAGAAAAACTCTTTAATTTTTGAAATTTATATTAAAATGAATCACATTTCTTCCTTATAGTACTGATTTAAAAAAGGAAGTTAGTGGAAGGAACAGAACATCATTCAAGAAAATACAGGTAGAGGCTCTAGTAAGTAAAAAATATGGATCATAAAATCTGTAACTTTTAAGTTCAGTCTGGCACCCAGCAGTTCTTCTAATTATGTGCTGATAAAGGAATATTTTATTAGATTCTAATGGCTACTGATTTTCAACCATAGTTTCTTTTCAATTTTATAATATATTTCTGGAAAATTTTATTGTGCCATCACTTTTAAAAGCTCACATTAATTTACTCCAATATTTAGTGCATACTTTTATGCACAGGCATTATACTAATCATTATGGGTACATAAAAACATGAATTTATACACTTATAATGTTAATAAGTTTATGGGTATCTTGAAGTTACTTATACATGTATGCATAGCAGTATAAAATAAGTTCTTTAGATTGTTTGGCAAACAGAAGATCAGTTTTCACTAGTATAATCACAAAGGTCTTATTAAAAGATGCTATTGGGGGTCCTGTACAGTACAAGATGTTTAGAGGCCTGGCCTCTACTCACTAGATGCCAATAGCAGCCTCCACATTGTAATAGCCAAAAATGTCTACAGACATTGTTGGATGTCTCTTGGGGCTGGAGAGTGACTGTCCCTTGATTGAGAACCATTAAGCTAAGGTAAGAGTTTCAAAATTCATGAAGTTTGTTAAAGAAAAGAAAGAAATTTTTTAAAAAAAATTATTTGTTGATATGCTAAAATAAATATAAAGAAGCTATTATTAATTATTCTTCAAATGCAAAGAACACCTAGCCAAATCCTTGCAGGAAATAACTATCAAAAAATCACAGCAGTAGGGCTGGGGATGTGTCTCAAGCGGTATCGTGCTCGCCTGGCCTGGCATGCTTGCGGCCTGGGTTCGATCCTCAGCACCACATACAAACAAAAATGTTGTGTCTGCTGAAAACTGAAAAATAAATATTAAAAAAATTATCTCTCTTAAAAAAAATCACAGCAGTATTCATTATATATAATTTTATGAATAAAATCAATGTTTTTGTGACTCTTCTGAGAGGACCTGTAATTATTCTTACTCTATAAAACTGCATATTGAAAAGAGTTTTAAGTGAGAAAAAAACAAAGGACAATAGATTACAAGCATTTAAATAAAAGTACTCTTACCTTGTCTTGCCGTGGATTCATTGTCTTCAATTAATCTTGCTAAAACAAAATCTGCTATTTTACACAGAAGATTTTCTCCTACAAGAATATTAGCAGCTCAAAGATCTCGGTGAATATAGTTCATTCTTTCAATATATGCCATACCATAAGCAATCTTGGAAAGGAAAAAACAGATACATACAAAACATGATGCAGAAGGAACCAGGGAGAAGATAATTTTGGTTAATGTTTAGTAGATCACTGGAAAATCATATATCTCAAAAGAAGATGATAGTAACAGGCATATTACTCAGGAGCTAGTAGGTAAAATAGAAAACACTATAATAAAAAAGCAGGCTAAATCCACCTTTTAAAAATTGTACACATCCCCAGCACAACCACCAAAAAACCCACCAAAAATCTAACACCTTTTTTGAGGGTACCACTCAGTGTATCTAGTAACCATTAGCAGCTCAATGTCCTAATGTCTTCCTGTGTCAGTGGTTGGGAGAAAAGATAAGTCACAGGGTTATTTAGAACTTCTGGATAAAAGTCTATCAAAGTTCGCATCAGGCACAGCCTAAGATGTCCTGTAAGTACAGGTGGAAAACAGTAAATGAATTTGCAGCCTAACATGGCCTGCAAACTGTTTTTATATTGCCCGAGAACTAAAAATGGCTTTTCTATTTTTAAAGAGTTGTAAGGAGAAGGAGGATGGGGTCTGACAGAGATTGTATATGGCTCCTAAAACCTAAAACATGTACCTGACTTAAAAAAAAAAAAAAAAAGGTTCGGATACCCTAACACAGAGTATCTAGAATTTTGACCTCAAGGCTTGGCATATGCCAGTGTTATATGTATAGTTCCTCTGTATAAAGTTCCTCTAAACTGCCAGATTCTGTGGCCATGTGGAAGCTCACTGAGAAGTAAAAGCTGCATTACCAGTTATGTCAACTGAGTTCAATAAAAGGCCCTTCGAACACCTATAACATATCTGAATAGAAACATTACACTTTAATAAAACAAAAAATTCAGAAGAGTTAAAAAAGATTTTTTTTGTGGGGGGAGGGTTCCAGGGACTGAATCCAGAAGTGCATATTAACCATTGAGCTACAATCCCTAGACCCTTTTATTTTGAGATTGGGTCTCCCTAAGCTTTTGAGGTTGGCTTTAAACTTGTGATCTTCCTGCCTTGGCCTCCTGATTCAATGGGATTATGTGTGTACTACTCTGGCTAGCCTAAAGAGACTCATTCTTTTTTTTTTTAATATATATTTTTTTGGTAAGAAGCATGATATTTAGATGTTTTTTCCTTTTTTTTAAGTTGTAGATGGGCACAGTACCTTTATTAATTTATTTTTATGTGGTGCTGAGGATTGAACCCAGGGCCTTGCACGTGCTGAGCGAGCACTCTAACGCTGAGCCATAACCCCAGCTCAAAAGACTCATTCTTAACAGCATATTGCCATTTTAATTCTTGTTTAGGACCATAGTAAATAAAAAATTCAGCATACACTTTAGATTTCTAATATTTTCTTTGGAAGAGTAATCATCCATTTTAATTTTCTTGCTTTTTTTTTTTTTTTGTACTGGAGATTTAACCCAGGGCAATTTACCACTGAGCTACATTCCCTGAATCCTTTTAATTTTTTCATTTTGAGACAGGGTCTCACTAAGTTGCTGAGAGGTTCACTTTATTGCTAAGGCTGGCCTGGATCTTGTAATCTTCCTGCCTCAGCCTTGAGAGTTACTGGGATTACAGACATGAGCTACCATGCCCAGCCATTTTAATTTTCTCAGATTTATCTGTTGAAATATAAATAGATTTTGTATCTGTGAAAACGCTTTCTAAAGGGTCATAATATATGGGATAGCACTGAACTGGGAGTTCCATAGCTAGTTTTAATATGTTCTGGTGTGAACAAGTTTTGTAAATTTTAAATCCCTCTGGTCTTTAGATACTATATTATTTGTAATACTAGGAGCTCACGCTGGATTATCTCCAACATTCCTTTCTGTTCTAAAATTCATTTACTTTTCTACATAAACCGTATTATTTAGGTAAGATTATTCTACATTTTAAATGTTAACTTTCAATTCAAGTTGATATATCTATATGCAAATACCTGAGCAGCCATATCGACCAGCTGTGGAAGCTTCAAATATTTTCCATCTTCTTCCTTAAGGAAATCTAATAAACTTTCTGTAAGAGACAGTGAAATATCCATGGAAAATAAGTAGATTTTACATTAAGATTGACATAAATATTCCTCTACCCCCAAATGACCAAACTCTAACAAAATTTCTCAACTTTTTATTTTAAAAAAAGTTTCTTTCGTAGTTTTGAAATTTCTGAATAATTACCTCAAAGATTCTAGAAAAGACCCCTAAACTGAAATTTATTCTCTTTATAACACATGAAAAAAAGGAAAAATGTACCATTTTCCCTTTCCCTACAGAAAATGTCATCAAATTGGTGTCATTCTTTCCTGCTTTGATCAAGATTTTAAGTTTTATATCCCAAAATATATTTTTTAAAAAATACTTTTTCAGTTGTTGATGGACTTTATTTTATTTATTTTTATGTGGTTCTGAGGATCGAACCCAAAGCCTCACATGTACCAGGAAAACACTCTATCACTGAGCCACAGCCACAGCCCTCAAATAATATAACATTTTAAATCAATATGATTCAAGAATTCAGATATGGTTATAACTAAATAAAGGCAGCTAAATGAGCTGCTGTGGAAGTGCTGGCTTGACCAATGTCTCTTAATTTTAGCAGAAATTATAATGGAACAGCAAAATACTATGAATACAGCAAAGTGAAAAGCCAGGAAGAAATGTCTATTTGTTGCCTCTCTCTATCACTAGTTAAAAACATACACATGCTTCAGTTTAGTAAAGAGAAACCATCAGACAAATCCAAACTAAGATTTATTTTATAAAACATAAAATTGGATTGTTTTCTTAAACAACAATGCTGTGAAACAGAAAGTCAGAGGAATGGCTCCAAGCTCAAGGAGACAAAGAGAAATTACAACTGAATGTAGCAAATGGCCAGGAGATAGGAAAAAGAAATTCCAAGTAATGGAAGCAAGGAATGAAAAAAATCTATCTGTCCAAAACAGTGGGTTTACACTGGAGCACATAAGGCAATGAGTCTGGATGTATTATAGGGGCCAACTGCTAAGCTAAAAACCAAAATGGGGAATTTCTGAGTTTTAAAACTAGAAAGGACTTTTGTTATCTTGTATTCTTAACCTCTTACCTAGAAATAATCCTAAACTAGTGATCTGACAACACAGAATTCTAACATGTTCTCAAAATTAAATAATTTGTAAAGTAATACAGAGATAAATGAACCATTAGCTTTACTTCCATTATATTTCTTTTGTTAGCAATGTCTTGATTTAAATTTCTTCCTTCTCCCTTTCTCCTTTGTCTTCTAGTTCAAGCAGAGTACTCTTTGAAAAGGTATACTTGGAAGCTGTTTACAGTAGAAACTCTTCCCAAAGAGAGCCATGAATTATTGGGTTTAGGTATGTTTTGACTATCAATTAACAGGCTATGTCAGTTTGTTTCAGTCCCTTTTGAGAAAAAAAAATTCCTATAGCAAATATGTATCTTGTTGTTGCCCTTGTTACCACTAGAGGAAACTATATCATTGGTCAAGGTAGACTATGGAGAGGGTAACATAACCCGTGCAGTTATTTAGTTTGATTCAAGAGAGTAAAAAAATAAAATAACTTAAAAAATAGATCAAGGGCTGGGGTTATGGCTTAGTGGTAGAGTGCTTGCTAGCACATGTGAGGCACTGAGTTTGATCCTCAGCACCACACGAAAATACATAAATAAAATAAAAATATTGTGTCCATCTACAACTTAAAAGAAAAAAAAAAGATCAAATTCAAATGGGTAAAAATTGAGCCAGTAAGCATACTTGCAGATTTACTGGTCCTTCTTCTAAAGCATCAGTAGCCTAGGGATGAAGAGGAAAGAACATCAACTTTCTTTTCTCTTTTTCTTGGCCATAACTAGCTCTGTTACAGAAGATCTCACCTTGTGGTCTGTGTTTGAAAGATGGAGAAACTGCAGTTGACAGTACTGGAGAAAAGAAGTTTCTAGGAGTCCTGAGTATACAGACTGTGTTTACATTAAAACAAATTTCCTTTAATTTTACCTTTTTTCTTTGCTTCAGTACTACCTGAATATCATTCTGATTTTATCATTTTAACTCAGTTTGTATATTTTGTTGTATATTTTGTTTTTTTCCTTCAGTCAAATCTACTTTCATTTATTTTTATGTGGTGCTGAGTGTCCATCTACAACTAAAAAACATATTTAAAAAAAAAAAACCTCTTTCAAAATAAATTCAAACTGCCTAGTCATCCTTTAAAACTTTGTAAATCCTCCAGAATAACTGGAACTAACCACTATTTCATTAACAAAGTGTCACATTTTGGGGGGCATGGTGGCACATGCCTGTAATCCTAGCAATTTGGGAGGCTCAGACAGGAGGATGGCAAGTTCAAGGCCAGCCTGGACAACTTAGTGAAACCCTGTCTCAATTAAAAAAAAAAAAGGAGAGAGACAGACAGAGAAAGAAAGAAAATAAAAGAAAAAAGGGTGTGGGGGTGCTGGTAATATAACTCTAGTGGTAGAGCATTCCCGAGTTCAATCCCCAGACTAACAAACAACAACAACAAAACCAAAATGTCCCATTTCTCTTTTCAAATGCTTCCAAAAATAATCATAAATTAGAAAGTACTATGCAATAAGACTCCATTTTTATAAAAACTGAAATGAATGATTCTTTTGTAAAGAAGTTACCAACATGAATATTCCAAGAGATACTAATATACACTTACCTTTTGACATAAATTCAGTGACAATGTAAATTGGTTCTTCAGAAACAACAGCATAGAGTGGAACAAGTTTATCTATCGTGTCTTAATTTTTTCATTATCTGAGCTTCTTGAAGAAAAGCTTCTGGCATCATTGTACCTGGTTCTAGTGTTTTGATTGCTACTTTTGTGGTTCCATTCCATGTTCCTAGAGAAACAATACCTCTTACTATTTTAATCAATATTTTAAGGGATTTTAGAACAAATTTCAATGAATAGCAATTATATTACATATTTAATATTATATATATATTTTTGTAATAAAATTGCGGCACTTTAATCTGTGGCTAAAAATTGACAAAAACCAAAAATTCAGGCTTCTTACCCATCCACACTTCACCAAAACATCCTTGTCCTAGTTTAACCTCTAGTCGCAAAGATTCTCGAGGGATTTCCCAAGCATCCTTTGCTAGACCTTGAGTCTGGGGTTTCACAGTTGGACACACGGTTGTTACCTTGTGGCATAAACCATCAGCATGTTCTAGATAAATGAATAAAACTACAATGTAAAAATGAATTATGTATAAAAATTAAGCTACAGAGTATATAAATGCTTAAAAGGGGCTCATAAATTATAGAAAAACTGTCATCAGTTTTTCTCTAAAAACAAAAAGGAAGTTGTCTACAAGAAGCAAAAAAAACAAAAAAAAAAACAAAAAAACAAAAAACCCACATATAAGAAGTGAAACATTTTGTTAAATATATTTTTATGTTATTGTTTACTGAATACTTATGCTCTAGCTATTATGTTAATTTGGCTCTTTATAAATTGCTCATAAAAATGAGGCTTGGAAAATTTAGGAAACTTTCTCAAGGTCCCACAGTTAATAAGTGATGGGATTCAAAGCCAGTTCTGTCTACCTCCAAATTTCTGATTTAATAAATGGGATTTATTTGATCCCTAAGAGAATGCTTTTATTAATTGTTATTTCTTTTTTTGTTGTTGTTTTTTTCCTGGAGATTGAACCCAGCACTTTACCACTGAGTCACATCCCTAGCCCTTTTATATTCTGAAACAAGATCTTGCTAAATTGCTTAAGGCCATAATAAATTGCTGAGGGTGGCTTTAAACCAGCAATCCTCCTGCCTCAGCCTCCCAAGCAATGGGGATTACAGCTATGCACACCACTGTTCCCAGCAGGAAAAAATTCACTTAGTTAACTGAATTTTGAATAAGAGAGCCACAATGTAAGGAACTTTAGATTTATAATGTGTTGATCTGTGCATCTTTCTCATACAGTCTTTCTTATTGTAAATGAGACATGTTTCCTCCCATTCTCATCAAGAATGGTTACCAACCACGCAAATTTTCTATTCTAGCAAGGGCAATTATGTGTTGGCACTGCTTGGTAACATATTTGATTGATGTCAAGACTGCTGATTGACTTGGTAGACTCAGTTTATAGTTACCTGTCATTGAAGAAGATATTACCATGGAAACTTTCCCTCCTCCAGTACTAATAATTTAAAGACTTAGATGCATTTACATAATGAATTGATAATGAAAAATTCTGAGACATAAGACTTCACAGTTGAATATTTCCAAAATCTTTGAAAGACAAGAATATCTATAGTTGCCACAGGTTAATCTTCTAAGAAAAATACACCTTCAGACCATATTTTATTGGGTTTATATTCTAGGAAATCTTAGGAGATCAGCCGCTGAAGGAAAAGGTAATCCAAGAGGATATGTGATACAGCTTTTTGTGTCAAAGTGTTTAGCTTTAGCTACTTACCTGTGTTTATAAATAAAATATTTGCTTTTATGTTTTTCATTTATTTCCATAATATATTTTGGGGGAGGGGGTACTGGGCATTGAACTCAGGGACACTCAACCACTGAGACACACCATATTTTGTATTTTATTTAGAGACAGGGTGTCACTGAGTTGTTTAATGCCTCGCTCTTGGCTGAGGCTGGCTTTGAACCCACTATCCTCCTGGTCTCAGTCTCTGGAACTGCTGGGATTTAAGGCATGTGCCACTGCACCCAACCTCAAAATGTATTTGTACATTATGAAATGGAACTCCACTGTAAAAATTATGCTTGTAAGATATAAAAATTTCAACAACAGTCTAATTTTAGCACACTATCCAATAACCCAATTCAGATACTAAGAACTACCTGTTCTCATTTTAAAACTAGAATACTAACATACACTGGGCACATACTGTGTATAAAGTAGTAGTATGCTAACCCTTAAGAGAGATGAGGACATGAATTTTGTTCTCATACAACAGAGCATGAGGAAATAATTTTTAGCTGTGTAGTGTTTCACCAATTTCTGCAGAGTGTCAAATTGTGCTCTGGTTGTTAGATAGTAGCCATCATTGTCAAGTTTCCTAATTTTGTAGTGTTTCACATTGTCACCCCTTACTTCATCCCAATCACGAATAGAGAGGGAATAAGCACCTGGGAGAAAGAAAATAAATGCTTATTATCTCTTTCTTAAAATACTGGACAAACAAAATTTTATATTAATATAATAGTAATCATACCTTTAGTGGTTTCACTTTCTCTTACTAAGAATATACCTCGTTGATTGCCAGGATTCAAAAGTAATCTTTCAGCATCTTTTCTCCCCATTTTGCCAAAATACCATCTAGAAAAAAATTAATGATGTTTTGATTTGGGAAGGTTTGAAGGTCAGAAAAATTATATTCACAAATAAATAAGAGTGAAATGGGATAGGAGAGCTGACAAAGAATAGCTACAGAACATGCTTAGGATATAGTAAAACATAAATTTTTATTTATTAAAGAAGAATTTACAAATATCACTGTTAAAATATCTGATAGTATTTCCATGTACTGACTACTCAACATGTCACTGGAACTCTACCTGGCAGTCATGGAAACAGCAAATGGAGAAAGACAGCAAATAACAGATCTTTTCTGTCAGTGACACATATAGGTAGGAAGAACAGAAGTTGTTCTCTGATAACATGTGATCACCTGTATTGATAAGATCTAAGTATATAATATTCAAATTATGAGGAACTCTAATTTCATATGAGTTTGATTTAATAAAGTTTAATGAATAAAAATGACAATCTTTGCTATGAAAAGACTCACAGAACAGTGAAGAAGGCAAAAGAACAAAAGTAACAAATGTTATAATAAAAATAGTTATTGAGGCAAATGTTAATAAAAAAAACAAGTATTGATAACCCCTAGCTATATGCAAGACGCTGTGTTAACTGTTGTAATATGAAAAAGAGGTTATTATTTATGGATTCCAGAACAACTAGTTGGACCAAAAAAGTAATATGTCATTGAAACTGACTTCTAACATTTTAGAAGTTGTAAGAATAGTACACAGAACTCCCAAGTTCCCCAGCTGTTAATATTTTACTTTGTTATATTCTTTATTTCCCACCTTCCTTTATATGTTGGGTGCATGTGTTTACATCTTTTTTCCCCTTTGAACTGACTGAATGTTGCCAAAATGCTGAATCATTACCCTAAATACTTTAGTGTATGCTTTGTAGAAGACAAGGATACTGTCCTACATAACCACAATGCAAATACCTAAATCAAGAAGTTAAACACTGAAACAATCTCCTCTCTGAGGTAAATTTTGAAGAAAGTCTGCAGAATATGAAAAGGACTAGATAATTTTAAAAACTAAGTGGAAAACTAAAGGAAAAAGACAAGGCATAAAAATATGATTAAGATTTACTCAGGATACCAATCTAAGCAGATACTACAGCATTAATTATGAATTCTCAAGTAACATCTATTAATGATACATTAGCTGTATTAAGACTGGTATGTAATTGTGTGTAAAATTGTGGCTAAGTAGAATGTGCATTAAAACATTTTAAAAATCAAAATAATCAATAAAATATGAAGTACTGCCATACTCTTCTGCCTGAATGGAATCTGCAGGCGCTACATAATTGCTAGGGATGTAACCATTCTTTCCTGTAGCAATTGATCTTGCTTCCCACCAGTCTCCTTCCCTGAAACACATAAAACAACAATTACCACAACGTATAATATATTGCACTTTCTTATTTCAAGTAAATGAGAGATATAACTTCCATTTTTCTACTTATGCATTCACTTTATCAAGAATTAAACTTATTAAACTTATTAAAAATAAGTTAAATGAATTAAAGAAATTAAGACTAAGCAAAAGTATAATTACATACTACTACAATAAATCAACAACAAAAGCCCCAAACACCATACACTAAAAATTCAATTATAGTATCTTTTATTTCTCTTCATAATTCTTTCAACCTAAGACAATAAACTATACTGAACTAAGTAGTTTTGAATAAACTTTCAAATTATTCATCTTTGGCTGAATTTCTTAAGAGCTTGAGATAATTTGCTTACCATAATACTCCCCAATTTAAGGTACAAACTTAGTGGTTTTTAATATATTCATAGAGCTGTATAGCCATTTCATAATAAATTTTAGAATATTTTTTACCACCACAAAAAGAACCCCAATACTTATGAGTAATCACCTCCAACCCCTTCCACTATTGGCAACCACTTAACTGCTGTCCATCTCTATGGATATGAATATTGTGGGCATTTCATATAAATGGAATGATTTATGTGGTCTTTTGTGACTGGCTTTTCACTCAGCATATATTTTTTTCAAGGTTAATCTATGTTTTAGCACATATCAATAGTTCTTTGTTGTTGTTGAATGCTTTTCTTTTTAACAGTACACAAAATTATAATGTTCTTGTTTTAGTCATTTTAGAAAAAAAATTATGAGGCCTGAGCACTCCTTATAGAAAAGCAATTAATAATAAACAATAATAAAAAGCTCAATTTCTAGAAAAATGTTATCTAAAAATAATTCAATATACTCAAATTAAGTCATAATTCAGAATATGAGAACTATATGGTTTGTGATATAAAAACCTTGACTGTTACAAAAGTAATATGAAAAGAACAAATATTAGTCTCTAATAAGGATGATGTACATGACATTCACTACTTAAAATTAAGTGTAGGGATAGGGTTGTGGCTCAGTGGCAGAGCACTTGCCTAGCATGTGTGAGGCACCATTGACCAAAAAAAAAAAAAATTAAAAAAAAAGATTAAATGTATTTTTTAGACCAAAATTTTTAAAATATTCATTGATTTTGCTCTCAAAAACTGAAATGGAAAGCCCTTTGGTAATTCAAACATTTACAAACTCGTACATTTGGTTTTTGGTTTTCTAGTACGTTAATTATTTTGAAACATACAAATAGAATTGTATTTGATCCTGATAAGCAATCATGATTCATATGAACCAAATACCTACTGAGTGATAGATGCCACTCAGGATGTGTGGAAAAAAGGTAAAAAGACAGTCCTTAAATTTAAAAAACTCAGTCTAGAGTGGGATTTTGCAGCCTCAATAATACTGACATTTTGGATTTGATAAATCTTTGCTGCATGCATAGTAGGATGTTTACCAATATCACTGGCCTCTATTTCGTAGATGACAGTAGCAACACCTTGATGACAACCAAAAATATTTCCAGCCTTTGCCAAATATCTCCCAGGTAATTTTGCCCCAGGTTGAGAACTACTAACCTAAAAGAATGACAAGCTAAGTGACAAATTAAAAGTTCCCTGGGAGCTGGGACTGAAGTCTGCATAAGGTGCTATGTTAATACCTAATAGAAACAATATAGCAGGACATGGGTTGTAGAGCATAAATGTTAGAACACTTGTCTAATATACAGGAGGCCCTGGGTTCAATCCCCAGCACAAAGGAAGGGACAGAAAAAGGGAGAGAAGGAGGAGAATGGAGAAACAGTCACTCCAGAAAAAAAGTAGTATGTGTGAAGGCATGGAAAGGGCAAGAAACTCTAGTGTACTTAGAAAATTCCACCTACTACAGTATGGCTGATTGGTAGAGTTAAAAAGGATTTGAAGAAACACTTAATAAATCCTCAGGGAATGATGGCTACTCATGTTTTTTTTTTTTTTTTTTTTTGACTGACTTGCTTTAAAGCAAGACAGTCATGATCGTATTTTACATTCTGGAACAATAACTGGTAACAGATGGAAACAAGGATAGAGGGAAACATGACTGGAATCAAAGGGACTATAAGTATATATTTCAAGAAGTTATAAGTGATTGTTATGCTTGCTAATGAAATTATGGGCTGGTTTTCCAAAACAAGGATCAAATTTTCTATGTGGATCACTAAATGACAGAAAGTCTTGAGAGTTACATAAGGAAAAAGCAACTTAATTTGGTCCATTTGGGAGTACAAAAGTTTCTTATTCAACTTTTTGGCTTTGTCTTTTAGAAAAAAGAAAAGATCTTTAAATCATCTGGATACTTAAATAGGAACAAAGAATTTTTTATAAAAGATTTATAAAGTAATATATTTGCATATGCCCCCTCAGTAACTCTTCATTTAAAATTTTTTTTTATTAGCTACAACTCTTCATTCTTAAATCTCTACTCTTTATGGCTGAACCACAGCAGCACAATTTGTAGAAGTAGTAACTTCTATAGGCAGTATTATGTCACGTGTCTCAAGGAACTAAATCTATCCAGCACAGAGGTCAGAGATTCATACCCTGTCATGCTTATCTCCAGATCATAAACTAGCTTATAAGTTTCAATGTAAAGAACAAGTGTCTGTCTGTATTTCTCCCTCTCAGAATACTCAACACTTACGTATTGTTAATTATTTGAAATCTTTCACCCTTCTTAAATGAAAGATCTTCTGTAGTTCTAGCTGCATAATCATATAAGGCCACAAATATAGTAACACCACCTAGCAAAGGAAAAAAAGACCAAGGTAAATTATATAGATAAAATGAAACAAAAGAGAAATAAAAAAAATATTGCCAGCAAAAATCTTATTTTTTCTCTCTAGTTTTCAAAATCTATTTTTAGACAATTGGGGCTTCTAAAAGTTGGGGCTCTAAGCAGCTGGAGTTTAAATAATGAGATGTTCTCTTAAGACCTTCCACAAAATCACTGTAGTTTACATATTCTAAAACTCTATAGACTCGGAAACAAATTTAATTTTGATTCTGAACCAATGCCTCTGGCATGAAAAGACAGTCAAATTTCGAACCAATTCTTTGGAAGGAAGAACACTACTGGAGCACTATAGACTACTGACATTAATCTTCTCAACTTCTTATAAACAACAGGTGAACATTTACAACCATAATCATTAATACTAAACACTAGGGTTTTAGTAAGATTAACTTACTATATACTTACCTTAAAAATAAAACTGTTGGGTTTGTTGTGGAAGTTTAATGGCATGGCCGATATGAATTATAAAGTATAAATTCCAAAAATAACTCATATTTAGCAACATGTGCAGATGCTTAAGAGAAGAGCGCACTGAACAGCCAAACTATTATATGTAAGCAAAACAAATAACAATAGAACAAATGTATACAATATGCATGACTTGTCAGTGCTTAAAATTATTTCAGACAGGTATTCTGGCTAAACTTCCCATAATATATAACTTGTTTTATTGTATATATTTATCATATATGACACAATGTTTTGAAACATGAATACACTGTGAAATGGTTAAATCAAGTTAATTCACATATGCATTGCTTCACATATTTCTTTTTTTGTGGTGAGAAAACTTAAAATTTCTCAGCAAATTTGAAGATTACAATACGTTGTTATTAGCTATGGTCACTAGGTTGTACTATAGACTTGAACTTATTCTTTTTTAATTTTTTTTTCAGTGCTAGAGATCAAGCAAGGCATCGCACAAGCAAGGGCATCGCACAAGCAAGGCAAATGCTCTATCACTGAGCTCTGTTCCAACATATTCTTAATTTCAATATGTATATATTTTACTCAATGTAATTCTGCTGACTTGGCAAATATCAATGGTTAGTTTACATCCATCCATCAATAGATTTTTTTTAATGGTAGGAAGAAAGGCAGTTAGTAAAATTACAGACTAAGCAAAAATATGAAATGTAGAAAGCAGTATAAAACGTACTGTCTCTAAATACAAAATGTAAAAAGCAGTATAAAATCTACCGTCTCTAAATATAAAATAATAGCAAACCAAAGTTCATTCATCTGGCTTCTATTCCAAGTTTTAGTCATGTACCAACTGCTTTTTGACATCACTACTGAATGTGTAATAACCATTTAAAACATGTACAAAATGAAGCTCTTGATTTTTCTTCTCTAACCTGTATTTACCCAAATCCTCTCTATTTAAGCAAATAGCACTAGAATCAAGTCAGGTAATAACTTGAGCCAATTCTACTACTAATACTACCAGTTCTACATCTATAATATTTCATTTATCTATTTTCCATTTCCACTGCTGCCCCCTAAATCCCAATCCATGTCATTTCTTACTGGGACTGCTGGGGCTATGAGTACTGGCTACTTAATCTACTTCTCCACAGAGCAGCAAGAATGAGTTTTTTTAAAAGGGAATTCCATCATGCAAAATCCTTTACATATAATCTTGATGAGCTTCTTCCCAGCTTCAGAAAAAATCCAAACTCCTTACTAGAGTCTATGTAGTACTAAGTAATAGTGGTATCCTAACATCAATATCACATCATACAACTCTCCTCTCTGCCTACATTGTTCTTCCCACCAGTTCTTAAAAACTTTCCAGTCCATTTGTTTCTCTTGAACTTTGTGTTTGTTATTCCCTCTTCCTAGAAATTCTGCTCTTTCCTGAGGTCTGCAGATAGTTCATTCTCATCAATCAAATATCAGTTAAAATGATTTCTTCTCAAGGAGGCTTTCCCTGATCAACTACAGGATCATTACCAATTATTCTTGCTAGTTCCTTCATAGAATTAAGAAATACTGATCTCAACTTATTTAGTTGTTTGTTCACTAATTATTGTTCAATCAACATTATTAGGTAAACTCTATCAGGAGAGAAGCCTTGTTTGTCTTGCCCATCTCTTATACCTATATGCAAAGACACTCTGTTTTTTACAAGAGTTAATAAGTGAACATCTTTGAATGGGGTATTTCATATGAATAAATACTTTTTCTTTTTCTTCAGTACTGGAGACTGCACCCAGATTGTAGTTCTACCACTAAGCTACATCCCCAGTCATAGCCCTTTTTATTTTGAAAAAAGGTCTCTGTAAATTGCCATAGTTGGCCTCAAACTTGTGATCTTCCTGTCGCAGCCTACACAGTTGTTTGGATTACAGGTGTGCACCACCATGTCCACTATGCACATCAATAAAAATTTAAAGTAACTAAAGTATGTCTTTTAAGTATTAAAATTTATTTTAATCATTTTGAATTAGTAACTTTCAAAAACATATAATCCTGAAAATAAGTTAAACTTTTTACTAATGACAGAAATATCATCATGGCCATAGATTATTGAAATATTTGCAGTCAGAACGCTGGAATTAGGACTGTGATTGTGGTGATGTCCAATATTCTCCAAATGTTGTCTAACAGAATCAGTGTATGGCAGTCCTCACTATTATTGGTTCAGAGGTGAACAAACTGAGGAGACAAATTTATAATCCATGCTTGTGACAGAGATTTCTCCTTTGCCCCCACAGGCTGTTAATAAGGACATATGTTAGGGCTAGGGTTGTGGCTCAGTGGCAGAGTGCTCACCTAGCATGCATAAGGCACAGGTTTGATCCTCAGCACCACATAAAAACAAAATAATGTGTCCACCTAAAACTAAAAGATACATAAATAAATAAATAAATATTTTTTTAAAAAAATAAGAACATATGTTACTCCATTTGATGCTGGTAGCTGTTTATGCCTAAGGATAAACAGAAAACAGATGAAATAAACCCAAATCCTGTTGATATCATGGAACTGCCACACAAATGAATCTTGAAGTTCATCTTCTTTGCTTTAGCTACCTGTGCTTTGTTATTTCAAGGGAAAAGCATCCTGATGCGGGAGCCCTCATGTAACGTAAGAGCTCATTTTCTCTTTTTCAAGTTTTTAAAATCTACTTTTTTAGGGCATTCTGTATCCATGGAAGATTGTCAACTATCTATTCTTGCTGTTCTCTGAAAAGATATGATAATGTAAAAATGGGAGTCCTGCAGTATGACACTGAATTCAAGCTCTTATGCTTATAATCTCTGGGGGAAAAATTTTTCTGAGCCTCAGGATTTTTCTTTTATAAATCATAGTATCTGATAGAAATACTGCATTATCGTGACTGTAATGCCAAATAATTAACACTTATTAAGTAACTACTGGATTACTTTAATACTAGTTAGCACTTTCTAATCCTGAGAAGTTATAAGATTCTTGGAAGAGGAATGTATGTTTTTAATCTTCATTTTCCCAGTGCCTGCCACATATTAATTGCTTAATAATTACTGGTAAATTAATGAAATAATTAAAAGTATAACCCTATCAAACTGTCACCAAATTTCCCAGAACCATATATATATAGAGACTTTAATTTTATGTTAGATATTGAATTTTCACATATACAATTTTTAAAAGTCCTCCAGTAAGATATTTTTCTTAGCAAATAGACCATAAGTATGTACTGCCCAAGGTTATGTTCTCAAACAGGCAACATAATTATCCATTTAAATTTCACCTGTTAAACCAGTAGGATATGAACTTGGCACCACTGAGAATGAGGAAGATGCTCCTCCAAAAGGAGTCACCCCTGAGGATCCTCCAAATGGTGTTATGGAAAGATTGCTAAAATTAACCGAAGTTCCTTTTGCTGAAGATGATGGTGCCACTGCAGTGTGCTCTGCTCCATAATGGCTGACACTTGTACTGACAGGCTCTGGAGTGTTTTCAGTTCTATATTTAATAGCTGGACTTTTGTTTTCTTTACTTTTAATGCAGCCCATTATCAAATCTACAGAGGAAACAGGCAAGTATTTTGAGAAATAGTTAATATACATCATACTTTAAAAAAATACAATGGAAAATATGACTTTAAATAAAACATCCTCCCAGCCTTGCTACCCAGAAAAAAAGCAGTATTAAATTATGTCCCATTATCCTATATATGACAACTATAAAAACTTAAATTGAGCAGCAAATAAACTACAAATAGTAACTTTAAAGGTAATTCTTTTTTAAAAACAGTAATTCTTAGTTGTAGTTTTTCCCATCCTATAACATTCAGAAGAAAGCAGGTGAATGATGATTGCCTGGTAAATTCTGAAAGAGTGAACATTCATAACTTCAGTTATGTAATATTAATTCAAAATATAGCTGTAAATATTAAAATATAAGCAGTCTCAGAAACTCACAGTTGAAGGGTTTTCAGATCACTACTTTAAGTGGACACATTCTAAAGAATGTGAAAATTGAATACACACATCAAAACAAGATGGGTCTGGAAATTTAAGTATATACTGAATTTAAATATATACTGAAAACTATGAAGGAATTATAAACTAAACAATAAAAGGCAATTGCTGGGGCTAGCATTGTAGCTCAGTAGTAGAGTGTGCGCCTATCACATGTGAGGCACTTCTTCCAATCTTCAGCACCACATAAAAATGAAATAAAGATATTGTGTCCACCTACAACTTAAAAAAAAAAAAAAGGCAATTGCTGCCGGGCAAGTTGTGCACATCTGTAATCCCAGTGGCTTACAAGGGTGAGGTAAGAAGATCACGAGTTAAAAGCCAGCCTCAGCAATAGGCACTAAGTAACTCAGTGAGACCCTGTCTCCAAATTCTAAATACAACATTTACTAATATGGCATTGTGTAAAAATGTGGATGTGTAACCGATGTGATTCTGCAATCTTTGTAATGTTTTGAACAACCAATAAAAAAATAAAAATAAAAATACAGGGCTGGGGATGTGGCTCAGCGGTTGAGTGCCCCCGAGTACCCCCACACACACACAAAAAGGCAACTGCTACTAAAATAAAAGTATTAGGAAACATCATCATTTAATGACCCATATGAGAAAAAAGCAAAATAAGAAACATGGAGCAGTAAATTATGAAAGGAAAAATGAGTTAGTTGATATGCAGAATAAATAAGTGTAGATGATAAGCTGAATGTGGGGAGAGAAAACACAAAGAAAAAAGTGGTCATTTATTCATCTTAGTATTTATAGTATTTATTGACACTTAGTTTTTATACATGTGTAATGAATGACTTCAAAGTTTGTAGTTTCAATCAAGTGGAAAGAAAAACCATAGCTGAAAGGAAACAAGTAGAGAGGGATAAGTTGTTTTTTTTTTTTTTTTGACCAATGAGTTTAATTCCAGATGTATATTGTAGGTTCCTGTGAAGCTTAGTGAAGGGTAATAAGTTTAAAGCTCAGAAAAAGGTGGGGAACTAGAGAAAAAAATAAACAAAATATTTTCACAGTTTAACTCTTTTGGAGATAATAAAACTCACCCAAGGTACAGATTTAAAGGAAAATGAAAAATTAACACAATGCTGGAGGATACCTACATATAAGAGATAAGCAGCAATTACAGCTGTTAATATTTCCATATTGAAAAAGATAATCATAAGCTAAAGACAATGACATGAGTTGGGTGGGAAAGAGCTTCAACTATAACATTTTTATCCTAAAATAAACATAAACAAATAGTGAAAAATGTTAATGTATTAAATGTAGGTAATTATGTAACTATTTTCAGGTGAAGTACATTGTAATTTTTTAACAAGTGCTAATAAGTAGAATAGTATAGAGGGAATAAAGACACAGACTCTCCAGATAAAAATGACTAACAGTGTTTAAAGACCAAAATGAAGTGACATTTAAACTGATTTTTAAAGGTTAGCTGATTAGAAATTAGAAGCCTGATAGGGGCTTTAGTGTTTCTTTTCAAAGAGCTGAGAATCAAATTCAGGACCCTCCAGTTTAGCTGGCCAGGTAAGTATTCTACCACTGAACCATACTCCCAGTCTCAGGAATCTCTCCCAATCCCTCCCCACCAACGGAGATAGAACCTGGTGCCAGAAAGTTGACCACTGACTTATATCTCCAGTACTTTCTTATTTTGAGACAGTCTCACTAAGTTACCTAGGTTGGTCTTGAACTTATGATACTCTTGCTTTAGCATCCTCTTGCCTTGGCTGAGATTACCAGGCCTGTGGCACTGTACCCAGCTGAAACATTTCTTAATGTCATGAAGACATAGGATAGATTACAGTATACTGAAGAATACAATAATGACTAGGTCATAAAAATATGGATAATTTTTGGACTACAGCTTCATCAGCTGAGAACATACATTTACTATCAAGATGGCTTCTATAATTTCTTTGTATAATTTACTGAGCCTCTCCTTCGCAGTCTTAATGTAATCTGATACAACAGACATTTGGTTACTGAACAATCATTCTCCCAGTTTTCGGATAGAAGAACCCTGACTTTATTTACCCTCCTTTCATTTGCCAAGTCATTCAGAGGAGGCTCGACACCTTTCTAGCCCTAATGATTGACTTAAGCCACTCAGGAAGTCTCGTTCCCTTGACAGTTTGCTTGTTGAGCCATGAACACAGGTTTCTAGAAAGTTTTCCTTACTTTCCATTTTTCTTGCACAGATGTTACATTCACAAATTTGAATGCCCATATCTGGGGCTGCCATCCAGAGACCTCAAGTACCTAGCAGAGGTAACATACCAATATATTGAGAATGGAAGGGCAGGAAGACATAAGGCACTTGGGTCCTAGATAGTGTTACTCAAATATTGTATAAACCTAAAGTCCCTTTTCAACATATCATAAGGACATATCAGCTCTTCTCTTGCCTTCCTTGTGCTTGAGGTCAAATCCAGAACAATCCTGTGCGTACTAGGCAAGCACACTATCTTTCAGCTACATTCCCAGGCTCCAGATATCAGGATTCAATAGCATAACAACAAAGATTTCAAACTTCCCTCAAAGTGTTTATATAATCATAAAATATTCTTTTCTTTTTAAGTTTTTTAGTTGTTTAAGGACTTTTACTGTATTTGCTTATTTATATGTGGTGCTGGGAATCGAACCCAGTGCCTCACACATACAAGGCAATTGCTCTACCACTGCGCTACAACTCCAGCCCTCCATAAAATATTAAGTTGTAAAATTTAAACCTTAAAATCATAGGCAAACTATTTTATTCTGATATGTGTATGAATATTTGCTGGAAAACAATGTTTTAACTCTCAATCTTATTTATTACTGCTATTCTGAAGATTTTTTTAAACATGAACTTATTTAAAAATCATGGAAATCTTTCCTGACACTGTCATAAAGTTTTTATCTAAAATTCTTTAAAAAATAAAAAAATCAACTTTGAAGATATAATTTACATACAATAACAGGCAAGCATTTTAAGCATAAGGTTCAATGAGTTTTGGCAAATGTGTAAAATTATATACTATATTCACAATACAGAATATTCTGATCATCCCAAAAGGTTCAGTTGTACCCTTCTCCAGGCAAATCCTAACTTCAATCCATAACCTCAGCCCTAGGCAATCATGATCTGTTTTTTCTAACTATAGATTTATCTTTTCTAGGGTCTTACCTAAATAAAATCATATGTATTTTGTATTTAGCTTTTTCATTAAATCCTGTCTGAGATACTTCCATATCATTGCAATGTATCAGTAGTTTGTTAATTTTTATTGCTATGTAGAATCCCATCACTTGCCTATAACCACATTCACTTGTTGATAGGTTTTTCGAGATGTTCCAGTCTGAGGCTATTACAAATGAAGCTACTATAAACATTCCAGTAAGTCTTCAGGGGTAGGGTGAACATGAGTCATTCTCTTCACCACCACCACCAGCAATATCTAGGAATAGAACTGTTTGATCATGTAATATAAAGTTATGCCTACTTTTACCACAAAAATCTATTAAACTATTTTCCATATTGTCTATACCATTTTGCATCCCACCAGTAATCAATGTGAATTTCAGTTGCTTTACGTCCTCAACAATACTTCTTTTTTTCTGTCAAAAACTTGTCATATACCTACATGGATTTGGATAGAATCCAAATATTCTGTATAGCTATGTTTTACATTTCCAAGCTCTGGCAATGGAAATCCATTGATATCAAAAGGTATATGACATCATAAAATGCATCTGGCTGAACTGATATTATAAAAATCATATGAACTACATATTAACGCTAACCAATTCACTGATACAAATTACAGTCAGGTACTGAATAATGGCACATCATCTTTAATCTCTCTTTATTTGCCAAAGTCAGCAAAAAGCAGTTAAACAACATCCTATCTTCTAAAATATACTATTTCTTCACTTAGGTTAGTTTCAATGGTAAACTAAGTAAGCATGAACATTAATTACTAAGATATGATGAGGAATCTCTTACATTTGCAGTGCTTCAAGGATCAGTTTCTCACTTTCTAAAAATCCTATTTAAAAACCAGGATTTAACTTACATAATTTAAAGTCACCCTTATTAATATACAGGTTATTCAGGTATGCACTTTTTTTTTTTTTTTTTGGTGGTGGTCCTGGAGACTAAACCCAAGGCCTCGCACATGCTTGACAAGTGTTTTCCCACTGTTACAACCCCCAGCCATTTAAAAAAAATTGAGTTAGGGTCTCATTAAATTGCCCAGGTTGGCCTCGAACTTGCAATCCTCATGCCTCAACCTCTCAAGTAGTTGGGATTATAGATGTGTGCCACCATGTCTGGCTCAGGTCTGCAAGTTTTGACAGATGCATACAATTGTACATTGGCTACATCAATGTCAATAAAGATCAATTGCATCACCTCCCAGGATTCTCCTATTCCCCTCTGTACTCTCCTTACAAGCCCAGAGAACCACTGATCTATTTCCTGTTCTTATAGTTGTATCTTTTCCAGATACCATACAAATAGAATCATATGATATTCAGCTTTTTGATTCTGGTTTCCTTCACCTAGCTTAATGTATCTGAGATCCAGGCATGTTTCTGCAAATGTCAACAGTTCATTCTTTTACGAATGAGTACTATGCCACTGTATGCACATACTACTGTATGCACATACTACTGTTTATTCATTCCCCAATAGAGAGACATTTGAGTTGTTTCCAATTTTTGAAAATTACACATAGAGCCACTATCAGCATATACCTGCAGGGTTTTCTGTGAACATAATAAGCTTTCATTTCATCTGAGTAATTGCCAAGGTGTGAAACTGCTGGCCTGTATGGAAGTACAATCTTAGGAGAAATTACAAAATGTTTCCAAAGTGGCCTTAACATTTTGCATTCTCACCAACAAAATGAGAATTCCAGTTGTTCCACATTTTTTGAGAGAGAGAGAGAGAGAGAGAGAGAGAGAGAGAGAGAGAGAGAGAGAGAGAATATTTTAATATTTATTTTTTAGTTTTTTGGCAGACACAACATCTTTGTTTGTATGTGTTGCTGAGGATTGAACCGGGGCCACATGCATGCCAGGCGAGCATGCTACCGCTTGAGCCACATCCCCAGCCCGTGTTCCACATTCTTAACACTTGTTTATGTCAAAAATTTTAAATTATTCTAATAAGTGTGAATCGAGATCTCTTGATCTCTCTATGGTTTTAATTCACTTTCCCCTAATGACTAAGCACCTGATATTGAGCATGTTTTCATGCTTGTTTTCTACTTTGCTAACCATATCTACTTTGGTAACATATATATTTAAACTGGTCCTTTAATTGGGTTGTGTACTGGAAACAAAAATATTTGCTATTATAACACTCTATAGTCTTTATATATTCTGGAATCATGTTCTTTGTCAGATATACATATATTATTCTATTTCCTCTCAGAATATATGTTGCCTTTGCATTATTCTAATGGTATCCTTGTACGTGTTTTTTTTTTAATTTTTTTGGTAGTTGTAGATGGACAGAATGTCTTTATTTTATTTACTTTTATGTGGTGCTGAGGATCAAACCCAGTGCCTCACACATGCTAGGCAAGCATTCTACCACTGAGCTATAGCCACAGGCCCTTGTATGTGTTTTTGAAATTTTGATAAAATCCAATTAAGAATTTTTAATTTTATGGTTTGTGGTTTATACGTCCTGAGAATTCTTTAGTAGAAGATTTTCTCTTATGTTTTCACTAGAATTCTAGCCTCTTACATCAAGACTATCAGGTTAGTTTAAACTAACTTTCGATTATTCTGTAAAGTCAAGTATGAGTTTCAATTTCTCCAAATTTGACATCCAGTGTTCCTAACTACTATTTGTGAAAAAAAATTAACTATATCCCACTGAATTACGTTGGTACCTTTGTCAAAATCAATTTACCACATTTGTTTAAGACTATTTCTATGGTCTGTTTCCCTGTTCTATGCCTATGATCAATTATTTCACTCTTTTCATTACTGTAGCTTTAGAGTAAGTCTTGAAATTAAATAAGCCCTCCATTTTTTTGTTTTTCAAATTTGCTTTGGATACTCTAGGCCAGGGGTCTGCAAATTTTCGCTGTAAAAGGCTGGACAGTGTTTTAAGTTTTGTAGACCATGTTGGTCTCTGTAACAACTACTTGACTCTGCCACGTTATTGCAAAAGCATCTATGCACAATACACAAATACATTAAGTGTGGCAGTGTTGCAATGACACAATTTCCAAAAAACAGAGAGTGAGCCAGTTTGGCTTGCAAGTAGTAGTCTGCCAAACCATGAAGTAGAGTCTATGTATTACTATACAAATTTTACTATCGAAGTGTCAATTTCTTAAAAAAAAAAAAAGGCTGCTGGGACTAACTCTACAGATCAATTTGATATCTTGCCGATCATGGTGGTGCACAATAGAATTCCAGTGCTTTGGGAAGTTAAAGCAGAAGGATCACAAGTTTGAGACCAGCCTTAGCAATTCAGTGAGATCCTCAGAAACTTAGTGAGACCCTGTCTCAAAATTTAAAAATAAATAAATAAAATAATGAGGACTGAGGATGTAGCTCAGTGGTAAAGCATCTCTGGGTTCAATCCCCAGTGCCAAGAGGTGGGGGGGGGAGGTTGACTTTTTAAATTTGTTTTAATTAGTTACACATCACAGTAGAATACACTTTGATATATCATACACAGATGGGATATAATTTCACATTGGTCATGCAGTCTGTTTCATTCAACTATTTGTCTTATCCCCACATCCTCTCCCCTTCCCTCTACCTAATCTGAGGTAACTCTATCCTCTTGTCTATGTTTCACCCCACACACACACACACACCCCTGTGAATTAGGATCCACACATTAGAAAAAACATTCGCCCTTTGGTTTTTTGGGATTGACTTATTTTATTTAATGTGATATTCTCCAACTCCATCCATTTACCCACAAATGCCATAATTTCATTCTTCTTTAAAACTGAGTAATATTCTATTGAATATATACACCACATTATTTTTATCCATTCATCTACTGAAAGACACCTAAGTGTAGTACTGTATTTATTTAGGATCTTCAAGTTTTTTCTCAAAAATATTTTGTAGTTTTTAATGTTATAGGTCTTCTCCAATTTTTGTTAAGTAAACCTCTAAGCATTTCTTGGTTTTCTAAATACTATTATAAATGATATTGCTTTATTTCTATTTTCAATTTTTCATGAGTTAGATACTTCCTGGGCACACACCTGGAATCCCAATGACTCAGGAGAGGGAGGAAAAAGGACCTCAAGTTTGGGATCCTCAGCAAGACTTTGTCTCAAATTTTAAGATAAAGGATTGGGTATGTCACTCAGTGGTAAAAAAAAAAAAAACTCTGGGTCTAATTCCCAATCTAATAATAATGATAATAAAATAATTTTTAAAAAGATACTTCTATACTGATGTGTGTATTAACTTGTTATGTTCCTGCTAGCCTCTCTGTTATCAGTTCTACTAGTTTTTTTTAAAATAGGTTCCATAGAATTATCTACATCCAGAAAGACCACAAACCAGTTTTATTTTCCTTTCCAATGTATGCCTTTGCCTGCCTGGCTTACTGCACTGGCTTGCTCCTTTATAGTACAATGTTGATAGAAGTGAAGAGAGAAAACATCTTTGCGATGGCTCCTGATTTTAAGTGAAAAACATTCAATCTATACCTTTAAGTTGTCTGAAAGATTTTTTGGTAGTTGACTGTCCTCAGGCTGAGGAAATTTCCCTTGAAATTCTTTGTTTGCCTGAGAGTTTTAAATCATTAATGGGGATGTTGAATTTCTTCCAGTTTCTCTATTTGTACTTATACAATCATATAGGTCTTTTTAATTCAACTTATAAGGTGAATTACATTGATTTTTCAATGTTAAATCAAACTTGGAACCTTTGAATTCTTGGGATGAAGAACATTTGGTCACAGTATATCACCCTTTTAGTATATTCCTGAAAGTTAATATTTTGTAAACTGTTTTTGGGTCTGTGGTCAAGAGACATTATTTTTTAATTTTCTTGTGAATTTTGTGTTGCTTCTGGTATTAGACTAATCATGTTGGCCTCATGGAATGAGTTGGGAAGAATTCCCCATACGTGTGTGTATTTGTATGTGTGTATATTTTTAAAGAATTTAAGACAGGTATTACTTGTTTCTTAAATGTTGAAAAGAATTCACCAGAGAAGCTATTAGGGCCTGGAGTTTTCAATTATAAATTAAGTATCTTTAATATATAGCACTATTTATATTCTTGATTTTGTTTCTTGCATTAACTTCCAAGGATTTCTTAAACTCATCCCAGTTGTTAAATTAATATCAGCATAAAGTCATTTACAACATTCCATTATTACTCTAGTTTAGCCCCACCCTCCCCCAGCAAGGCCCAAGGCTCTTTGGGAGTTTTCACTAAATGCCCTGAGTGATCAACAAGAACTTTTCCCCTCTGGTTAGTAAAAGCTCAAATACCTACCACTCATCTATGACCCCCGATGTACATCAGGTCACATTAATTTGGCCACTCTTTGTGCGGTTTTATAGTCTCACTCTATGCCTACATTAAGAAAAAGTAAAAAGACTTCTATGCACACACACACTTTTAACATTATTTGTCTACATTGTGTCGGCTGGAACTTTTCTTTTCCTCTGCAAACTCCAGCTACCTCCGTTTCCATAAATTCTGAAGTCTGTCTCTTCAACTTGTTACGGCCATCATTCTCTACCTTTGCTGAGGGGGTTAGGTAACTGAAAACTGCACCTGATTTCTAGTCTTTCAGGGACCACTGTGTGTAGTGCTGTTATCCACTGTCTAAAAAAAAAAAAATCACTGCTTCAATTTATTTTGTCCAGGTTTCACGCTTTTGGGGAAGGAGGCTAGGGATGGATTAAATTCATCATGACCACTTAATTTGTTCTTAAAAGTTTAAATCCAGAAAAATATTTCATTCCTTGATTTTAATATCATCAAAGTGCAGAGAGTATTACTTTCTAAATAAATCTGTACTTCAGGGCTGGGGTGTTGGCTCAGTGGCAGAGCGTTTGCCTTGTACATGTGAGGCACTGGGTTTGATCCTCAGCACCACATAAAAATAAATAGATTGTGTCCATGTGTAACTAAAAATATTAATAAATCTGTACTTCAGTTTGTATAACAGAATTTATCCCTTAATAATAAATCACCTTCAAATAAATTTTAGGTGTTTCACTATAATCTGTTAAAAGTACTCTGTGGCATTTTTCTTTTGTACAAGTTGAAGAAAGGAAACATTTTTAAGTACTCATTTATGTATCTGATTAGTTTAAACTTTATACTCAGCTTCAGATAGGCTCTTTTAGATGGGAAGAGGGGTTCTTATAAAGATAAGCATAATCAAAGAAAGAATATATAAAAATCAGAAGCTATAGAATAATCTGATTATAATGATTGCAGTCTTACTACTATAATCACTGTTTTATTGTCAGGAGTTTATTGCTTCTTTTCTATTATGTGGACATAGCATCTCTATTTTTGTACTTTTCTTTTTTGCAGTGCTGGAGATCGAAGCTAGCACCTCTTACAAGCTACACAAGTACTCTGCCACCAGACTACACCTCTGGTCCTTGTTCTTCTGATGTTTTAAAACCAACTACTTCACTTTCTACTGACACAGCCATTCCCTATCTATCTCACAATTTCTACATACTTTATTCATTTGTGACTGACTTAAGGGTCTCTCAATATTCCACAATTATATGATTTGCCTATTTTGGGACTTTGCATTTGAATGAGCAAAATTAAAAGAATATGAAGTACTACCCAATTGCCTTAACCTTGTAACCAGTTATGAATTGGCTGTTGGTTCATCCCATGGTTTCTTTGTGAGCCTGGAAGGAACCAGAATGACTGATCAGTATTCAGTGTAAACTCTTTAACAAAGTCTCCTGGATTGTTCTTGCTTTAATAGCAAGTGTTGACACATGTTTTAGCAAAATGCACTAAAAAGTAAAAACTTCTCAGACTGAAGCAAATCACCACATTACATTATTTTTCTTTAATGGAGATGACTTCAGAGATTTGGAAGATTAATGTTGAATGCTGATCCAGTTCCACCACAAAGTCACTTTATTTTTACTGGACAGAAGATCAGGATTTACCTTGTTCTCTCATCACACCTGAACTACTTTTTCATCTTTGATAATGAGTAAGAAAAGGAAGAGTAAAACTAAAAGGGCTTTGCTGATAGGGCAAATTCTCAGGAGCAGAGAAGTAAAACAGTTCCTTTCCCATTTCTTATATAGCCATCTTGTCACCCTTCAAAAGAAAATAAATCACTGAACTAAAATATCTGCCCTATCACCTTTGTCTTTTGTTTCAAAATTCGGTAGGAAATAAAAGATAAGATAGTGACAGCACCAAAAATTGTTATTAGTTATTTAAGATGGTCAGGTATTCTTTTTTTCAAATCTCTGATCTTTTAATCCTGCCCACTATAGTTTTCTGCTTTTCTTTCCACGTATCCCATTCTTTCAGCAAACTTCATTCCAACATTCCTGTTTCTCACACTTGCTTAAAATATAATCTGAATTTTCTTTCTGACTGTGTTTGCTGCTTTCACTATATTAAAACTTCCCAACAGGTCCCCAAATAACTCCACACTGCTAAATCCAATGACCAACTTTCAGTCCTCTCATCTTACTTGACCATTAGCCATCAGCCACATTTGACACAGGTTTTCTACTACCAACAAAATAAAATCTGAACTCCCTTAGCCCCAGTACTTCAGGCTAATTTCCCTAATTTCTTTTCCCATTCTGCTTTCCCTATCACCTACTAATCTAAATCTCAGCCTCAGAGTTAGGGAAGACAAAAAAGGATAATCAATATTAATTAAGAAAACCAGGAGGCAGAGACAGTCTACCAGGAGGCAAAGACAGCCTTTTAAGCAGAGCCAGCATGCTGTGCAAATCAGAGACATGAAAAATTGTACTCTATTTGTATAATATGAATTAAATTACATTCTGCTATCATATGTAATAAATTTAGAATAAATAAAACAAACAAAAATAAAGATCCCTATTAAACTAAAAAAAAGCCTACTACAAACCCAAGAATGAAGTGAGTTTTAAGAATTTTAAGTAGTTCAATGCTGAAGTACAACATACAAATAAAAAGGGAAAGATGAGAACGGAAGAGATAGTAATAGGAAACAGTCTATCTCAGAGAGATTTTGTTCTTTCTACTTGACACAAGCTGCATTTTATACACTGGCATTCATTTAATTTTCACTGAAATAAATTACTGAATTAAAATTTGATGCTGATGAATTCTATACAACTACCTAATATTTATATCCCCTGCAAAGAGCCAAGCATACCAAAAGGTCTAGAAATACTTAAGTTTTCCAGCAAGTTTCTAACACATCAATTCCCTAAGGCAGATTAAAGTTTTTCAGCTTTATCTTAGGTGGGTATTTGTCAGAATTACCTACACTATATAAGAATCTATAACACTGTATTCAGTGAATTGGGGACAAATTTGAAATGTTTTTAATGCAATTGGCTTAATCATTAGCAGATAACATTATTACACTGTATAGTGTTAAGTATCTTTTAAATAATATTTTCCACTTTGACAATGTTTTCTGTCTCTGAAATATTTATTATTTAATTTGACCCCATAATAATCCTAATTTACTACCAGGAGAAGTAGGCATAATTTCTACATATTATAGAACCTCAAGCCCAGGGAAGCTGTCTTTTTCAGGAGTTTAGGCTAAAAGGAAATACAACCAGGGAACTATATTTTCTAACTTCCAAGTTGCATTCTTTCCACTACTCAACATAACCTCTAAGAAAATTATGTATGACATTTTCTGTTCATTGATAAGTCACTAAATACTAACTCTTTAGAAAAACATTACAAACATAACAACATTATTGGCAGCCAGCTTCACTGCACAACTAACACCAATCTATTAACTTTGAAAACAGTCTTCCATCCTTCACTCTAACCATGTTGCATTTCTGGTAGTAACAGTGACTAAAAATTCTCAAGTAATATAACAAATGTTACCTTTTCATTTTTTTCGAGACAGGATCTCACTATGTGGCCTAGGCTGGCCTTGAATTTAGAATACTCTTATGTCTACCTCCTAAAGTAGCTAGGATTACAGGCACATATCACCTACCTGGCTAATTTAACACATTTTTGAACTTTAAGAAAGACTTAAATGTACTAACTGTAGCAATCTAACCAACTGTGGCATTCATTATATGCTATATCCAGTTTGGGGGAAGGGCCAGAGTCCTAGTTTGGCATTTTGCCCAGATGGTTCCAATTTACCACAGAGTTTTAAGAAATCCTAGATAAATTATAAATTTAATTTCATAAGGTATGAAATGAACAATTTCATTTGACTGTAAAATCAAGAAGCCTTACAGGTCATAAACATAAGTCAGTGACTTTTATCTTTCATTTTTAAATCTTCCCCTTTAATATAAAGCACAAAGGACAGCAGGATCATAAAAAAAAAAAAAAACAGAGAACATAAGCAGGGCTGGGGATGTGGCTCAAGCAGTAGCGCACTCGCCTGGTATGCGTGCGACCCGGGTTCGATCCTCAGCACCACATACCAACAAAAGATGTTGTGTCCGCTGAGAACTGAAAAATAAATATTAAAAATTCTCCCTCTTTCTCTCTCTCCTCTCTCACTCTCTCTTTAAAAAAAAAAATAAGCAAAGAGAAGGAAGCAGCAGATTGCTTAAAGGGCGTGAACTCCTGTCTTGTAAAAGCAAATAAATAACTTAATTTTCCAAGAGTGAAAGAAATAGAAAATGTAAGCAATGAAAAACTGAGGCTTGTAGAGTTCACTAATGGTGGCAATTTTCTACCACTGCAATCTTTTTTCTTTCTTTTTTTTTTTTTACACTTATAACAATTGACCTTAAAAAATAAGCAACTCATTCCAAATCCCTGGAGCCTCATGGTTTAAGTCTGACAAGGTTCTGAAGTCAAAGAAAGAATCCTTCATTGTTTCTTTTTCTTTTTCTTTTTTTGCTATGGATTATAGTAATAATAATAACTTACAAATCAATGTTAAACCACAGATTTAAAAAGTGAATTAAATTCAACATAGATCAGATCCAAGTGTAAGAATGAATTACTTTTAGCTACTTTCAACAATTGTTAAAAACAATTTGTTGGTAGAAAAGCACCTATAAAGAACTATTAGGCATCATTCCTTTCTCAAATTCTGCCAACTCTTGAAAAAATAAGCTGATTTTATCCCTTAAGAATTTTTATCCTCTCAGATTTTCACATCTTTTTTCAATATCCTCCACCAACACCACCACCACCACCCCACCCCAAGATATTCCAAGACCTTTTTTTTTTTTTTTTTTTTTTTTTTTTTTGAGGCAGGGTCTCCCTAATCTGCTGCAGCTGGCCTTCAATTTGTGATCCTCCTATTTTAACGTCCCAAGTAGCTGGGATTACAGGTGTGTGCCACCATGTCTGACTTTTGTTAAGACTTTTGAGGAGCAAATTGCTATATCAGATACTGCTTTAACCTTTGTTGGTCAGTTAAATGCTCCTCAGACGCTACATGGACTCTTCTTTAAACAATTATTTGTGTAACAACATTGTATCTCCCTTCTGGTTTTTTTTTCTTTAAGTAAGACTAAACTAAAGAAATTGGATTTAGTTATTGACTGGAACTCTTTACTTTTCCCCAAATTCTTGGGATATTTACTTATTATTATCTTGAATTTCAATGTATGTTTTAATCAACAGATTTAAAACCAAAAGTTTGATATATAAGTCAAATGTACACAACTATAAGTATGACAATAATACAGCAGACCCAAGGAAAGGGAGTTTTCAGCAATGAAGCAACAAAAGCAAGGAATAGCCAAGTGATTTAAGAAAACAAAATGAATCACATGATGACAAGCATGGGTGGAGATGAGTTGAAGAGGCAAAGCAAGAAACCACAATCAATAAGTTCTAAGACCATGGAGCTTTTGGTACAGATATTGTATTTTTGTTAAACCACTAATCTCTTAGAAATTAGCAGCATAACAGTGCCTATCAAACTCAAGGTAGTATATCTGGTAATGGAAGTAATTAAAAAATAAGTTGTTAAAAATAAGTTGAGACTGGTATACCAGAATTTCATTTTAACTTGTACATATAAACTACATTTAAAACCATTGCATTTTTTCCATTGTTAAAAACAAAAAACTCTGAAATAATTTTACATATTTGTAATTGGTTTCTCTTAAATTAGGCATGATGGTGCATGCCTGTGACTTTCTACTTGGGAGGCCAAGGTTGGAGGATCATAGCATGAGCAATTTTGTGAGACTCTATATCAAAATAAAATAAAAAGGGCTGAAGATGTAGCTCAGGGGTAGCATACCCCTGGCTTTAATCCTCAGTACCACAAAAAAATAAATTAATAAAATCACTGTCCTTGAGAGGTGATTAATAAACCTTTCTTTCTCAACCATGATATATTACTTCATGAAGTAAACAGTTTATTTTGGTTTTGTTAGAAATCAGTAAAATTTTGACATTTGCTTCAAATTTTTAAATCTCCAAACACATTAAAAGATTTTTAATTTTTAAATTCCATTAAGAAAGTTCTGTCTTGTAATTAATATATTAAACAAAAAACTACAGTTTGGGCATATAATAGGTGTTTAATAAGTGCTTATTACTCAGTTTTCTTAGCTTTTGTCTCATTCAAAATCAAGCTAATATAATTCCATGGATACTCACTAGATAAAAAGATTTATAAAATATCAATTTTGCCTTTTTTTTGGTACCATGGATAGAACCTAGGGGTACTTAAGCACTAAGAAACATCCCTGGCCCTTTAGATATTTTATTTTGAGACAGGGTCTAGCTAAGTTGCTTAGGGCTTGCTAAATTGCTGAGGCTAAATTTGAACTTTCAATCTTCCTGCCTCAATCTCCCAGGCCACTGGTATTACAGGAGTGCACCACTGCAGTGGCCTCTGTTTTGCTTTTCAAACAGGAATTTTCCCAAAAATATGTCTAAGAAATAATGACAATCACACAGAAGAATAGTAAAGACAAGCAATGATTTTTCTAGCAATTTTTTGGGGGGAGGGTGTGGGGAAAGAACATGACCTTACTTTTTAAATGAATAGAAAACATCTCTCAGATCATCTAAAATAGCAAAATGTATTAGATACCTAAAGTCATTCTTTTCCTGAAACTTATAGAATAAAATAAAAGATTAGGTCTCATTTTGTCAAAATACTCTCCACAGAAAGCTCATTTAGTGGATATAGCTGTGTATTATAGGCACCTGTTAGAATATCTTCCAGGAATCTCAAATTTACCTTATCCAAAATAAGACCTGTCATCTTTCCCATCACAATCTATTACTCCTTCCTCTTGTCACTCATGTCTCTGTGAACGGTAAGCACAGTGCTCCCATCCACACTTCACTAGAAGTCTGAGAGTCATGTTTAACTTCTACTTCTCCCATGTTCCATATGGTTAGTAACCAATACCTGATCATAATAGCCCATAATCTATAAAATTTTTTTCACTTCTTCAGCTAATTACTACTTCCCTTAATTACCTATTATTTATTGCCTAGATTATTGCAAAAGCTTCCTTGACTAGCCTGTCTCTGTGTTAGTTCTCTTATCTCTCTGATTATACAGTATGTTTGCATGTTCTCAAAAAACAAAACAAAACAAACAAAAAACCATATGCAGTGATGGTGCACACCTGTAATCCCAGTAGCTCAGGAGACCAAGGCAGGAGGATCACAAGTTGAAAGCAAGCTTAGCAATTCAGTGAGGCTCTGAGTAACTTAGTGAGACCCTATCTCCAATCAATCAATCAATCAATCAATAAAAATAGTACGCTGGTTGGAAATGTGGCTCAGTGGTTAAACATCTCTGGGTTCAATCCCTGGTATGTATGTATGTATGTATGTATGTATAAATAAATGAATTAATGAATAAATAAATAAATCTGATTATGAGCCTTGGTTAGCCTGACTCCCACTTCTTTTCTCCCAGTATAAAGTCTGCACTCCTTAACATGCAACAGAAGGCCCTGTATAATTTGCTTTATTTACCTCTCCTGGCTCTTCCCATCCCTCTTCCTACATCCAGTGCTTCTTGGCATACTGAATTTATTTTAGAAATACTGCTTTCATAAATGTTTGATACAACCACCTACCTCTTTCTTTATGCTTGGCTTATGACTACTCACCCTTCTCAAGTCTTACCTTAAATGTTCAAGGAATCTTCCCTGATTTCTCAAAGCACATTTTATTCCTAAATATGCTAATATTTTATTCCTTAATAAGGCAAGTCACTTTACTGAATTGCTACAGCCTGTTTGTCACTATGTTCCTCTAAACTGCAAGCTTTGGGGCAACAATTTTTAAAAAATTTTTTAAAAAACTCTTTCCAGTGTTTGTTCTATAGCTAATACCCAATAAATATTTTTAGAGTGACTTTGAAGTTAGACCTACATTTCAATTATGGTTTCATTACATATTATTGTGATCCCTGGTTAAATTACTTAATCTCTCCCAAGCCTGAGTTTCCTAATTTTTATTCAGAAGAAAAATACCTATCTTTCAAGGTTCTAAGAATTAACTGATATCATATGTAAAGCAACCAGTACATACCCTAAGAAAAGCAGGTGTTTGCTTTGATTAAGACTTCTGGCTTAAACAAAAATGAGATTTTTATAAAAGTTACTGAAAGGTTACAAGGAACTTGAAATTATAAAAGAAAACTAGAAAAAGGAATCTAAGTCCTGGAAATTTAGTTTGTTACCTTCTCTTTCTCCTGGTCCCTCTATCATACCCATTTTTTCCTCACCTTAGCTCTCCTCTTACAAGTTTGTCTCAGTCTCTATCCATCTTGCACTCTGCCCCTCTATATATCTGCTTCATTCTGCTCTCCTGTGGCAGAATAGCCTTTTCAGCCCTTTGCTTCACAGGGTAAAACATATTATAGTCTTAATTTTACAGTTAAGAAAGAGATTTTAAGAATCAACTTTGAATTTCTAAAGCACTCTGAACTTCCCTCTGGGTGAGTCTTCTCTAGACAAAGGTGGGATTGCTGCTGGAACACAGCAGGTCCCATTTTAACTTTGAGATGGTGAAAAGGGTCTTAAGAAGTCTGGGCAATCAAAATATTATTGCACGTATTAAGTAAAAGGCAGCAGCATTTCAGGAGAACTAAAAACTTTAGTTAACCAACTACAATAAAAATGTAGTAGTTATCAATCACAAGTTTAAAGTTACATTTCTATGACCTATGAGTGGAAAATGTATATCAATATAAAACATGTTAAAGGATTAGTTTTTTCCTGATTTAAATTCTTTTACTAAATTTCTGATCTCAATAGCTAAATGTTGCAAAATAGACTGCAAAGGTAAACATTTCTTTTTAAAAGGATAAGGATTAAGGATATTCTTTTAAAACTTTTATTAAATTAGATAGCAAAAGAACAAAATAATGTACAGTATATTTTAAAGATGCAAAGAGGAGGTTAGGAAAAGACCTCAAAAGTACATTTTAAAATTTAAACTAGCAGGGCTGGGATTGTGGCTCAGCAGTAGAGCACTTGCCTAGCATGGGCGGGACCCAGGTTCAATTCTCAGCACCATATAAAAATAAAGGCATTGTGTTGTGTCCATCTACCCCCCCACAAAAAAAAAAGATATTAAAAAAAATTTAAACTAGCATAGTCTTGTTCTAAACTGAAATAAAACCACTTCTGTTTTTTTTTTTTTTTGGACGGGTTAGCACCTCAATTTTGCTGAGGCTCTCTTTGATCTCTCAATCCTCCTGCCTTAGCCTCCTGAGACACTGGGATTACAGGCATGATTACACCATGCCTGGCATGAAAACACTTCTTAAAGTAGAAAAACCATGTGGGAAAAACCATCACATAAACTTTTATGGCATTCTAGCAAAAAATGGGTGCAATATTGTACCAAAATTGAACCTGAAAGCTTGACTTAGTTGAATTGGAAAAACCAGGATAAAATGGTGCGCTGTGAGTGAACTCAGAACATATCTGCCTCCCACATGCCAACACAACAGATTTTTCTAAGCTTCTATTGTATCACAGTCTGAGTAATTTTTCACCTGGTATTAATATTTATAACATACAATTAACACTGTATAAATAAAACTTAGTAACTTAATAAGAGTTACTTAGTTTTCTTTTTTAAGTATAATAAGATCCATTTTCATACATTAAACAACAGGAATGATATTGATGGAATCTTTCCAAATTTCATATTGGCAAAAAATGCTCATTTTAAGAAACATTCTTTGTAATTATTAATGTCCAGAAGATATTTACTAAGTGTCTAATTTCTTTTGTATTGAGCATTTTTTTAATTTCATATTTCTGAATACACTCACAATATTACCATTTAAACAACAGATATATGTAAGTGTATGCAATGGAAGCACCAGGGGACTGAAACCAGGGGCACCTTACGACTGAGCTACATCCCCAACTCTTTTTATTTTAAATTTTGAGACAGGGTCTTACTAAAATTTCTTCAGGCCTCACTAAGGTGCTGAGGCAGGCCTCAAACTTGCAATCTTCTCAGGTTACCAAGATTACAGGCAAGCACCACCACATCCTGCAATATATGTGCTATTGTTATCTCTTTTACAGATGGAGAAACTGAGGCCTGAGCAGTGAAGCTGTATGTCACTAAAGTAGTGACAGAATTAAAAGTTGATTGAAGACTCAGTGCCATTTCTATTTCTGCTATAACAAATTACCACAAATTTGGTGGCTTAAAACAATGCAAACTTAATACTTTGGAAGTCAGATAGCATTCTCATTGGGCTAAAACTCAAAGGTGTCAGCAGGGCTGTATTTCAAAGAGACTCAAAGCATTCTCAAGACAAAATGGGTTTTCTTGACTTTTCCAGCTTCTAGGTGATGCTTGCATTCCTTAACTCACAGATTTCTTCCTCAATCTTTTAAGGCAGCAACACTTTTATTTATTTATTTCTTTACTTTTCTACCTTCTTCCATTCTTAAAAACCTTTGTTATTGCAGCTGGGGATGTAGCTTAGTGATGGAGCAACTTTCCTTGCATGAATGACACCCTGGGTTCAAGCCCCAGCACCATAAAACAAACAAACAAAAATCTTTGTTACTGGATTGGGCCCACCCGGATACTCCAGTATGTGCTCCCTTTTAAAAAATCAGTTTAATAGTAACCTTAACTTTATTTGCAACTGTAATTTCCCCTTTATCAAGTACTGTTTAATTGCCATTGTGAGGCATAAAGAGGTGGGATGGAGCAGGTGGGACCTTTAAAAGGGGAGTAGGTCATGAAGGGTTTGCTCTCATGAAAGAATTAATCTATTCATGGCTTAATGGGTTGTCTTGAGAATGGGTTTGTAATCAAAGCCAGTCTGACTGTCTCATGTATGGACCCCTCTCAACCTGTGGACCTCAGGTCCCACCAGCAAGGCCCACATAAAAGACATCTCCTTAGCCTCGAATATCCCAGCCTCAAGATTGAGCTGAATAAACCTTTATTCTTTAAAAATTATGCAGTCTGTTATTCAGTTATAGCAACAGAAAACAGACTAAGCCATCTAATATAACTTGATATATTCACAGGCCATGGACATTGTAGGGAGCTATGATTTTGTCTCTCACAGGACCCATACTTGGAATCAGCATACAGTCATCCTTTTGTATCTATGGGGGATTGGTTCTAATATCCAATATCCCTCACCTCAACAGGATATAAAAAAATCACAGATGCCAATTCATGGTAGCATCAATTTACAACAAAGTTTATCAGTTCATTCTGACAATGACAATCGATAAAAATCTATTTTTTGCATTATGGATTATTTAAAAATTGCTGCTATTTCAATGTAGAAATAGGTAGAAATCTTAAAGGCACCTGAATAAATGAAAGTAAAAAATTATGAGAAAATAGGATCTGGTATTTATCAAATTATATATAGCTGAGCTCCAAGGGCTATATTACAAAGGCAAAAACAGATGTATAATATATGCTCTAAAGGACTTCAATCAATTTATATTTCAAATTTCAAATGCATTTACATTTTGAATCTCCAAAGAATATCAATTTGTCTGTTTTGCTTTTTGAAGCAAAATACAAGAGTCAAGAAATGAATGTGGAAACAGCATGGATGGTTTTATTCTAGTCTGATGAAATTGTCACATTAAAAGGAGATAAACAAGTTTTTCATCACATAAAAGCTGATGCTTTATAGGGAGCATTTTACCATACGCTATATAATTGATCATTTATACTTAGTATCTAGTTTCTTAAAGATGACCAAAGAAAGCCAGAAACAATCTTGGTTTAATATTTCTGAAATATTCTTTACTTCTGTGCTGTACTATTTCAAGCCTGAAATAATTTTTAAAAACATGTAGATAGTAAGTATGTGTATGAATGTCAACATTTTAAAAGTCTTATTAAAAATGAAAAACATTTTGATTTTCCAAATTATCACATAAAGGTATGAAAGTTTCCAATTTAGAAATACACAAAGTTCTATGAAAAACTATATTATAATTCAACATGTTAACAACATTTGAAATCCTGATTCTATTTTATACCCTTACCAGACTGTTATAATACTACTAGCAGTTTTTGATTGCTCAGAGCAAGTATATAGAAGTTTATTGAACTGAATTGTAGGAACATTTGTCATACAATTGTCCATATTTTATATTGTTTGTTTTAGGAATGGGTGTTTAAAATTTCATGTCTACATGCTGAAATTAATTCTGACTGGAAACAATTTCCTCATAGTGTTGATTAGCATTTTTTGAGTAATAAAAACAGAATATATACCAGAAGTCCTAAAAATAATTGTACAGTTGTTTTTTCAAACTTTCCTGAGTGAGATGAAAAATTTTCATGATCCAATGCTCTTATGTCAAACAAGAAACAAAAACTACAATTATAAAATAACAACTTTTTACATCAATGAGCTGTAGCAAAAGCTGTAGTCAGAAAAAATTCAAAGCCATTCGTAACTTTATTAAAGACAAAATAGTATAAGCAAACGAATTAAATATTTAGAATTTAGAAAAAAAATAACAACAACAAAAAAAGGGGGTTTTATTTGTAAACATACTGGAATTTCCCACTTATATTTCTAATTTATTACCTTTTCTTTTAATTTTATTATTATAATAAAATTCCAATATAATTTGCAAAAAAAATCAGTTCAATAGGGCTAGGGATGTGGCTCAAGTGGTAGCGTGCTCACCTGGCAAGCATGCGGCCCGGGTTCGATCCTCAGCACCACATACCAACAAAGATGTTGTGTCCACCGAGAACTAAAAAATAAATATTAAAAAAAATCACTTCAATAGATAAATCACTATACCTCATCTTTGTCAAGAAACAAAAGGGGGCTGGAGGTAAAGCTCCAGGGTACAATGCATGCTTGATATTTGTGAGGCCATGGGGCCAATTCCCAATACACACTCACATACATACACACACACATACACACACACACACACTCTCTCTCTCTCTCTCTCTCTCTCTCTCTCTCTCTCTCTCACAAAAGGGGAGAAAATACACAATGTTAAGTATGAGAAGGGTACTAGAGCCACAGATAATTTGAATAGAAAGTGACAGTTTTGTATAACTCTCTAAGTTTTAAGAATTGGATGAAATGGATGTCTAGGCAAATAGAAATTAATAGAATTAAAACATAGGCGACCTAAACAACTATGAAAATAGTTTCAACCTTGAAAAAAAGCTATCAAAAAACCCCAAAATATACATTTCATAAGGTAAATTATGTGATGCTTTCTCTTTCTAATTTTTTTAAAAAATATTTTCTTAGTTGTCAATGAACTTTTTTTTTAAAGATTTATTGGTACATGTGGTGCTGAGAATCCCAGTTCCTCACACCTTCTAGGCAAGTGCTCTCCCACTGAGCACAACCCAGCCCTCTTTTAAAATTTTTAACTTGTTCCCTCAGAACTGGGGATTGACCTCAGAGCCTCAGGCTCACTAGGCAAGCACTGAGCTATGTTCCCAGCCCTTTATAAGACTGGGTTTCTTTAAATTGCCCAAGCTGGTATCAAACTGGGTTATCAAGAGAGTTCCTTTTCAAAGTTACCTCAGTTACTCAGAAATTCTCTATGTTCATTCGTTCAAAAAATACTAACTGAGCAGGTACGAGAGTGGTAAAAGTGATTCCCCAGCATGTGGAAGGACCCTGGGGTTCTAGCCCCAGCATGGGAGGAATAATTTGAAAGCCTAAAAGGCTAAGCTACAATAATAAACAAAACAATTTCCCAGACCTTATGCAGTTCCTAACCTTAATAGGAATAGTAACCGTACAGGGTACTTTCTCATTGCTAAGCACTGCTCTAAGTATTCTTTATATTAACCATTTAATCCTTACAATCACTTTATTTTTACTCTCCCATTAAAATATGATCACAGGGGGGTGGGGATGTGGCTCAAGTGGTAGCACGCTCGCCTGGCATGCGTGCAGCCTGGTTCGATCCTCAGCACCACATACAAACAAAGATGTTGTGTCCACTGAAAACTAAAAATAAATAAAAAATTCATTCTCTCTCTCTCTCTTAAAAAAAATGATCACAGGCAGTATGGCTCTAGAGCAGGATTGTCCAACAGAAATACAATGAGAGACACATTAAGTTACACATGTAATTTTAAATTTTCTGGTATCTGGGCTGGGATGTAACTCAGGGGTACAGAACTCAAATATCATGTGCAAGGGCCCAGGATTCGATCTTCACTACTGCTCCCCCCACCCCCTCAAAAAAACAAAACAAAAAACTAGTAGAAACATTTAGGGTAAAAGTTAAAACAGGTAAAGATTAACAAAATATCTATTTTAACCTAATATACACAAAATGTAATCAACATTATAAAACTGAGTTATTTTACATTATTTTTTACTATATTAAGTCTTTAAAATCTCACGTGTATTTTACACTTATAGTACATCTTAGTTTGGTCTGGCTACACTTCAAGTGCTCAACTGTTTCTCGTAGCTGGGAGATACCACACTGGAAAATGCTCATAATCCCTGTTTTATCCTTCTCCACTGGGAGGAAAAAAAAAATTATTCTCAGAATGTAAGAATGGTTTACTAATCATTAGTCTGCTCATCAACACGTTAAAAAATAAGAAAAGGCATTTCTTTCAATAAAAGCCAAGAAAAATTATTTAAGTCAACATCTACTGCTACATTTAATAAAATAAAAACTCTCATGAAATAGAAGAATCCTTCTGTATATTATATATCTATATTTAAAGCTCAAACTCTGGCATCATAGTTGGAACAGTAAATACTAGAAATAGTCTAATTAAAATGTGTAAAATTTTTTTTATTTTGAAAACATTTTTAAATAATATGGGTAAATACTGGCAATAAACTAGGATTATAATCATTATTTCTGCATAATATGATTATTTAAAGTTTTACTGACTGATTGGTAGAACTGGCGATTGAACCCAGGGGTACTTTACCACTAAGCTATATCCCTAGTCCTTTTTTAAAAAACTTTAGATATAGAGTCTCACTAAGTCACTAAGGCTCTCTCTAAATTGCTGCAGCTGGCCTTGAACTTGTGATCTTCCTCCATCAGCCTCCCAAATCACTGAGATTATAGGTGTGTACCATAATATAATATATTAATTTAAAAATGAACCATTTGAAAACCATTCACACCTGCTAAAAGGAACCAATACTCCTTGAATAAGTGGCAGATTTCAAAGTTACAGCAAGGCAAACACGAGATGCACCTGGGACATCATATACCAAAAATAAATAAAGTACTACTCAAAAAATATTGGGGGTCTATCAAAAGTACACAGGAGACAGCTTAAAGAGGCTCTTGCTATCCAAAACTAGAATAAATTTGAGAACCAAAATGCATAGTCATACTATACATAAATTATAACATGCTAACTAAAAATAACTCCATAAATTCCTCTGATAATAAATAAATATTCTCTTACAGAATCCCAACTAATAAATGTAAAAGAACACAGGCCAGCAGCAGTAGCACATGCCTGTAATCCCAGTGGCTCAGGATCCAGAGTTCAAAGCCAGCCTCAAGGCACTAAGAACTCAGTAAGACTCTGCCTCTGTATAAAGTACAAAACAGGGCTACAGATGTGGCTCAGTGATTGAGTGCTCTGAGTTAAACCCCAGGTACCTGCCACCCCAAATAAAAAGAATACACAGTTAGAAAAGTATTATTCTGTAACCATCATTGCAATAATTCACTCAGGTGAATTAAGGCAAGAATCATCAGAGGAGGCTAAAACTTTACCCACATATAATTGACTAATTAAAGAGAAAAATGCTAAATTTACACTGAAGAAACCTGACAAATATCACTGTAACTAAGCAATCAAGTTAATATTGCCAATAATTGGACAGGTTAACATAGTGTGCCTCTTAATGTGTTATATGAGGAAGGATACAATACCCCTTATGCTGTATTCCTGCCCCAAATTTGTAAACTTAATCTACTCATGAGAAAACATCAAACAAATCTTGATACACACTGTACAAAACAAGTAGTCTGATTTAAAAAACATCAATGTTTGGAGAAATAAAGAAAGATTTTAAGAACTGTTCAGGTTAAAGAAGACTAAAGAAATATAACTAAATACATGTGCTCCTAGATTGGATTCTAGATTTTTGTTATAAAAGGAATTATGACAATTGGAAATTTGTGACTATGGTCTGTTATAATATTTCCTAAGGCTGCTATTAAAAAAAAGCTTAAAACAGAAATGTGTTCTCTCATAGTTCTGGAGGTAAGAACTCCAAACTCAAGGTGTGAGCAGGGCCATGCTCCCTCTAAAACTCTGGGTAAAATCATTTTGTGTTTCTTTCTACATTCTGACTGTGGCTGGAAATCCTTGGTGTTCCCTGGTTTATAGCTGCATCACATTAATCTCTGCATGTTGTCATATGGCATTCTCCCTTGATGTCTTTGTCTTCACATGGTATATTTCTTTTGTAAGAATGCCAGTCATAGTGAATCAAGGGCCCACCCTAATTCAGGATGATTTCAACTTAACTTCATGATATCCACAAAGACCCAATTTCCAAATATGACAAGGTCACATTCACATTCACAGGTGGGTGAATAGATAAGGACATTTTGAGGAATAGAATTTAATAACCACAACTAGAAATTAGGTAATGATATTATAGTGATACTAAAAACTTAACTGAATTTGATAATTGTATATTGTGGTTATATAAGAAAAATGTCTTTATTTTTAGGAAATACACCTTGAATATTCAAGGGTATTAAGACAGTATGATTGCAACTAACTCTCAAATGGTGTAGGGGGATACACATATACATACACCTGTATCTAAGTAGGGGATCACAGAATACATAGACAAAAAGTTAACATCTGGTAGATATGGGTGAAGGTATCCAGTTCTTTGAAACTCTTTTGCAACTTTGGAATTATTTCTAAACTAACATTTTTTTAAGTACACATACAAATATCTATAAATAAGTGTAACAAAAAAATGCTCAAAATGTGGTATATATACACAATGGAATATTACTCAGACATAAAGAAGAATAAAATTATGGTACTTGCCAGTAAACAGACAGAATTGGAAACAATCAATGTTAAGTGAAATGAACCAATCTCCCAAAAATCCAAAGGCCAAATGTTCTCTCTGATATATGAATACTAACACACTAACACACAAGGGGGTGAGGGGATGAAGTTCATTGGATTAGACAAAGGGAAATGAAGGAAAGGGAGAGGAATGGGAAGAGGAAAGACGGTAGAAAGAATCAGTCATAACTTTCCTATGTTCATATATGAGTACATGATCAGTATAACTCCACATCATGTTCAACCACAAGAATGGAACTCTAATTAGAATAAGTTATACTTCATGTATGTACGTCAAAAATATTATACTGTCATGTATATCTAAAAAGAAAGAAAATAATAATATGTACTTAGGAAACTATGAATGCAAACACTAGTGAAAAGTGTATTCTTAAAGTTGCTTTTGTTAAAAACTGACAAGACACACACACACACACACACACACACACACACACACACACACACACATACAGACCAACCGACCTGGGTTATAGAATAATCTGGTAACTTGAGTAAATTAAATCTCTTGAAGCTTTCTTTACCTGAATAAATAAAGATATTAAAAGCACATAACTCATAAGAGCTTTGTAAGAAATAATCAGCTAAACTACATCAAAGCATTTATCACTGGGACTGACACATGTCAACGCTCAATACATATTATTCCCTGCTGCTACTGTTATCATGGTCAGAATTCTCAGCATCAAGCCATGTGGTACTGGCATAGGAATAAACATTGAAGTTCCTGGAAAAGAAAAGGGTGGGGTGTTGGGGGGTAAGTCTAGAAACAGACCCAAGGGTATTTAAAAAACAAAAATGCAAATGCCATGGGTGTGAAAAAGATTTTAATAACTAGTACTGGAAAGCTTTATCATCTGAAGGGAAAAAAAAACAAATCCTTACTTCATAACATACATAAATTCCAGAGTAAAGAGCTAAATAATTAACATTGTGAAACAAAACAAAAACCTATAATAGAATTTTTAAAACGATTCTTATGTAGAAGATATTTTTATCTTATCTGATAGATAAAAAGACAGATAAAAATTTTGAGAGAAAGCATTCTTGAAACAGGAAATCCATAAGTCATAGAGGAAAATTATTTTAACATACTTAAAAAAAAAGATATAAGGAAAGCCCGGCATGGTAGCTATGCCTGTAATCCCAGTAGTTCTAAAGGCTAAGACAGGAGGATCTTGAGTTCAAAGCCAGCCTCAGCAATGGTGAGGCGCTAAGCAACTCAGTGAGACCCTGTCTCTAAATAAATACAAAATAGGGCTGGGGATGTGGCTTAGTGGTTGAGTGCCCCTGAGTTCAATCCCTGGTGCCAAAAAATAAAAAAGATATAAGAATTAGATGAAGTAATGACAAGCACAGATATGGAGAAAGTGCAACCTAAAGACATAGAAAGAATCAATATCCACAATAAATTAAGAGCTTCTAAAAATCAATAAAAAAAAACAAAATTGGCAAAGGTTATTGACAAAGCAATTCACCATTTGGAAAAATGTAGAGTAGGCTTCAATTGGAAAGTCAAATTAAAGTAACTTTAAGGGGCTGGGTACAGCGGTGCACACTGGAGTTCTAGTTCCTTGAGAGGCTAAGGCAGAGAGAGGATGGCTTAAACCCATAAGTTTGAGACCTGTCTGACCCTACCTCGAAACAAAAGTAAGGTATCTTTATTCACATACTAGCAAAAGTAAAACAATTTTACAGATATTATTAATAAATAAGCAGGCTTATATATTATTCCAATTCAATCTTCCTAAAAGAGCAAAACAAAACACCTGGAAAGATATAAAATGAGCCTTAAAGCTCTTAATATTCCTGGCTCTAATATCATCAAAAAAGATAAAGCAATTTATCATGTCATTAGAATAATTATGGATGTGGGAAAAATAAAAAGAGAGCCAGCACCCCCTCCCCAAAAGATAAAAAAAAAAAGGAATCACTAGATCTTATTGTCAGAAGGGAACCTCTCAGGTTTGACCACTGAATGGCACAGGAAAGTACTACTGACAGATAATCTTGTAGGCAGCATTTACTCAACTCTATAGAGATAGAGGTTCAGTGAGTCAATAGAGCATTGCTGGACAAGTAACTATTTAAAAAACGTAATTCTATAAGGGCTGGGATTGTGGCTCAATGGAAGAGCACTTGCCAAGTGTGTGGGAGGCCCTGGGTTCAATTCTCAGCACCACATATGAATAAATAAATAAAGGTTCAACAACAACTAATAAAAAGATTCTTAAAAATACGTCTATAATCTCCTAATTGCTTAAAAACTATCACAAACATCTGTTGAATAAACAGTTCCAGCATTTTATCAAGAATTAAAGGCAACTTCAGTGTCTGCACTTATTAAAATTTACCCTTTAATCATTTTACTTTTTTCTGAAATGTCTACCTATCTCCATGATTTCTCTACTACTGGTGTGGCTCTGGGAATATAAAAATGTCTTTCAGAAACTTAAGATAATTCTTTCGAACCTAGAGACTTGAAATAACTTAAAGCTAAATGCTCTCTTATTAACTATTTTTTATCTTTGTTCTAACTTTTCTTATTTAAAGAGCAACCTCTTGATACAAATGTTAAAAAATTTTAATCGTTACAGTACAAGGTATTCTCTGTCATCTATTATTTCTATTATCCTACGCTGTGGATCTATGATGTTTCTCCTATTATTAGTTTTTCCTTCTCCTAAACAGCAGTCATTCTAAAAATCCTATTTGTACTGTAAGAATTTACTAACAGGGGGCTGGGTTGTGGCTCAATGGTAGAGTGCTCACCTAACATGAGCGAGGCGCTGGGTTAAATCCTCAGCACCACATAAAAATAAATAAATAAAATAAAGCTAGTGTGTCCAACTACAACTACAAATATATCTAAAAATATATACTAACAGGTTCATGACCCTTTCTTCTACTTGACTTTATTATGAGTTCCTACTCCTATTTACATTCATCAAAAACACAACAGAGCAAGCCCCAGTAGGAGTAGCTAATGGAGTAGTGAAAGGAAAGGTGGTGAAGTAACATGGTGGGGGAGAGGGAATGTCAGCTTCACTATTAATTTCTACCTGCTATCACCCCCATCAAATTCTTTGATATGACTACTTAATGTCTTTCCTCAATTACCAGAAGTGCTGAGTAAATACAGAAACAGTCCTAGTCTAACTCTGAACTCCCTCTCCCACCAGAGTGCTTGTACTTTACCTATAAAATGTTTGGAGCATTTTTAGACTTTTCATTCCTTTGGGTGGTACATTATTAGAATCTTACATCATATTCTTACTGATTTTCTCATGATTCCTGAAATCTAAGGCACACATAGTAATATAGAGAATTCTCTTCCCTGATTCTTTTAATAAAAATCATGATGACATTGCCCCTTATCTCCAAAGATTCTTTCTAGAATTTAGATATCACTAGCTTATTTTTTCTATTGGTTCTAATTAAGTTAAAATTAGAACAACTAATATCTTTCTAGATCCTTTTCCGACCTAAAAATATAAAATTAAATTTATCAGACACTCTGCTTTAGAAAACAAAGTTCAAGAAGGTCTGAGCTATGAAGTCTTCTATCATACATAGTTTGTTTCTTTAGAAATATTGAAGCCTGAAATAAGGAATTTCACTTATGGCCAACTTTTTTTTTAAAAAAAATACTGTTTATAAAATTAGTGTATTTTCATACAGATGGCTAACTGTAACTGATAGGTTATTTCCTGTCCCAACCTGTGGCAGACACAGCTAACTGTCCACCAAAAATCCATCCTCTCCCTTCTTGGGTGTGAAGTTGTTTTGGGGAGCTAGATTGTCCTGCCAGGGACTAGCTCTACTTATGAACAGATAGCCATATAAATTGCTCACATACTGTCGTTATAAGAGGTACTGAGTGCTTAAGAAGCATAATTCTAGACATATATTTACAGAATAAGAAACTTAAAAAAAAACATAACCCACTTATTGTAAATGGATAATTGTCCTTAGGAATAATTTAAGTTCTACTTCTCTTAACATTTACAAGTCACTGCCAAATCAAACCACAGTTTCTATATCAGACTCCAGTAGATTGTTTATTTGAATTTACTTGATTATTAATGCTACTAGCTTAGTACTAGGTCTGCCACTCCAAAGTTAAAAAAATATGATTATTGCCTGAGTTTAGTGAGGAGTTATTTGTTGATATGCTGATGGTAGGCAGACACTACTAGTTGTATTCAAAAATACTCCAAAAGTGTCATCATCAGGGAGATTCAAGATGGTGGACTTAGAGAGAGGCTACATTCCTTGTCACTCCATGACTCTGGATTCAACCAGAGAAAATACTGTTCCTCTGAAAGGCAGCCTTACTTCCCACTGATCCCTGGCTATTTCTCATTTGCCCTCCGTGATCATCTGTCATCTACCAGCAAATCCCTCACCTTTTGAGCACAGATCATTAGATGACTTTTACCTATCATCAGCCATTTGCCTATCTGCCCACCTCTTGCCTGCACATTGCCCACAGCCTGATGTCCACCTGCAGATCTCCTGCCTGCAGACTGCCCACAGACTGCCAGTGGATCACCCCCTGCCCACTACCCAGAAGTCCACTGACAAAGTACCCACAGGTTTGATTACACGTGGCCACCACCATTTTGGGACACCATCTAGGGCCTCCAAGTTTGCCACTGTGGCGGGGCTTCAGTTTGGAGACACCAGCCAGGGCCTGGAGATATATTGTTGGGGAACTGCAAATCTGGTTGCATCTGAGGTCTTTCTGCTGGGTGTGCTAGTGGCCGCCTTCTGGCTGCCTATTTGTAGTGTTGTTCCTTTGTGTGAGCACATTCCTGGTGTTCTCCTTGCAAGTTGAAACAGAGGAATTGAGATTGAGGGTCTGTAGCAAGGCAGAGCCTGGGGAAATCTGAAGCCCAAGTCCATCAGATTGTAGCTGGGCTTATGTGGGTCAGTCTGGGTCTAGCAAACCCATGGAACACCAGAGACTTGGGGCAGTTTGCTGCGGGGAACTCAGCTGAAGAAAACTGGGCTGTCTACAGCTTAGTGAGTCCTGAAGTGCACAGGGACAAAGGAGGTCAGCTACAATGGTGGGGAAGACTGGAAAAGGGTGTGAGGGCATCTTGCTATGGGCTCACCACCCAACAGGTCCCAGGAAACTGGACCAGGCCTACCATCAAACTTCAGACAACTCCACCTATCATCAAAGAAGGGAAGCTGAGAAATTTTTTGAAAGCCAATGGAAGCTATCATTCAATTTTCCATTGAGACTTTTATTTTTATTTTTTCTTTTGCCCCCTCTCTCACATCTCTATCATCTTAGAATTTAAATATTTTTCATACATCAATTTATTGAGAAATAGAATGGCTGAATAGTATAATACAGATTTTCTGTGTATTCTTATATTTTTACTTTTTGATTATTTATATTATTCTTTAAAATCTGTATATATTTTTTTTCACTCACCTCCCTGTCTCCCTGGATTCTCTTACTTCTCTCATATGAACAGCCAACCTCTATTAATTCCCCCCTGTTCTTACTATAAATTTTTACCTTTATCTTCTCTCTTTCTTCCTCATAAATATCACATCTCACGCTACTTCTGTTCCTTCACTGTCCATCATTAGAAACTGTAAACCCTTTCAGTAGACTTACTCTTTATATTGTAGACAATAATTTAACATATTATTTCTGTTTATTGCGACAAAACTGTAGAAGCCTTAATAGGAACTATTTTGTTTAGAAGTGTATATTGTTTGCACTGGGTGCTGTTACTATTAGTCTCTCCCTTAAAGGTAAGGTACTAGAAGCCTTCAGGGACACTATAAGAGTACAGGGTAGAAACTACTGCCTCAGATCCATACCACTAGATCGGAAGACACAACAACAACATGAAAAAATAAGGGAACAAAGCACCTCAAACAAACCAAGATGCTCCAACAATAGAATCCATAGATAACACAGTAGAAGAAATTTAAAATGTACATAGTTAAGCTGATATGAATTAAAGGTAGTACAAGGAGTAAAATCAAAGAGAAAATACAGGAAGTGAAAGATCATTTCAATAGAGTTAGATTGTGGAAAAAAACAACAACCAAAATCCCTGAAATTAAGGAAACAATGAACAAAATTAAAATTTCAATGGAAAGTATCATCAACCACAGACTAGACCACTTAGAAGACAGAACTTCAAGAATGAAGACAAAATATATACTCTGGAAATTAAATCAACCGCACAAAGAATATGGTAAGAAACCATGAACAGAACTTCCAAGAAAAATGGGATAACATAAAAGACCACATTTAAGATTTATTGGAATAGACGAAGGCACAGAGATACAAACCAAAGGAATGAACAATCTTTTCAAAATCTCTGGGACACCATGAAGGCAGTGCTCAATGGAGAGTTCATTGCATTAAGCTCACTCATTAAAAGAATAAAAAGTCAACAAATAAATGACCTAACATTACATCTCAAAGCCCAGAAAAAGAACAAAATCAACACCAAAAGTAGTCAAAGACAGGAAATAATAATTAAAATCAGAGCTGAAATTAATGAAATTAAAACAAAAGAAACAAATGAAAAAATTGACAAAACAAAATGTTGGTTCTTTGAAAAAATAAATAAAATTGAAAAACCCTCAGCCACAATAATGAAGAAAAGGGGATAGAGAGCTCAAATCACTAAAATTCGTGAAGAAAAAGAAAATATCATGAAAAACACTACTGAAATACATATAATAAGAACCTATTTTGGGACTGGGGTTGTGGCTCAGCGGTAGAGCACTCACCTAGCACGTGAGGCCCTGGGTTCGATCCTCAGCATCACATAAAAATAAGTAAATAAAGGTATTGTGTCCAACTACAACTAAAAAATAATTTTTAAAAAAAAAAGAACCTATTTTGAAAATTTATACTCCAATAAAACAGAATATCTTGAAGACATCAACATTTTTCTACAGACATATGAACTACCCAAATTGAATAAGGAAGACAAAGAAAATTTAAACAGATCAATTTCAAGCAATAAAATAGAAGCCTACCAACCAAGAAAGGAATAGGACCAGACAGATTCTCAGTCAAGAGCCTGCCTGTCTCCTTCCTCTGACAGATGCTGTGGCCTGAGGGATGGGGGGGATTACATCTGCAAAGTGCCACCTGGCTGTCTTCATGAAGAGTCAGGACCAGAGAGGATGTGATTCGCTGGCTTTGAGAAGTTGAGGAAGGGCTCAGAGGGGATGTGAGGTGGGGCCTGGGTGGGAACAATCAAAGGTGGGGCTGCAGATGTGGGATTTGGCCATCCCCTAGGAGCTGAGGCCACACAGTGAGCTCTGTGAGCCAGCCTTGTGACTGGAGCATGATGTGAGCTCTGAGGCACAGGCCAGCGTTCTGCCAGGTTTCCACCTTAACACACTGAGGAGATTGAAGTACTTTCTCACACAGCCTGTATTGTCAGAGGTCCATGAAGCGAGGACAAATCCTCTGCGTGGGGTCTCACAGGCGCCCATAAATGCACAGGCTGAGCCTTGCTTCTTCCTGGAGGCCTGGGGCTGCCCCTGCAGGTGGAGGTAACAGCTTTCCAACCTGCCCAGGGTCCTTGATGGGCTTGGAGCGGTTCACCTTCCCTTCCATCCTCTGCTGACATTAAGAGCCCTTGGGATTCCATGGGGCCAACCCAGGTCATCTAGGGTGACCTCCCTATTTTTAAAGTCACTTGATTAGGAACCTGAATTACATCTGTAAACTTCTCATTTGTCTGAAAAGAAATAGATTATATACTTCCAGGGATAAGGGATAGAATCCTTGGGGCTGTAATTCTGCCCATCTTTCTCTCTCTGACCTTGACCTTGCCATCCATCAGGACCTAGCAGATTCCTGCTGAACCATCCAGAAGGACAGTAGGTGCCTACAGGTGACAGAGCCAGTCACAGCCTCTCGAAGCCTTGCCCTTCTTTTGGAGGTGACCAGGGATTTGGTTGGTACGGGTGTCCAGCAACACTTGCCCTTGCTGGCCCTTGGTGGCATGGAAGGATTTATCATTATTTTAAATTGATAGCCAACATTAAAAGAAAAAAACCTCAGGAACAGGATCATGAAGATTCAGATTTCCGCTGGTCTTGGTGGCACATGCCTATAATCCCAGCAGCTCCAAAGGTTGAGGTAGGAGAATCGCAATTTCAAAGCAACTCAGTGAAACCCTGTCTCTAAATAAAATACAAAACAGGGCTGGGGATGTGGCTCAGTTGAGTGTCCCTGAGGTCAATCCCTAGTACACAAAATAAATAAATAAATAAATTCACATTTCCATTTTCTCTTGAAAATTTAGCATTTCTGGCAACCTAGAGTTCCAGGTCAGGTTGGTACTGGAAGCCCCAGCAGAAGAAAGAAGGACCCACATATCTTTCCCTGGGGGCATCCTCCACAGGAGGCCGAGATAAAGTCCACACCCCATCTCTGGGAAACTCCACCAGGGCAAGAGGGAACCAATATTTACCAGCACCCAGCAGCCGCCACCCCTGCGCATATATTAAATCATTTAATTCTCCAAAGAAGCTCTGGAGGAAGGTTCCCTTCCTATTCCGCTGATCCCAAAGCAGGGCACACACAGTGTCGCGCTGGGGCACACAGTCTGCACACTGGGCCAAGGGCTGCTGACCAGGCCACCCGCACGGTCCCCGCAGCCCCGCACGCGGTCCACCCCACTCCACCCGGGCCAGCGCGTCCTGGAAGGGGCCTCCGGAGCTCCCTCCTCTGGACAGAGCAGGTCCTTCGCCCCCGGGCTGATCCACTGTGTCACCTGGACAGCCCAGCACAACCGGGCCTTCCGCCAGCCTCCTGGGGGCAGAGTCCTCTGGAGCATCCCTTTCTGGTGAGCCGCAGCCGCGATTCCCCAGACCGGCCCAGCCACCGGGTGAGTCGCTTACATCTGGAGCCCTGCGATGAGCCTCTCGCCCAAAAGGTAAGGGATGCAGTCCCTGGTGCCCGAGTGGCCTGGATCGCAGCGCGTCTGGTCGCTCTCCCCTCGCCAGATGCCTCCCCAGAGAAAAGCCCCCGGGAGAAAACGAACCGGCTAAAAGCCAGCACCAGCTGCTGCGAATGAAGGCCCCTGTGGGGACATGGGGCAGGGAGCCCCTCTGCTTGGGGCGCTTTCTCTGTCCTATGCGCCCTGAGGCCCTGAGAGCCCCAGCTGCTCTGGAGAGCTGGGAAGCCAAGAAGCGCACAGTGGGCTGAAGGGCAGCCCTGCAAGTTGGGGGTCACTTGGAGCTGTCAAGCCTGTGCCACAGGAGAGGCCTCCCATCTCTGGGGACTGAGCTGGATTGCCTGGAGACCTGATTCCAGGTCTTGCTGGCCTGGCTCCAGAGCCTCACACTGCGCTCTGTACCAAAAGGAAAACAACCAAAGGTCCCAGCGCAGGATGGGTTTTGCAGCCCTGGCTTTTTCTGAGCCTGTGAGACCCAGCTCCACAGTGGGCTCTGTGTGTTTCCTGTGACAGACAGGCTCCTCTGGATGACTTGGAGCTTCCAAACAGCTGCTCTTAGGCTGCGTCCTTTGGAGGGATAAGAAACAGAGGGTGGAGAGAGAGGCAAGAACCCCTGTTCTGATGGAGTAGTTTCCAGATCACGGGCTGGTCTCCTCCTTGAGCCTCTGTAAGGTGGGATTGGTAAATCTCAGTCACCTTGGGGGATGACCATGCAGGTTGGGTCCAGCCCAGTGTCTGGCACACAGTGACGCTGGGCATTTCCTTCAGGCCATGCAAGTGTGTAGGAGGTCAGAGTGTTTTAGTCCTGCTTCCCATCTTTCCTGGGCTGGCCCTGTCATTCAACTCTGGGCTGAATGACATCCCCTGTTCCCTTGCTTCCCAGTGGGCTAGTAGCCTGCTGGAGAGAGTCCACAGGGCCCTTATGTGTGGGGTGGAACATTGGGCTTCCCATCTGGCCTGCTGTTCTCCCACAGAAGTCAGGCCCCTTCCAACAGGTGGATTCTACTAAGTCCTCTCTGTGAGTGAGTGGGTGAATGAATGAGTGATCAGACAAAGGACAGGAGGAGGAGATGGTTTCTTGGTTCCCAGTCTTGCCCTTGGTCCCAGCATCTACAAAATGACAGGCTTCGTTGTGATCATGAGAGCCTTCAGTGGAGAGAAAATCATTTTAGCCAGAGATGCTCAATGCCCTCTCTCTGTGTGTATCATATTTCTTTGTCTAAATAAGAGACGCATGCAAATGACTAATACTTTGAGAGATCAAGAAATACAGCTGGGCATGGTGGCACTGGCCTGAAATCACAGTAGCTGGGGAGGCTGAGGCAGGAGGATCTCAAGTTCAAAGCCAGCCTCAGCAACTTAGCAAATAGAAGAAGAACAGAAAATAAGTCAGAGTCCTGGCTGACTCCAGTGTGAGCCATTTTGTTTAATGCATATCTACAGAAGCCAGAGATTTTGCAACTACAGGTCTCTAAGAGACCTCCTCCAGGCAGCAGGTACTAAGGGTAATGCACCTGGTACCAACAGACAGTTTTCAGCAGAGCCCCATATTTTCTGAGGCGGCAGAACATCTAGATCTGGGGAGGTGGGTGGCCAGTTGACTGGGTTAATCTTTTGTAAGTTAGCTTTGGGTCACAGAACAGGAAACTGCATAGTCCCTGAAAAATGCATAAGCATCCCTCACTTTCAGAGTTGAAATAGAAATATCCCAATGCTAGGGATTCCCAACCTCACTGTTGGTCAGACTCATTGGGAAGTTTTTAGGAAGGTACTTTGTTCAACTTTGCCCCTGAGATTCTGATTTTACTGGTTAGGATGTGGCTCATGCCACCAGTAACTTCAAGGCTACTGGGGGATTCTGAGGTGCAGCCAGGGCTGAGAGCCTGTGCCCCAGCTGTTTCTTGTCAACTGTCCTCTGTGGTCACCTCTTGATATTTTGTGTGCTTCTATTTGAATGTTCTCACTCTTCAACTTTTTCATGCAGGTCTGTGATTACTCTGGCTTCAAGCTCTTGGGTCCCTGGTGTTACCTTATAGCCATATGCAGAAAAGTTCGTGTCAGGGGAAGATGGCAGTTACCAGAAGCCTGCAGAGGGCTGGCCAGGGCTCCCTGGGCTCACCAGAGAGCAGTGTGGGTTTAATCTGCAGTGCCCTCAAGAGCAACATAAAACCAGCCAGCTAGGTGGGAATGATTCAGTGACAAAGGGGACAGGGCTTGTGATGATCTGGAGGGCATGTCCCTTGCCCTAAGAAAAGCACAGTCACCCACCTCCAGCTGTGTCATGGGGTTGATCATAGATTGCAAAAATGCTCACCAAGTCTTTTGATTCTTGAATGCAGGCGCCTTTGCAAGGTGACTTTGCCATTCCTTTCCATACAGTTAGGGTCCATTTCTGCAGCCCTTTAACCTGCAGTTGGCCATGGGACTTGCTTTAGTCAATGGGACATTAGCAGATGTCCACAAGCAGAGGTGTGGGAAGCCCATGAGTGTTGGTGCTTGCTCTCTCGATGCTCTGGACGCACATGGCCAAGAGATGTGAGCAAGATCCTCCTAGAACACCCAGTGCTCATGACCTTCAGGATCAGCTAAGTTGACTCCAAAAGGACTGCCCAGCTGACCCACAGAACCCGGGAAAATATGAAGTTCAGGTGATGAAGTATTGAGGCGAACAGCAATAACTAACCATAACACAGCCCCACTTTGCCAGATGTTATCCATCTTTTAAATAGAAATCATAATTTCAAATTTTTGTGTAAGTTCCAGTTTTGAAAAAAATTGAATTAGTAGCCAACATTGTAAACACATTCTACAGGCCAAACAAAACATACCTTTAGACTGCACTTGGTCTGTGGGTTGTTGGTTTGCAAGTGGCTATGCTGAGGGACACGAGGTGTTTGTCCTAATGCCTGTTTGCAGTCACTCACTCACTCACCCTTCTTGCCAGAGTGGCCGGTGCCCTCCAACTGTGGCTGCTGTCTGTACAGGATGCACACTGTAGGGGAACTGCCCCAGCTTCTCCGGGTGGTCTTTCCATGTGGAAATGTGGGGTTGCTCATCCTCCTGGAGAGACTGCAGTGTGAGATGGAGTCCAAGGAAGGACAGTGCAAGGGTAGCGCCTGAGCATGAGATCAAGCTTGGAGGGGAAGCCCGTGGAGGGCAGTGGACAAGGAATCCCATCTGTTTATTCCAGAGAATGTTGTTCCTGGAGGGAAAGCCAGGGGGAGAAAGTTGGAGAGGGGATTGTGGAGCCCCTAAAGGCCAAGCCAAGGATTTCCCACTTGGTTATCTGGGCAAAGGAGAGTAGCTCTAAGGGAAGAGAAGTCACTGGCAGCTTTTGCACAGGGGGCCCTGGGAAACAGGGGCCTGCTCTGTTTATCCACGTGCAGTATGAGTTTATGGCAGGAGTGGAATCAGGCAAGACGGGGGCAAGACTGTTTGTAGTGACAGACGGAGCGTTGGCATTGGCAGAAAAAACCCGAGTGGAAGAATGTAAGTTAAGACATGTGGGGACTTCTCTTGACCTTGAGATAGGACTAGATTTGCTGATTTTCTTATCTATATCATCAAGACATGTTAGTGTGTTTTCAAAGCACTTCCATCAGCAGCTTCAGATTCCCGGCTCCTGTCGCATGCCTGCCTGATGGAATCTGGGGCTGGCGGTGGTCACTCCTAGGGCAGGGGAGACTGAAGAGGGTGTCTGCTGGGCATTTGGAAGGAACGTCCTTGCTCTCCCCTGAGAACCTCTGGAATCATCTGTGCCTCCTTTCTGTGCTCTCCCCTCCCTTCTAAGGCTTTCAAATTTGGGACAGGAGGGGATGGAGGAAACACAATTGTTTAAAATCCAGTTTTCAATCTCGAGAAGAAGAGGAAACGTCACAGCTATGAGAAGAGGAGACAAGGGAGTTGGGGAGGTGCATCCCTCACGGTGCAGTGAGAACCGACCTCAGGAGGGAAGCTGCAGGGAAAGGCCAGTGTAGACCCTGCTTCCCACTGTCACTGGACCGTCAAGTCACATTTGAACTTTAAAAAGCGGATCCCAGGTCCCGCCTCCTGTGTGTTCTGTCATGGCTGGTGTGGGGTGTTCTTGGCACCAGGGTCTTTGAGAGCTCCCCAGGGAGTGGACCCCTGCCGTGAGGACTGAGAACCCCTGTGTCCACCAGGGCCCTCTGTGGGCTGGTGCAGCCTGTAGGAGGTGCCTCCAGGGGAGCATCTGTATTTGGTGGTTGCCATTTTCATGGTAGAGACTGACAGTGGTTCCCAAAGGCTATCATTTGGATCAAGAATGTTCCCCAAAGTCCTATATATTAAAGGCTCCATCCTCAGCCTGTCACTCTCTTGGGAGGTAGTGGAATGTCTAAGAGGTCGGGTCCAGTGGGGGATCTTAGGTCATTAAGGGTGTGCCTCTGAAGGGCATATTGGGACCCTTGTCCCTTCCTGGCTTTCTCTTTCTACTTCCCAGCTGCTGTGAGGTGAGTGGGTAGCTCTGCCATGCACTGCCTGCCATACTGTGCTGCCTCACTACAGGTCTAAAGCAACAGGGTCAATCAAATGTGAACTGGATATGGAAACTGTGAGCCAAATAAAATTTTTCCTCTTTATGAATGAGCAACCTCAGGTCTTACAGTGGCAGAAAGCCAACTAATACACCATATGAACTTGAAAAGTATAAAGTGTTGGAATGGGGTGTCTATGATAGGTCACATTCTTGGGTTGGATGAAAAGAATTTGTTTTCTGGGAAGACCCAAATGGCTTTAGTACAAGTAAGCGTGCTTACTACAGTTCTTCTGCTGAGAACAACATCTCCCAAGTGAAATGGGCAGGAGAAAGAAGTTGCACAGTAACGGGAAGGAGGGAAGTAGGCCCAGAAGGCAGAGTAGAGGAGATTGCAAGTGGAGACAGATGTCAGAAATGTGCCTCCTCTTGAGGCAGGGAAAGCCTCGAGAGCACTTCTGTGGGCTGTCCTGGAGCAGGCTTGGTGTTACAGAGCCTGAGCAGATCTTGACAACCAGGGGTGTCCGCATGGCCAGGGGCACTGGAGGGAAACCTGTGCTGGTCTCATTAAGGTCTGTGTCTGGGTGATGTCTCGGGGAGATAACCCCCTGGCCTGGCTCCCAGGGATGGTGGGAGTGGTTTTCCCATCCTCCCTCTGGAGGGCCTGCGAATGGTCTACCTCAAGCTTGTGAGTGTCAAAGGGCTCCTGTCTCAGGGTCCAGTCATAAGGATGTTAATAGCTTCATTTTTTAAATTTCTTTTCCTGGGTGTCAATCAAATCCAGGCTTTGTACACGCTGAGCACACACTCTACACCAAACCCTGCGTCATCTTCTCAAACCAGGAACAGCAGAACTTTAAAAAGATATTGCTGTGAATACTTTTTTAAAAAGTCAGAATTCTTTGCTGCCCCAGTATGATCTTTCTGAGGTTTAATAGGACTTTATTTTTTTAAAAATATATTTATTTTTTTCTTTTTCTTCTTTAGGCATAAAAGACAGTAGAATCTATTTTAACATTTATATAAGGTAAAGAATTTTCTTAAAGTTGATGTGCATGCACTGAAAAAGCTAGAAACAAATCAACTCTTATTGATACAAGATGTTTTTACCTAAAACAGAATTCTAAGAGTATACTGGAAAACTATTGCTCAATATTAAAGATGCTTGATGGAAAAATAATTGATATTAATAGTTTTTCTATTAATATTTTATTAGATATGTTAAAGAAAAATGTATAATGTGTCAAAAACATAGATAGTGCATCTTAGGTTTTGGTAATGTGCCCTGGTAAAGTGTCCTCCATCCCTGGAATGTGTGAGACTCCAAAAGCGATCCATTCTTACAGCAGTGAATCCATCTCTAAGGATATGGTTTTGCATCAACTTTTAATTCAAGCATTTCTTTTCTGTTTGGATAATTTTTAACAGCTTTATAGAACTATGATTGACCATCTGCATACAGTTGGGAATCTTTTGACCCTATGAATACGTGATGCATTTTTAAGATTAACTTGCCTGACCAGTAAGAGACACCCATTCAAAACAGGCAGGAAGATGGCTTCTGTTTACAGTGGATAGCTCAGGCAGTCAATTAGCTTATCAGACTATTTTTCTTTCTGAAGTCTATGGAAAGGGCTAAATAGCTGGTCATTGTGTGTATGTTCTTATCTCATCAATGCAGAATCAGAATGTGAATCATCACACAGGGAGGCAGCAGTCCTGGTCCTAAGGAAAGGCAAACAAAGTCTCTAGAAGCCCCTTTTGCTGGTCGGTATTAGACACTGTTTAAAATCACATCACCCTTAGTGACAAGCAGGAGAACGTGCATACACGTGTGTATGTGTTTGGGCACGCGCGCATGCTTACCTGCACAAGTCTTCTTTCCCATACCATTTGGAAGCTTGTGGGATATCTATGTCTTCTTTCATCAAGAAGTAATGCACATTTTTAATCCTACAAAAACACTCATAGGGCCCCAAGATATTTATGTGTGCATGTGTGATATTCTTGTGTGTGTGTGTGTATATAATATACAAAAGAATGTTGAGCTGAGCACATTGGCACACGCCTGTAATCCCAGCACTTGGAGCCTGGAGTAGGAGGATTTCAAGTTCAAAGCCAGCCTCAGCAACTTAGCAAGCCCCTGTCTCAAGGCGGGGGGTGTGTGGGGGTGGGGGGAGGGGGGACTAGGGATGTTTCTGAGTGGTTAAGCTCCCTGAGTTCCGTCCTACCCACCTCCATAAGAATATGTAATGCAACTATGTTTGAATAGAAAAAAAAATGAGTACTATCAGAATGATAAGTTGCTTGTTAAGAAGAATGCAACTCTGTGTCCTGACAGGGGGATAAAGTCCAGAATATATTGGCTGAAATGTGTCCACCATGAGTTACATGAAAGCCTTGTGACTGGTTTTCAGTTCCATGTATGTATAGAGATCTACCTTAAGTAGATTTGGAAGACATGGATAATTCACTTGTCAGATTTCGCCTCAAAAATCCCTTCAATCACCCACCAAGTGGCTTAAATATAATTTGGGGTTTCTATACTTGGGTTTGTGTGCATATACTCATACGTATATTTGGACAGATGGAACCTTTATTTATGTGTAAATATGCCACTTAAGCCATGTACATATTCTGTTCAGTGCTTTCTTATTTTCCTTCCTCAAATGAGAACCTGTATTTGAGTTCTAGAAAATGCAGTGTACACGTGGCCAGCTCTGCTGCAGGATCCTTGGTCCCAGGAGACCCACCAGGAAAGGCACCTATGGCTCTGCTGATGGTGGCAACCTCTAGGGAGCCGGGCTGGAGGTGGAGGGGCAGGGCTCCCATCTGTGCCTGATGCATTCCAACAAGGAAAAAGCAGTGTAGTTCCTGTGCTGACGTTTTCTCCCTTCCAGAACCTTCTCTTGGAGCTGCCTATGTTTCTGATGCCCAGTACAACAACAACGTTCCAGTCCAAACTTCCCCTCAGGCTATCAGGTAATTTAATCATCTAGCTGTCCACTTGTCCACCTTAAGTTCTAGAGGTTGAGACAAACCTGGAGGCATTCTTTCTACAGAAACTTTTCAGAGGGGTCTAGGTACGGCACATAATTTGGGTAAAAGCCAAGAGTGTTTTGTTCTGTGGTGCTGGGAGCCGACCCAGAGACGGGCCTGTGCTAGGCAAGCGCTCCACCACGGAGCTGCAGCCCAGCTCCTGAGCCTGGTGGTTTGGGTTAAGTTCTAAGAGCACAGTGTCCCACGTGCAGGGAGCATCCGGTCAGTTAAGAGCAGATCAGGGGTAATGGACACCACCAGGGCCAGGAGATGGAGTGCCCAAGCTAGACGCACGTGGCCACCTTTCTTCCTAGTCAGCGTTACCTGGAGTGCAAGGGAGGGCTTCTCTTTTCCCTTCTGTCACCTCCTAATGCTACCCACACATTCACTCCTTTCCTCGGAATCCAGCCTTTTCTATCTCCCCCTAAAGTTTCAACTAAGACCAAGCCCTTGGCTAGAGTAAGGAAAAACCCTCTCTTACATCAGCGCTCGGTGTCAGGGTCTCCAAAAGCAACAAACACCTCATGTGCCCAGACTGCCAAGCAGGACTGGGGGACTGTCCCACCCTGCAGGGATCTGGCGTGTGGAAGCCACATCTGTCCTGAGTATACCGCGTTGAGATGGGCTGTGCACATTTTCACATTGGACTCAGCCACGCCCACATGGCATTAGGTCACTGTAACTGAGGGTTCACCTTGTCAGTCTCTGGTTCAGAGTGTTCTCTTATTACTGTCACAACAACTCCATGAAGAAGGTGCTAAAGCTGGCTCGAGACTGTCCACCAAGTGTGCTTTGAGATATGATCATCGTCTTGATGTTTTCTGTTAGTGTTCTATAGTTTGAGCTAAAGTGATATCACCCCTGCTCCTGAGAACCTAAAGGGCATATGACCCATCACGAGTCTTATTTATTTATTTGTTTATTTACCCGTTTATTTGGCAGTGCTGGGGATGGAACCCAGGACCTGGTGCGTGCTGGGTACTGCTCTACCACTGAGCTGCCGTCCCAGCCCCGGCCCCTGTTCATCTTAGCACAGAAGTTTGAGTGTTATATAACTCCTGCTCAGTGGTTATAACCACCTTTACTGTTTTTCCTCTCCAGACTTTACCATTTTCATAATCACTGGGCCATGCGGATGGCCACGTACTTCTTCATCTGTGTCAACCTCTCTCTTGCCCTGTTTGAGGAACCGGTGCTGTTTCTGCTACCGTTCTTGGTTAGCATTAGATAAAAGATGTTCAACCAGACCTTGTCACCAGTGAGTGGGGCCCCTTGCTTCTCCCTTGTTTTCCTCAAATGTCAACAAATAGGAATTTGACTTTATTTTTTTCTTGCTGGGGCTTCAGAGAATTCTGCTTGTTGGCTAATGTGCCAATCATAAGGGATTTTGAGGGCAATGTAACTTCAGAATAAGCTGCTGAATTTGTAAAATGAATCAATTTTTAAATCCCGTCAATATGATGTATCAGGGTAAGCTACAACAAATATATGTTTATTCAGTGCAACGTGTTTGTTTCCTTCAAGAAAATGTTTCCTGATACATATAGGCCAGGAGCCAAAACCTGGAGACTTTCTCAGTTAAGAGAAGCCAGGAACTTTGTGTTTCATTGGAGAGTTTCTGCCTAAATCTCAGAAGCTAAACCTCAATGACACGATCTGATAGTGGGTTTATTGCAGAATGTCCCCCATTCCTAAAATGATATTATGGACCATATCCCGCTAGGCCAAGGGTACTTTTGGCTTCTGCCTTCTATTTGATGATTATTTTCCCCTCTCTGCTCCCCCCAGCTCACTCTTGAAAGGCCTTCTGTTCTGCCAGCCATAGTGACATCTGCTGGCGGACATGGGAAATCACAAATCTGGGGGACCTTCTCAACCAAACCTTGTTAATGCTGCCATTTATCACAGGGGCAGGGGTGCGGGCTCTGGAGGGCTGGGCGTCCTGTCATTTCTCCCATACCCTCTCCCAAAATAGCAACCATGTCTCAAGCAGCCAGATCCCACCTTCCATTCACAGAACTGAAAGTCAGGCAGATGCAAACCCCAATGCTAGCGTGGGCCCTGGAGAAGAAGCCACCACTCCAGGTGACAATAGACTTGACTGGATGCTTGGGGACTGAAGCAAGGCAGTTCTCACCCACCTCTGCACCCTCCTCATTTTCAGCAGGCCTCTGCCTGCGGCTAGGAGAGGAGTGGAGCTCTGTCCCCCACCTGGCCCCGCTGTCTCAGCGCTGCTTTAGGGGCAAACTTGCAACAAGGTTATTTGAAAGGGGATTATTCCAACTCAGAGTTTCTTTTCTTCTGATCTAACACAGGAGATGTCCACTTTGCATTTCTTAGAAGTTCATGGTGTCCTAAGAACTCCACTTCACTTTGGCTACTCAAAGTGGGGTCACTTGGTCAGCAGCACCAGCATCCCCGCTCAGAACTTGTCAGAAACGCTGCCACTCACAGGTGCTGGAGATTTGCACTGACAGAAGCCACCTTTGAAACAAGCCCCAAGGCCATACCTTCACACACCCAAGTTCATGTGCTTGTACTTCACACTGGGTTCCTCACCTGGGCGCCCTTGGCCCATCAGGCCATATCCTTCTTAGTCTGTAGAGGTCTTCCTCGTGCAGTGTAGACATTAAGCAGCACCCATGGCCTCTACCTGAGTTTTGCACCAGCACCCCTGACTTGTGATAACATAAAAGGTCTCCAGGCATTGTCAAATGACCCAAGGGGAGGGGGAAAGTCAATTGTGTTGAGACCCATCATCTACAGGGTCACCTGAGACCTTGTTACAAACACACATTCTCAGACTCTGCACCAGACTGGCAAAACCAGGAACTCTAGTAGGGCCCAGGAAATTGGTTAACTCTCTGTGAAACACAGGCTCTCTGAGGTGGAAGAGGACTCGGGAAAGGCCCTGCAGTGAATCACTATTTGGTGACAGACCAGTCACAGGGGCCACAGCATGACCAAGAGGTTGCAGGCCGTGGGTGATAAAGAGCCCAAAGCAGTAGCCACCTGGGAGGGTTTTGCAGCCAACACTTCCCCCTGTGCTATCTCCATGACCTTGGCCAAGTGACTTGATCTTTCAGTGCCTCAGTTGAAACCTATGGAAAATGGGGACAACCAAAGCACTGTTCCTCCTGCAACTATTGAGGGATGAGGAAGCTTTTATGATGAGGTGCTTAGAAGAGTGCCTGGCTCCAAGACCTTTGGACAAGTCAACTAACTGGTCTTCTCTTCACCATCACTAACCTGTCTTGCCCCCGATTGTTGAGGCCCCTATAAGCCAGCCAGGCAGGTGCTTCATTCTCTGCCACATCCTAAGCAGGGAGCCCTGGCCTGGCCTGGACCAGGCTCTCAATGTACATGGGTGGAGAAAGGCATTGCAGTGCCCATGAGGACATGAGGATATCAGCAGAAGCCCTCTGTCTCAGGGGCTTGAACTTTGCTGTGGATCCTGTATGTTCTGCAAAGGGACCCCAGCTTCCTAGATCCGATTCTATTAGAAGGTGTCCTTGCAAAAGTGGCAACTGGGCAAAAGTGAGCTTCTCCATCCATGTGGATTAGATGGGACGTCAGGTAGATCTGCAGGCATGCTGTAACCAACAGTCAATCAACACATGCTTAGAAAATCATGGAAAGAATAAAAATGGGGGCGGGGTGCTTCACAGATGTTGTGTGTTTTCTTCCTCTACTTCTAGGATTCTCTCTACCCACCTCCTGAAGTCAGTCATACAACTATCCCCATTTCAGATATGCAAACACTGAGGTCCCAAGAGGTTACAGAAAAATCCCAAGCTCATTGTCTAGTAAGCAGTGAAAGTATTCTTCTCATGCTGGTCTCTGATTCCAAACCCACACCTGCCTTTCTTCCCAGGGCACTTCCTGGTGTGCACACAGGGATGACGTGCCTTAAGATTGAAAGAACAATCCTAATTTCAAAACTTCTACCTCACGTTATGCTGAAGACAATCCTAAGCAGCAGAGCACGTGTCTTATTTGGTTTAAAAACTCCATCTCTGGTAGTAATGAGATCTCTCTGCCACAGCCCCGCCAGACAGCCATTTGGGACCACAGGAGTGTGGAGAAAGAGTGACTACAGGAGTGTGGAGAAAGAGGACACAATTCAGGAAAGCGAATTACGAAGAAGCAAAAGCTGAATATACAAGAACAGACAGGACCAGCAGAGAGAGCCCAGCTGAGAGGCCTAGAGAAGGGCTGGGGCGAGCCAGAGCATTCCACGGGTATTGATGAAGCTCTGCTGTGTGCCTGGCACTATGCTGAGAAGTAGACACTGCACTGAGCACAATCTCTGACCTTGCCCTGCTAAAGATCCCAGTCTGGGGATTCAAAGCTGGATGACATTGTCCAGCACTATGCCATTTCTTCACATCCCAGCTGACCTCCAGCCCCCAGCACCATGGCCCATTTGCCTACAGTGAAGGCAAGCAGCATCTTCCCATCTTGGCTGGCAGGAGTGGGTGGAGAACACCCCAGCTCTCTCACCCTGTAGGAGGGCTTCTATTAGTAGCATGATCTACATGGACCCCCAGCACTCCTTATCAGGACTGTGCTTAGTCACTCAGTGACAACAACTGGCTGGTACACCCTGTCTTCCAGTTCCTAATCACCTCCTGTTCCCACCTGGAGTTTTCTTGCATCACCTCCCAAGAAAACTACTTGCTAACAAATCTGGATCACAGAGTCTCCACACTTTACCTCAGGGAAGCCAGAGCATGAAAGAAGGTTTTAGTAAGATATAAAGTGATCCCAGTCTATCTGGCAATTTTGTGCCTGAATTTATAGTACTCCTTGGCTGCTCTGATTGCCCTGATAGGTTTACGAGAAAAGACAAGCCATATTTTGGGATGTAAAATGCATTCAGGCTGAGTCACTTTCACACAACCTACCAAGTAGGAGTAGAATCTCATGAAATTTTAAGTACAACAGAATGCCAAATGACTACTCATTCCAGTGAAGACATGCTGCAAATAAGACTTAGAACACGTGCTGAAAACAAGACTTAGAAAAGTGTCCTCAAAAAAGATTCTGTCATTCTGCATTTGCTTCTGAAAGTTGAAGCACACAGTTCTAATGAGCTCAGGAAGAGGTTGATACCCAGTTGAGTTGGCATATGATGTGCCAGAGCTCAGGACTTCAGGGCTGCTGTCAGGTGGTTCCCCAGATCTTCTGGTCCTCACCTTCACTCAGTGTCTTTTTGTTGGTGATGTAGTTCAGCAATGGATTACTGGCCCAGAGACTTGTTCAGTATTGCTCCGTAGGAGCAAAACACTGTCACCAGTTGTAGGTAGCCAACTCCAGGTGAGAAACTTGATAGATGTTAATGCTCATGGCTTCACACCAGCAACCTGCCCCTCAGTGATCATGCTCTCTAAAATATACACCATGCTAAATTGTGTAGAAGCATTCTAGGTCTAGCCAAACCACACGATCTTTCAAAAACAGCCCAATAACATTTAGAGGATTTACTCTCCAAAGCAACCTTGCCAATGCCTGGGTGCCCACACACTCTATTGGCGCCAACCTCACCTCCTTTTAGAATGCACACATCCACCAAGATACCACTGCCTGTGGTGGTTGAGAGGCCTTTCCAATGGACGAGGTGGATGTGAATATAACACGTGAATGAATTAGCATTTAACAACAACTGGAAGAAAAAAATCCATTCTCTAAGATATGATGATGGAGCTGCTCTGTGATCTAGACAATCCCCCTCTCCTGCATCCTCTCTTTTCCTCTGCCTCGATGGACCTCCAACTGAGCCCAGAAAGATGTGTCCTTTCTAGTCAGAAGCCCTGTCATGGCTTCCATTTCCAGGCCCTGATTCCTGGTAAACTGCAGCCAGAGCTCGCTTTCAAGGTAGTTTCTTCAGATCCCTTCCCTACCCTAACCACAGTGTGGGCTCTGGCCCCACCCTTACTCTCTACACCACCATTCCACATTATGGTCTTCCTGTCCCTCTCTGTGACCCAGGACTGCCCATGACCAACCCCACCCAACAACAAGCTGTTGAACCAGGTGCCATCAAAGGGAAGAAATGACCAGAGATGGCTAACTTGAAGATTTCACAGAATAGTCCATGAGACAAGGAATATCCTGAACCAGTGAAATGACATAAGAGGAAGTCAATGAATTCTAACCTCAAGGGCAAATCCTACAGTACACTGGCTCTCAAATTCAGCTACACACTGGAGCCACCTGGGAGCTGTGCATAGTACTGACCGCTGGACCACCCACTGGCCCTGGGCTGATGGAATGGCTCTGGGCTAAGATGAAACACTGGGGTTTGTAAATTACCAGTTGAGTATAATATAAAGCAAACTTTGAGAACATTGCTTTTTTCCCCACATGAAGAACTGTGTGCATACAGATGCAGAAGTACAAATCTGCAGCATAAAGCTCCTTGAGGGCCATAGATTAAGTGCACTGCAGTCACCAGCATCCTGGCTAGGAAAACCACCAGCCTCCCATTTCCACCTTCCAGGTGATTGCAGCCCTGCCTTCCAAGCATGGAAGAGTCCTCCTTGGTGAGAAATTTCAGTGTGCAGAATAGAGAGCCCTCTCTCCGGGGAGTCCCTGCTTTGACAATACGTTCACTGGAGAAGTTAAAATCAAGTGGGAGGAACATGGGCAGGCTTCCTGGATGAGGCCCTATTGAAAGGAGGATGAGATCTGAGGAGTGGACCAGAGAGAGGAAAGATGGGAAGTACAGCAAGTACATTCAGAGCCGAGGTCAGGCCCAAAATACAATGTTGGCTGACAAGAGAGCCCTTGCACCAGGATCAACGATTTTGAGAAGGCAATGAGGACTGCCTGAAAAGATCAATTCCACAAAATTCCATGGAAATCCATTCACAACACCTTTCTGAAAACACTGGAAATGTAGATTTCATGCAAGGAACTCTGGGTGACAAATGGCAAAGTTTGCCAAATGCAAACATGCCTACCAGCTCTGAGAAGCCATTCTCATTCACACTGCTTCAACCAGGGAAAATCCCCATGTGCTCACTGAGAACAAGTTAGCTTGTGCCACTTGAAGCTGCTTCAACAAACAGCTTCACTTCTGCACTTCTAAGCTGTTCTCCTCAAGAACTTTCAGAGCACAGTTCAGGCATGAAACACGAAGGGTGCCAGAAAGAGTTCTCTTGAATCTAGCATCACCAACTTTCAGGAGAAAGGAGGACCAGCTGAGAAGATCAGTTTTCCAAAGTCTCACTGACATCCATTTGTCACATATTTGTTTACAACATTCACTTGAAGTGCAGGTGCCCACATGAGTGAACTGTTTTTTTATCAATGGCACAGAGGCTTCAATGTGTAAGCATGCCTGTCACCTGTAAGAAGCAGCTTTGAATTCTTCTAGTTCTACAGAGAAAAAAATAGCATGTGGTCACTTACAACAAAGTTAATCAACAAAGCAAATTGAAACTGCTTGCAGCAAACAGCTTCCATTCTACCATTCCCCAGCTATTTTCAGCAATCGCATCCAGAGTCCAATTCCAGCTCAATATAAAATGTGTGCTCCCAAGGAAGCCTGTATAATTGACATCACCCAACTTGGGGAGGCAAGGGGAATGCTGAGAAGATCAGTTCTTCAAAACTCCTACTTTTTCAGAAAACTCATTGAAAGGCAGGGTACCCACTTGCAGCCATCAGTGGTTGACAGATGGCACAGAGGCTTCAATGTGAAACTGTGAATGCCAATCATTACAAGTGCTTCTGACAAACTCTAGTGCAACCTGGGACACCCCAAAGTGCTCAACGAGAACACACTTTGTTCCTGCAAGTGGAAGCAGCTTGCATGAACTGTTTCAATCAGGAAATTCCAAGCTCTTCTCAGCAAGCACATTCAGAGCACAGTTTTGGCCCAATAGAAAAAGGGTCCTAGCAAGAGGGTCCCACACCTACGATCACCTTCATAAGGTAGCTTCCCATCTTCTGTGTGGAAGTGGGTTTCTCCTTGGCCCTTATGCTGTGGAGGAGACCACTAGAAGCTAAGCTTCATGCAGGACCATCTGACCTGGACTTTTTGCAAGCCCTATGAAGCCCTCACACAAGCTCAAATGCTACAGGACTCTGCAGACCAGTCCATGCAACAGTAGACATTCATTCATTGTCTAGAGTCTACAGGTTCCTAAATGCATGCCATTCATTATCATCAAATGCACAATTTTGATCAAAAACCATCACAGTAGATCAGGTAACAAATCATCACAGTAGATCAGGTAACAAAAACATATATATTTTAAAATAATAATATATTAATGGAAACAACAAATACAGGATAGAGTAACAACTGTGTTACTAAACAAGGTCAAGGACAATGGCAAACTATAGATTCAAACTTTGAAGCCAATAGTAATCAATGTAAATATTCCTGGGCTGCCTCAGCCCCGCCCAGGCACACAGCAGCAGAATGGCTTTGCAAGCATCCTCAGGAGGGCTGGAGCCTTCTTTGCAGGACGAGAGGGAGGTTGAGGCTGGATCCACTCATCATTCTTTTGGGAGAGGCTCCTTTTCCTCAGCACGAAGTTGGGTTTTGTGTGAGGGTTCTTTGCGTAAAATACGTTGGCCTGGGCTGGAATCCTCAGCTCTGGGGAGAGAGGGGTGTACAAAATGAGGTGGCTCAGGAGGTGCTCCATGGGACACCCCAACATCTGAGAGCCTGTGCTAGAAACGAACTAAGCCACACACCTGAGAGCTCTCCAATTCAGCACCAATACCAACAAGACAGCCTCCACAGTCTTGGCAGAGCACTTCAACAGACCTAATGTCTGTTCCTACCAAAGGCTTTGGACTCCAAAACATCCCAGGTCCTCTTGAATCTGCCAAAGCACACCACTAGGGTTTGCATCTGAAATCTCCTACAAAAGGCTCATGTGCCGAAGATTCACTCCACACATGAGCCATCTTCACAGGTGGGTTTGGAGGGAACCATTGGATGGTGAGTGCTCTGATGTCAACATGAAATTATCATTCAAGCTGAATGCACTACTGGGGGGTGGGAGGCACTGGAAGAAAGGTTGAGCATGGTTGGAGGAAGACCTAAACAGGGGCTCACCCTGGGCAACAGTACCTTGTCCCTGTTGGCTCCACTGAATCCTCATTCTCCAAGTAGAGGTCCTCCTTCTCCTCTCCATCTTTCTCTCTCTCCCTCTCTCCCAGCCTTGTTCTCTCTCTCCCAGTCTATGCCTTTGTGGCAAGGGCTGAGGAGCTCTCCACTGCCACACACTAGAGCTTTATGGACAGCCTCAGTGCACAACCAAAGAGAAAGTTGTGAAACCCAGAGAAAAGGCCTAGGATTCTCAAGTATGGCCACAGTGAGGACAGGCTGACCAGCACGGATACCACATTAGAGCCACACTTCTCGTTGGTTGAGCCTGCCTCTATGTGAACCAGGCTTCTGAGAATGGAGGCCACATTCCAAATGCTGCCCTCCTGAGAACAATGATTCCAAAGACCAGCAAAGGGACTGCTTCCCTCCAACATGGTGTATGGCCCAGTGGTGCCATGACCCCGAGTGGGGGAATACAACAGCCAGCTTCTCCTTCCTCTGACCACCATCCCATTGAGTTCTAGGATCACTTGTCTCCTATCTTAACCTTCTGTTAGGTTAGTAGAGTCTATGGAAGAGGAAGTCTGTCTGGGGCCTTGGTAGCCTAAGAAATTCATAGCAGAGATCCCCACATCCAACCCAGAAGGGATGGAGAACAGGCTCTAGGTTAGAGGAGGGCGACAGGAAAGAGGTGTTCAGAGGAAGACATAGGCTGGGATAATGGCTGCTGAGGTGTTTGGCTCACAAAAGCCAACCAACCAACCAATGAAAAAGCGCTGACATTATTATCAGATGAGCTCTGTGGCTACGTGCTCAGGAAGCCCTCATCTGACTCTAGTTAGGGATCATAACCTGGCTATTGGGATCACTCCTTGGCAAGTGAACTCAGGTGCGGAAGACCATGGAATTTATGCAAAAACAGATGATTCAAGCTGTCTCCCAGGCTGTGTTTTCTTCCCAATTTCATCCTGTTACTGCTTGCTAGAATCTTGGCAATGCTCTGCCCAGGCAGTGGTTTTCTGGTCACACAGAAGGCTTTCAATCCTACTGCTTTAGTCCACAAAATGCCAGTTCCATCTTTAGCCCATGCATTCCCATGTTCCTCTGAAACCACTCCTATCCCAGACCACAGAACCATACTGCTCCTGGAAAGAGGCTTTCCTCCTCACTCCTCAATGATGTCAGCTTTGTATGCGTCTTCATGTCCTGGGCAGGGCACCTGGTGGGGAGCCACACTAGCCACTGGAGTATACCAAAACACCTGGAGAGCTTACACCAGCAGAAGTGCAGTTGGCTTTGTGCACGAGCCCAACACACCCTGTTGGAGTGTTCTTGGGGGTCAGAGACTACTCTTTGGTGCTAAGAGTTGACCTGAGTCCACATCCTGACCCTTGCTCTCTGTCATCTGATTGTCCCACTTACTCTGACGGTGAGAGATGATTTGGCATAGCTCATATTCCTCTGGCTTCTCCTGAGTAAGCAAGTGTAGCTCGAGGGCCCTGCGAATGATGACAGGAGCCCGATCGTGGCAGGTCACCTGGAGCAGCATGGGAGACAGGCCTTCAGGAAATGGGCCTTGAAGTGACTACTCAAGGACAGTGGGCAGGGGCATTCTGGAGGCACCTCCACTCTAAATACAAGGACAACATCCATGACCCTACTACCTGAGGCTGACCTCCTGCTCATCACGTGGGCTCTTCCCATAGGCGACTAGCCCAATCCTTGTACATAGGACTTCCTGGACCTGCCATTGCTCTTTGTGGAGCTGCACATCTCTCCAAGTGAAAGGACACCACTACCGGCATACAGATGCAATCTCATCCCACAAGTTGGGAGGAATGGGACAATAGCCTCCAAGATCCCAGGTCTGCCCGAGGATGCAGGCGGCATTGGGAATGGCCTAGGCACAAAACCTAGAGGCTTTGGTCTGGATTGCCAGGGCCCAAATCAGACCCAGGAACATGACCACACACAGGAGTGACGAAAGATAGCCACGAGAGCTCCTGGCCTCCAGAGGCTCAGTGCTGGCTGGGGTGTACGAGGGCACCTCATCCGGCAAGGGTGGTCATTGGGTTACCTGGACATTTAGTGTGCTTGCTCCACATCCATACTGACTCTGCAGAGAGACCCTCTCAGCTCCTTGTTCAAGGAACATGCAGAACCTCATACTGGTGTCCTGCTCCATAGAGGCCAGCATCCCATACAGGGGAACCTGCAACCTAGGTCCTGGCCTGTTCTCATCTGTCACCCATACCTGCCTCTGCCCTTCTGGACTACATGCTGCCACCTGACACACAGACTCCCTCAGACATGGCGGTGGACAAGCTGCTGCTCTCCCTCATCTAAGCTCCAGCCCTTCACACTGACCTCTTCTTTCTTGATTCCCATCTATCCTCCTGATCATCCAGAAGCTCCAAATTCAAGAGGGCATGAGTAGTCCATGGTATTGGAGCACTGTCTGGTCCCAACCCAGGTGTAAGCACCAGGGGACACCCCTGCTCCCAGGCTTACCAAAACAGTCTTGGCCATCTTTGGACTTTGTGTTTCTAAGTGGACACGAATTAAGCAGGTGTCTCCCATCTGCTTGTGGGAAAGCGGCCTGGAGAACTTGCTGGTTGATTCTGAGAACTGTGGGGGATGGAACATCAGCAAACCCAGAAACAGAAAGCTTCCCCAACCTGTCAATTGGCTCTATGGGCTTCTAGCACATATATCCAGCTGCTCAGGCTTCTTATTTCCCAAGGTGGGAGTGGAATGGCAGCACAAATACATCTTGAATAAGGTAGGTGTTTACCTCCTTTCCCTTGACCTCGAGGCGTTTCCTCACGATGAAATAATATTTTATTTGTGGATTCATGGACAGATACATGAGTGAGTGGTCAGGGACCTTGATTTCTGCAGAGCAAAGTGGAGAGAATTGTTAGGTGGCACTCAAGGATTATACCACAAAACACCCACAAACCCTGAGAGTCTCCGCCAGGACGAGCCTGCACCAGAACTGAGAGCCCTCTTATCCAGCTACAGTGCCAACAAAGACTCCCTCAGTGATTCTTCCCTGGAGAAGATGATGTACAGAATTCTAAACCAAAAGAGCACCTGGCAATGGAAACAGCACCTTGAGCCCAGAACTTCTCAGTGCAGGTTGGATCTGCCAAAGAAACACTGCTAGGATCTGCATCAGGATTGGCAAAGGCTCCTGTGCTTAGGCCTTTCTCCCAAGGGCATCCATGCTCACACATGGGCATTCAGGGAAGCGTTGGATGGTGGGTGAATTCATCCCCTTTCCCTGGATGAATCCGCTCATGGATGAATACATGGAGGGGAGGTGGTATCCATCAGAGGTGTGTTGGGCATGGACATGGGAGGACTTCAGCAGGGTGGTGCCCTGGAGAACTCTATTGTTTTCTAGGTTTGCTCTCCTTCTCCTTGTTTCTCATAAGGAGCTGTCTGCTTGGTACTTTTATTCTGGTTCTTGTTCTACTTCTGGCTCTTTTTTCTGTCCTGCATCTTCTTGTAGTTCTTTCTGGGTCTTTTTCTTGTTCTTACATGATTCCTTCTTGTTCTTCTTCTTGTGTATCTCCCTCCACCCTTCCTTCTGTTCACCTCCTTCTTTTTCTTCTTCTTCCTCCTGCTCTTCGTTGGGTGATCCTCTCCCCATGCAGGAGTGTCTCTTTTTCCTCCTCCTCCTTCTCCTTCTTTCTCTGGCAATGGTGGGGCGTCCTGAGGAGTTCAAATCTATCACACTCTTCTGCCCAGATGCAGCCGCTGTTCAGTAGTCCAAGATGAAATCAGTTCTCAATCAATGGCCAGGAGTGAAATCAAGACCAAAGACAAGTGACTTCCTTTCTTTGTCATTGTCACAGTCAGGAAAGACTGAATAACAGACACCGCATTCTGGATAGGCTTCTACCTGTGGTAGTCAGCACCTCATCTGGACCAGGATTGCTAAAATAGATTCCACCTCCATAAAGCTTCCCCAATGAAAACAAGGTTTCCAAAATCTAGGAGAGGGCCAGCATCACTGCCACCCTCCTGCCATAAGGCATAGATGCCATCATACCTAGTGGGTTCCAGGCCCCCCGTAGTCCTCCTTTTTGACGTCTGTTACACACAAACCTCCCCTGGTCTGGAGCCTGCTCTCAACTGATGCTTGGATTGAAAGTCTGTTTCTGAAATCACCTTTGTAGATTCTCGGTTTGGTAATTCCTTTTGACTGGCTTATTTTTTTACTAGGGATAAAACCAGAGGGACTTAAGGACTGAGACCATTCCCAGGCCTTTTTACTTGGGTACAGGGCCTCCCTAAGTTTCTGAGGCTGTTTGGAAATCCCCATCCCCCTGCACTGCCTCCCAAGTCCCTGAGATTCGCAGACACTGCCCCTTGCCCAGCTCCTTGCACCTCAGTCTTCCTCATGTGTGAGACAGAGCCAACTCAAATAAGGCGGTGTGTGAAAATGGGAAAACTCACTTACGTGCCCGACAGATGGTGGGTTCTACTGTGGACAGGCTGAAATGGTGGAGGCTAGGAGTGTCGGGCTCACAAGAAAGGAAAGAGCACTGGCATTGTGGACAGCTCAGCATTGTGGCCTCTGTTCTTCAGATGCCCTTCTTTGTTGCTGAAAGGAATAATAACCTGGCCGTTCTGATATCTTCAGGAGATGGGCACCCAGGCACAGAGGACTTGGAATTGTTCCAAAAAGAACCCAAACAGGCTGTCCCCTGGCCTTGGCTTCCTATTCACTGAGTCCTGTTCCCAGTTGCTGCAATCCTGACATTCTTGAGTAGGCAGGACTTCTCATATCCTGGCCATGGATTGGGACCTGTGCGGCTTCCGTCCATAGCAATGCTGATCCAATCAGACCCATGCTCTGCTCCTCTTCATTTGAAGGCATCCTTATCAGTGAGCCATAAACCAAACTGATGATGGATTGAGCCTCTCTCTGCCTTGCCCTCATCGATATTAGCTTTGCATTGCCAGACCAGGTCCAGGGGAGAACACGTTTAGGGAGGTCCAGCAGCCCCCTGGGGCCGCACTGAACACCTCCACATTGGACACGCCCATCACTGCACTTGGTTTCCTGCCCCAGGCCCACCACACTCTGGCTATTTTAGGGCCAAGGCCCACTTTCTCTTGGCTGTGAGTTATCCTGAGCCCACTGTGGATCATGTCTCCCCACTGTCTGATTGTCCTACTTACTCTCATGCAGAGACATCATTCTCAGCAGCTCAAAGTTGTCCACATCCTCATGCTGCAACAAATTTTGGTCCAAGGCCCTGTGGATGAGGCTTGTCACCCTCTCCTGACACGTCACCTAGATCAGGGTGGGACAAATGTCATCAGAGAATGGCTTTTAGAGGAGCTACCCAGAAGACTGTGGTCAAACATTCAGGAGAAATGTTAGCTACATATACAAGGGCACAATCTTGTTATCCTGCTACCTGAGTGTGGCCTCCATATACCCCCTGGGTTCTTGCAACGTGCTACTAGAACAATCCTGGTACAAATATCTGCCTGTACCTGCCATCTCCCCTCCCCCTGGGGAGCCACATTCCACTCAGGTCAAAGGACCAAACTGCCTATGCACAGACACACTCTCATCTCACTGAGATGACAGCAATGGGCCAGGGATCTGCGCACCAAGTGTGCTCTGGGATGCAGGCTGCCTTTGTGGGTGGAAGAGGCAGATGCACTAAAAATTTTGGTACTGACTGCCACTACACAAAACAGACTCAGATACAAGAGTGTGCACTTGAGTGCTTCATGATAGCCTGGAGAGGCCCTGGGCTCTGGAAGCTCGGTGCGGGTCTGGTTGTAATGATGTACTTGACTCAGCACTGGCAGTCACTGAACATGTCTACTCTGCAGCTGGACACCTGCAGCATTAGCGTGTCTACTGCACATCCATAGAAATTCTGCCAAGAACCACTTTAGCTCCGTATTTACATACATGCAAAGACTGACATTCCGAAGCTTTGGCATGACCCCCCAGGTGATCCCGAACCCAAATTTCCAGACCTAGTCATGCTATGGAGGTTCTCTTCCCTGCCACCAGGAACACATCTCCTCCTACACATGTGACAAGTCACTGCCAGCTCCTCTTTTCCAACCTCACTCATTGAGAATACCAAGTTCTACGCACTGCAGCCTGCACCCTGGAAATATCTCTGCCTTCATCTGTCCACAGCACTTCCGTCTGCACTTCTGGCCTGCCAAACCCACAATACACAGGCCCACTCACCGCTGCAGCTGGGCATGCTGAGGCTCTCCCCACTCAGGTCAAGCCCTTAAGACTGACCTCTCTCTTCTTAATTTCCCACCACAGCCCCAGGGTTGGCTGTGTCTCCTGCCTTCCACTGTGTGGACACCCAGGAGGCAGCCCTGCTGTCAGGCTTACCGGGATGCGCTTTGTCTCCCTCAGGCTCTGTCCCTCTAGGAGGACGTGGACAAAGCGGCTGTCTTCCACCTGCTCGCTGGAGTGAAGCAGTGAGGAGCTGCTACTGGTGACTTTTCTCATGCACCACTCATTGGTTTGGGTGGCCTGGGGCAATGGTCCTGCAGCCACCGCAGAGCTGCTGCTCACAGCTGCTGGGGTCCTGGATGCCACTGCCACAGAAGGCTCCAAGAACTGTGGGGGATGACAACATCAGCAAAGCCCAGCACCTGCACCCCACCCAGCCTGGCATTGGCTCTGTGGGCATTCTACAACATCCATCAAGAACCTGAGGTTCTTGTCCCCTTGGAGGATGTGGAGTGGTACCAGGAGTAAAGACTGAAGAAGGTGGCTGTTTACCTCCTTTGGCTTGACTTTAAACAACTTGCTGGCAGCTGTTTCCCGAAGAAGAAAGTCATAATCCACTCTGCCATCCAGGGCGTAATATACGTTTCCATCTGCAGGGATTCTCAGCTCTGGAGAGGCAGGGGCAGAGGCGTGGTAGGTGACACTCAAGGAATACACTACCCAACATCCCCCACAACTGAGAGCCTCTGCCAGCTCAGGTCTCACACACAGACCTGAGAGCCCCCGAATCCAGCTACTGTTCCACCAAAGACTCCCCACTGTTACCTCCATGAGGACCCTCTATGCACAGGAGGTCCACTACAGGAACACCTTTCAAGGAAATAGCCCCTTGTACCCCAGACCCTCTTAGTTCACGTTGGACCCACCAAAGACAAACAGCTAGAGTTTGTATCTGGATTGGTCCCCAAAGACTCATGTGTTCAAGGTTTTCTCCCCACTGCAGCAATGATCACAGGTGGGTTTGGGGAAAAGCACTTGATGGTGGGTGCCTCCACCTTGCCAGTGGATTCATCCACTCATACAGGGCTACACTAATTGGAGGGGTATGGTTTGGAGGTGTGTTGAGCGTAGGTGGAGGATGTCCACAGCAGGGCTGTGCCATCCAGAGATATATATTTCTCTTGAGTTCCCCACTTCTGCATTTCCTCCTCATGAGTATAATTCTCATTCACATTTTTAATCAATTTATTGTTATACTTCTTGTTCAGCTTGTGTTTCTCCTTCTTGTTCTTGTTCTTCTTCATCTTCTCCTCATGCTTCTTCTTAAAGTCATCTTGACCGTCTTATTCATGGTCTCCTCCTTCAACTTATTTTCATTTTTCTACTCCTCCTTCTCCTCGTCCTCCTCATCCTTGTCCTCCTCCTCCTCCTCCTCCTCCTCCTCCTCCTCCTCTCTTCTTCTTCTTCTTCTTCTTCTTCTTCTTCTTCTTCTTCTTCTTCTTCTTCTTCTTCTTCTCCTTCTCCTTCTCCTTCTCCTTCTTCTCCTTCTTCTCCTTCTCCTTCTTCTCCTTCTCCTCCTCCTCCTCCTCCTCTCCTCCTCCTCCTCCTCCTCCTCTCTCTCTCTCTCTCTCTCTCTCTCTCTCTCTCTCTCTCTCTCTCTCTCTCTCCAAGAAGAGTTTACAAGCTGTGAAGGGTTCTATTCTACCACACTCTTCTCTCTAGAAATGGCCTCTGGTCCTAAGTGGACTCAGTTTGCAATGAATAGAAAGATTGGAAACCAGAAATGATTCTTCATTGAACTACTTTTCTCATGTACTCAACTAGGTCAGGAAAGGTCGCCAAAGTAGGCACCCTGTGGTTGTCTGTTTTCTTTGACACAAGACAAAGAAGCCTCTCTTCTTGGCCCCTTGTGGATAATAGCTTTGCAATGCCTCCTCAGGCCAAGGAAAGAACACATGATAGGCAGGTCCAAAGCCCCTGGGGAACATGAAGAACCTGCAGATTTATGCCCCATCATTACACTTTGTTTTATGCACAAGTCCTACCATACTCATCCTGGGCACTGGGTCAATGCACACTGTGTTTTGGCTCCCAGTTATCGTGAGCCCACTGTGACTCACTGCTCCCTACCCTCTGATGGTTCCACTTACTCTGATGGTTCGAGAGAATTTGCAGAAGCTCGTAGTTTTCTGGGTCCTCCTGCTGGAGCAAGTGTGCATCTAAGGCCCTGCGGATGATGACTGGAGCCCTGTCCTGGCAGGTCACCTGAGCAGGGTTGGAGAAAGCTCATAAGAGAGGGAATTTGGGAGTAGCTACCCAGAGGACAGTGCTCAAGGACAATCATAGACAAGTGAGCTCTCAACACAAGGGAACCATCTTGATACCCTGCTACCTGAGGCCTTCATGTGATCATGTGGGGTCTTCCTATGAACCTCTAGTCCAATCTTGGTACAAGAGTTTGCTTCAACCTGCTATGCCCTACAGGGACAAGAAAATAAGGACCAAAAGACTTTTTACAGACACACTCTAGTCCCATCAAGATGGGTGGAATGGTCCAGTGCACTTCCATATCCCTGCTCTGGTCTGGGATACAGCTGCATTTTTGTGTGGACCAGGCACAAACCCTAATTGCTTTGGTCCTGACAGCCAGGGCACAACACACACTAGGACTCTTTAATGATAGGCATGGAAGCTGCTGGGCTCGAGAGTGTCAGTGCTTGCTGGGGTGTCAGGAGTTTCAACCCAGCAGGTGTAGTGGTTCAACACGGCTCCCCTGGAGGTGGACACCAGAGTCTCATGATGGATACTCCACACCCAGGAAAATTCTGCAGAGAGAGCCGCTAAATCTCTATTCACATACATGCAAACAAGGACACTAATGGGCCCCTCCAAGGCCCCCAGTTCTCTGTGACCCACACCTACCCACCCTAATCATTCTACAATGGCTCCCTTCCCTTCAACCAGCAACATATCCCCTCCCACACACAAGAAAATGACTGCCAACTCCTGTGCTTCAACCTCCATGGTTCAATATACTCCTCCTCAATACCAAGGTCAGTAGAGGATGGCCTGTACCCTCGATATTTCTCTGACCTCCTCTGAACCCAGCACTCACTCCTGCACTTCTGACCTGCACACCTCAAAACACGCAGGCCCACTCGCACCCAGACCTGGCATGCTGCTGCTCTCCCGCCTCTCTCTTGCTCACTTTCTGCTCTTTTTCCTGACCTTCCAGAAGCTCCAGTTCAAGAAGACAGGCCTAGTCCAAAGTGTTTGCTGTGGACTCGGTCTTCCCCACTGTGGGCTCCCAGGAGACTCCCCTGCTCGAAGACTCACCAGGATGCTCCTATACTGTGTTGTCCTTTCCTTTTCCAGATAGACGTGAATGAGGCACCTGCCTCTCATCCGCTTGTTATATTGGGGCTTTGGGGAGGACCGAGTAGAGACCCCTGATGTCCTGGACTCCGGCTCTGCCCCTTCCCTGGGAGAAGGCTCTGGCTCTGGGGTTGGCTGAGGAGCCGTGACAGAAACTGAGCATGTAGCTAGAGGAGAAAAGATGCCAACATGACTGTCTTGCCCTGACCTTCCCACAGAAAGACAATACCCTGCTGCCAGGAAGAACTCAGGCCCTTAGCCCACACAGGACCTCTTTGCAGACTGGGGTCACTTTCTGAATGTACAAAGGCTTGTCCTAATTTCCAGCCCAACACCAGGCATACAGACTCCCTGCAGTGGGACAAGAGTCGGACCTTTCCTCACTTACCCTTAGGTACTCACCACAGTCCGCCTGGCTCTCAGGCTTTGCCTGGCTTGATTTGCCATCTTCAATTGCGGCCAGGAGGTGGTGTGCTTGGTGTTCCAGGTTCAAGCCTCCCAGCAGGAGCCACATGGATAGCAGCTGCTGCAGACTCAGAAAGCCTGGAGGCTGATGGGAAGCCTCGGAGTAGAGGTTCACCCAGGTCCCCAGGAAGGAAGGTGAGGCACTGTGGGGAGGAAGGTGTGGAGTCAGCAAAACCCTGGCCTTGCCTTCGCCACGGCCTCCAGAGAAAACCTCTGACCCTACACTGGGGAGAGCAGTCTTTCCTCAGCCTTCCCAAGTCAAATCACCTTGCAGGTCCCTATTCTGGAAACAGGAGCCCACCCTCTTGACCCCAAGCCCATTCCATGTTGAAGTTGGTCCAGGGGTCCACCATAGTCACTGAAGAGGACAACGTGCACCTATGCCCCATAGAGTCAGGGATGCAGTCACATGTAGGATATGTACTCATGGCACCTGCGGTTTGAGGCTGACCCCCATGAAAAGGGACAAAATGGCAGTCATTTGCACCCTATTTTTCAATGAATTATGAAACGTGACTGGAAACCTATCTTCACACAGTGGGTGCTTTCTCCATGTTCATCAGTGAATCAGCCCAAACTGCTGATTCCCACATATCTCTGGGTGTGGGAGCCACCATGTCCAAAGTCCCTGTCCAGCTATGTCCCAGCTAAAATGCTCTGTCCCACTATGGAAATTAACATGTCTTTATTAACCCAAAAGTGCTTTTCCCAAGGCCTGAGTTTTGAGACGCCTCTGGCACAGATCTACATTCTTCACAAAGCCAATATCACACCAGAAAGACCACCTGGCCTCGCTGAGTCCACCTCGGAATGAGCTCAGTGCACACCATTGAGCTGTGGTGCCCAGTGTGTGGGGCCTGCTCCATGGACCTCTGTGGATCAGCTGGAGTCAGGATGGTTTCTCTGCCTGAGAGGGGAGTTCACTCCCCTTGCAAGGCTGTGGCAGGCACCTCCAGGACTCGTCCCATTTGGGACTGACATTCCACTATGAGTGTGGTCCTCTATCTCATTAGGTATCACAAACCTTTGGGTCCCGGAGAGGTACATGGAAGCCCCAAGACCCAGGCATGAGGGGGCTACACACTTGGGCTTGGTGGTCTGGTGCTTACCTTGGGAACAAGAGATCCAGCACCTGCTGGGTGGGGATGGAATCCCAAAAGATTAACCCCATGTTGCTGCTGAAATGTAGGTTCCTCCCACAAATGACAGGCAGGAGCTCATTCCTCAGCTGGTTCTCCCTGTAAGGTTCAAGGCTCTGTACCCTGAAGGGCTCCTCCGTGTTCTCATCATTTTCACCCTGGGTTGGGACCAAGAATGTTGGTTTAAAATGGAAATGGTGACAAACAGAAAAATGACTTGTGCCAATACACTAGAGTCAAAGCACAGTGGGACAGTTCCCATCAGTACAAACACACACACACACACACACACACACACACACACACACAAACACAGTCAGAATAGGAGTCCTGGGCCATTCATCAGGGATCAGACTAGAGGGCCTGCTGGGCTCACCTGCCCTGTGCTACTCACTGTTACTCTTGAGCTCCTCTGCGACAATTGCCAGAGGCTCTGGCGTCTAAGATGAAGCCTCACCCAGTGCATCCACAAAAGGGCTAGTTTGCCCCCCTGAGATTCCTGGGAGCCTGAGGCTCGGCATTGTTTGCAACCACAGGAGAACATCCTTCTCACTCCAGTTTCTCCAACCAAATGAGCTCGGATGGCTTGGTCAGTTAAGTGGGTGCCTGGATACCAGGGTTCCATGTTCTGTTTGATCCATTGTCAAGGCAATGATGTCATTTCCTGTGCCCATACCTGAGCCTCTTTTCACATAAGACCACTTTCATAAGCCCTATGAGCTGCTGATTTCTCCTCCATGCCTAAACATCTCAGGTGCGCAGGTGTTCACCAACAACTACCCAAACATCCCCACCAGCATCTGCCCAGCTTGGAGCCTTCAAAAATGCATTCACAACCAGTCCTTCCCTCTCAGCAGCTTTTGGACCCTGGTCCTATCATTGTGCAACTCATGGTGTGCCCAGTCTTTTCTGGAAAGTAGGGTAGCATCTAATCTCTAGGGTTTATTGTGTCTATTGGCCCATAACACCGTCTATTCTCTGTGAAACCAGAGATGGGACTCACAGGTGGCTAAAGCACAAATGTAGAGATGGGACAATCACAAGAAGGGCAGAGACAAAGAATGCACCCCAACTCAATCAGGCCTGTGTCCCACACAGGGACGTGGCCAATGTCCGTCCCATCGTGGCTGCAGTTTCCTCTCTACACCATGGAAAGTTGGAGGGGACTGAGATGCAGAGGCTGCTCCCCTCTGCCATACAACTTCCCAAGGCTTCTCCTAAGATTTCAAAAAGGCCAAGTGTGTCTAGTGTTGGGGTCTCACAGAGACTCCGTGGTACCACAGCATCCTGCTGCCCACAACCGGTTCACCCCTCACCTCAAGGGGGCTCAGCCTCTGGATTCATGGGAATTGAAGTGGGTACAGGTGATGGGATATCACCTCCAAGACTGAGTTATGCCAAGTCCATGACCCCTGTCTGCATCCCTGTCTCCAACACCACTCCCCCCTCTCTCTTTCCTCCCCAGAGCAAACAAATCCATTCAGCAAGTGTGTCCTGTGATAAAGACATGACAGTCACCCATCCTCTCATTGCAAAAACACTGAGGCTCAGCCAACATGGATCCTACCAGGAACACAGGCATAAACTCAGAGTCCGATCCTCCCAGCCGAGCCTCAGTAGAGCCTGGACTCCCAGCCTCCTGAGTCAAGGAAACAGAGGTGCCTAGCCGAGCCACCTTGGATGCAGCCGCACACAAACTGAACTCATCAATTCCCCTTGCTCTCAGTTGTGAGTAAGAGGGGAGGTGGTGTTTCACAACCCTGGACATCAAGTGCAGTCTCCAGGCTTTGGGGTGTGCCCTGGCCTCTCTCTATCTGCCCAGGCCCTCCAACTCACACTGGCATTTACCCAACCTCCTTCTAGGGCCAAACTCAATCCTGCCTCTCAATTTCTTCTGCCTTCCCCAACACACTGCTCCGCAAAATGAGCAGGGCTGGCTCTCTGTTATCATGCTGGTGTCAGCAGCAATGCCACCCCACGGACATCATTCTGAGTCCCAACCTAGGCACTCCAGCTGTCCTTGCCACATGTGGCCCTGTTTGGGCTCTGGCTCTTGCTCTTTTCTTTCATGTGCATGTGTTTTGAGGTTTTGAGTTTCTCCCACTGCAGAACTGCAGCTGTGGCAGGTGACATTCTGAGCCACATACAATCCCATCAGGACTGTGAACTGGGGTGATGCTGGAACACAGTGATGAGTGAACACATGGGAGGTGGTTGGACCCACCTTGCCTCTGAGTGGTTTCCTTTCAGGACAGGAATGTAGGGATGGGAGCCCCTGGCGTGGGATGCTTCGCACAAGGCGTGACCACGGGCTCTTTCCTGGCAAAAACTGGCTCCACTCAGCATGGAGAGCACTGTCATTCCTGGTGGCTAACAACATCCCTGGACCCAAGAAAGAAACCCACACTCAAGATTAACATCTGAGTGTGCGTGTCCTCGAGGAAATGAGGTCTCCTGATCCCAGGTGCAAAGGGGTAAGTCCTCTAACTCCAGGGGCCATGAAGGGACATCTGAGTTTCCCTTGTCCTTCTTTCCCTCTCTGAACCCATGGTGTCCTCACACTAACCACAGTTAGGACTCTGGCTTCATTCCCCAGTTGGGATTATTAGGCTCCATAAAGGACAGTCTCTAAGATGCTCAGTAAACCACCACCCTCTGCACAACCCATAACCCTATTCACCCAAGAGGCATTTCTATTCAGGAAAACCAGGAAAGGGAGAGCCTTTCTCAAGGACACAAGGACATTAGTGAGTGAGGGAGTGATTAATGGATGGAGAACTATTTCCACCACCAACTTCCAGGGGCATATATGGCCCTTTGGGCACAGGTACGGACCCTTTTTTTCCAATCAACTTTTTCAGAGAAGTGAGGCTGCCTTCTAGATGGCACCTCCACACTAAGGGGGTCTCCTACTTCTTCCACATGTACATATTGCAACGGGCCTCCCACTGTGCATCTGAGAACACTCTGTGGGCATCTGTAGCCTTTCAAGACCCCAGAAACCATGCGGGCACCCCAGCACCAGCAGAGCATTTGTGCACATCACAACAATCACCCCGGGTGAGAACTCTCCATTCCACTCTGTACTAGGCCCTGCCATCTGTACTGAGCAGTCCAACCCCTCTCCTTCCTGTTTCTTGATTATACTACCATGGTTCCCACACATGGATGCCACAGTGCTTGTGGCCCTCCCAACCATTTGAGTTCCAGGAACAGTGGAATGTGTTTGGGAACTTCTGGATGACGGGAAGTCCCACCCTCCAGGGTTTCATCTTCAAAGTAATGAGTGCAGAGGGAGCCAGGAGGGCTCTGTCAGGTAGAGAGAGGTGGGAGCTGATGGAGCCTCAACTAAGTGCCCAGGACTCTGGGTTCAGAGCTGGTGTTATGTGGAATTGTTGAGGGACGTGAAGAAAACCCATCTCACTGTACGCAGAGACAGCAGATGCTCTCACGTGGTCAGGCTGCTGTGCTAATCAGAGCCCCAAGATGTTACACAGGTGTGGAGGTGGGGAACCCGCGTACCAGCCCAGGCTGTTCCTGAGCACCTCTACCTGGATTCGAAAAACGTGACTCTGCATCAGAGTCCTCACATCAATGTATCCCGGCCCCCCACCCCAAAAGTTCTCTCAGAGACAGTGAGGTTCCACTGCTCTGGACTTGCCCTTTTCTCTGGGATTCTGGGGCCCCACTAATTAGGAGGTCACAACAATCCTCAGCACATAGGCTGAGCCTACTGAGATCCCAGGAGTATCCAGGCATTGCTTCTATTTATAGTCCATCATGTCCCACGACACTGTGGACACGTATTGCACTCACCTAAAGAAACCACCAGGCCCAGGGCCTTCGTGCCACTGGCCTGCAGACACCTGGAGGAACAGGCAACCTATAGGCTGCATGGAACCAAAGACCCTAGATCCTGGGATCTGAGCTGGACACACAGCTCATGTGCACACAGTCACCACTGTCACTGAGAGTGCAATTGAAACACCCGCAGAGTTAGCAGTGGACCTGATCTGCCCACGAGTGGGGGTGAACTGCATCCCTTGAAAATGATTGTGTCCAGAGAAAGGCAAATTTTGTAGGATTTCACTTATCTCAGATTCTCAATTATCAGGTTCATAAAAAGATAAAGTACAATGTTCTTTTCCTGGGCCTCAAGGGCACTAGAATTCAGCATAGATGGCAAGAGTATGTCCACGTGAGTTCTGGAGATGCATGGTGGTGACGCCTATACACCAACATAAACATGCTTAATGTCACTCAACTGTGTCCTCCAAAATGGTTTAATTACAAAACAGATGTTCGGTGTCAATTACCACAATGTAAACCCTTGGGAGACTGCTGATTGACTCATCTTAGCATAAGTCAATGAATAAAGGTCCTCAGGTGTCAAGCTACAAAATGTGGGATGAGCATGGATGAGGATGGGCGGGAATATCCTCCCCCTCTAACACAATTAGGGAAGGATTTGCTGCCCTCAAGTGGCTAGGGGGCCTGGGATCTTGCCACAGAGGGGGATTCCAAACCTCACATCCCCTGACCCAGGCCAGAAGACCAGGTAGAGTCCAAGGACCCTGGGGTGGCCCAATGGCAATAAAGGTCAAAAGGAACTGGGATCTGCCTGGACCCTCAATCCCCTACTCTGAGCAGGGCTGCATGACGAGGCCAGAGGCCATCCACAGCAATCTGCCTTTACAGGAAAACAGGGACTCCAGGCTGCCTCTGGCTCACTGAATCAGGGTGGTGTTTTCATAAAGCAAAACCACTTCCTCACATTTGACCAGCAGCTCATGCGCTGACAGCACAATGGCTGGCTTGACTCAGGCCCTGAGAAATGAAATAGAAAATTCATAGTAAACCCATCTTTAGCTCTTCCACATCATCGGGGGTGTGATTCACTTCCATCAACAAAGATGTCTGAAATGATGTCTAAACATGCTGGAAACTCACCTCCGTGTGGAACTTTTCAGGAAAAAGGGGATCAAATCTCATGAAGCAACTCTTCTCTCCTCTAGCCCATGGGCAATGCAAGGAACCTGCATGATACCAGAGGCTCACTCTCTCTTCTCATGTCTTCTGGAAAGGATTCATGAATGCTTCCTTCAAGGTGAAGCAGAAGCCTGCATTCCCAGCTGCACAGAGTGTTTGAGGGCAGTGTCTCCCTTAAAACCCAAGAAGAAAAACAGGTCATTAAACGGGCACATTGGTTAGAGTACATGATCAATGATCCCTCCTCCCTGAAGCCTTACACATGCCCATATTTCACATTCACAGAGAAATGCTTGGCCATTCTCAAGACCAAGAGACCATGATGCTCATCACCAGGAAGTCAATAGGAACATGAACAGAGCAGCATGGATTGCAGAAGGTGGCACACCAAGGATCTGCAGCACAGCTGCTAGAACACAAGAGGTTAACTTCAGTATTGACTTTCTGCCACCTGCCAAGTACGATGGTAATGTCAAGCACAACATGCAGATATGCAAGTAGTGGGTGACACGGTGCATCCATTAACAGAAGTGGGCAACATCTTTATTGGAACAAGGAAGTATCTTATCCTTACTCATCAAAATCATCACAAAGAATAAAATGGATGCAAGACTTCTCATTTCACTATCATGTAGCTGTTGGAATTCCCTATTAAATAATACCTTCTCCAAAATAAAAAATATCTCAGACATGTGTCAACTGTTCAATGGATGACATTTTAAAAACTAGGCCTTTCCTTCATATTTATGTATGCTATAGCCCTGCCTAAGGCTCTTTGAGAAAGGAGCACATAGAATTGGATCTTTGCAAATCTCACATTTGCCGATAAATATTACCGACAATGTCAGGCATGGCGAAGTGAAAAGTGGGACTTTGGATACTCAAAGAATGCTATGTTGTGAGATTGGTGTCTCTGACTCATAGACAGCATGTGGTTTCTATGAAAGCTGGTGAGGGAGCAGGAGTAACGAAGCTCATGGAACAGATGACTTCAGGGAATACTGACAGATAGGCCAAACTGGAGAACATGTTCCAGCTAACATTGGTATTTGGGCTCCTGAGCCCAGTCCTGTTTTAAAAAAAGTTGCAGAAAGGCAGTGTTCATGTACAAAATGTCTACCATGTATAAGTGGGTAATTGAAATGTCATCTAGGTACACATCTGATAGAATGGTCTGCCAACCTATGAATTTCATTCTAACAAATAAAAGGAAAACACAGACATGAGACATAAAGATAAAACCTTGTCTTCACCAGGATGCCTAAAAATAAGTTTTATTTGCCTCATGCAAATAGCTTTCAATAGAACTTCTGATTTCTGAATGAACCCATTCAATTTTATAATGCACAGATCATAAGGTTTTCTTTACAAAATATTCTCTTCTTCTTCTTCTTCTTAAAGCCTCACATAGAAAATGTCTCACAGGACATAGGAGGGGAATGACCCAAAGGATGAGAGAATGGCTGGAACCGTTCTCAAATGTGCCCATGTAGCCTAAAGTTTGAAGGCACCTAATTGTACTCTAAAATAATGATGAACCTATTTGATCCATTAATTAATAAATAGCACCACTTTACCACTTGAACCAAATCACAGAAAAATGGAAACAGATGATCGAATTCCTCTTCTCCCATCACCTCCTGGCCCAGACTCTCCCCAGAGGTGCCTCTGGTCATCTGTCTATTAGGGAGTCACCCGTGGTCCCCTATCTCTCAGAAAAGAAAATCACCTCAGCTACTGTCCCTACAGCCAAGTGATGGCTGCGGTTTCCACACTGTGTGGATCTGAAGAGATGCACAGTGCCGCTGGACCAGCCTATGTTCAGGGCTGTGACTGTGTCCCACAGGTGAAACATGTGGTCCAGGGTCTTCTTTCCACCCACAGGTCCTAAGAACTTGCAGTCAGCACGTGCCTCCTTATTCACTGTGGCCACAGACTTCCTGCCAATGGCCATTGCATTGTACATGTCTTATAATTTAACACAGCATTGAAATGAACTTCCTTCTGGGAGCTTCCCAGGGCACGTCCCAAGACCTGAATTTCTGTGTTGTAGGGAGCATAGCATTCGTGCATTTTTTAAGTTTCATGGATAATGTTAAATGTGCCTCCAAAGTGTATGAAAAAAGCTTATCTTCCTATCCCCTCCCAGCACATATTATCAACATCCTTAATTTTGGTAAAAAATAAATAAAACACATCATTTGAGCCTGTGTTCACCTTCTTGCCAGCTGTGTTCCAGTGACCTCTTCCCATGCATAGTGCTCATCTGTGTTTCTCCTCGTGCCTCCTGTTCTACTAGGTTGCCATTTCCTCCCAATTGGTCCCTCTGTTTTGACAATGTTTGGGGCATATTTCGTTGGAGAGTAGTTTCTAACGTGGATGGTCAATTGAACCATCTTGACAGCTTTGGGTTTTGAGGACTGAAGCCAACCCTCCCCATTTCTAGGCCACAGCCTCTTCTCCTAGATTTCTACCAGTATTCCAGTAAATATTTCATTTAATTTGGTTGGTCTCTGTGTCTGGGTTCAAGACTTAGGTCCTGCACTTGTTTGCAGGGACATTGTGCTTTCTGGTTTGTTGTGTTGGCTTCTTGGGGACACTGTGAGGATCAGGTAGGCAAGGCAGGTAGAGTGGCTGGCCTAGAGCATGGCCCAGAGGGAGCGTTTGATCAACATTATTTGTAAAATGACAGCTGTCAATTATCACAACCAACATGAAAGGCCATCATAATAATCATCATTATTAAAATATTGGTCACAATAATGTTTTCTACTTCTATGGTACAACTGTATTATACTCTCCATGAGAGAGTTCACAGGCCATGTGTCATTGTGTGTCTGCTTCTGTCACTTAGCCTGGAGGCTCCTGGCATAGTTTGCGCTTCAGGACTGGAAGCTCTTTTACGATACAGTTTTGAAGTGGCCATTGGTCGCCTGATGGTACTCCATGGGGTCATCTGAGCCTGGCTTGCATCTGGCTCCTGCAAGCCAACATCCTGTTTTGTTAGAAACTCCATCGAAAGAAGCTTGGAACTCCTGCTCTCTTGTTCATCTCTGAAGTTCTGCCATTTCTTCTCAGATGGCTCCATCTCCAAACCTTTCAACCCCCTCCCCTGCTCCAGAGCTTTGAAGCGGTTTCTTTGGAAGCTTCTGCACAGGCTTAAGGACAAGCCATTCCTCACATGCTCCTTCAACAGGAGGAAGAGAGGGACCAGAAGGGCCACAGGGAGCAACCTCCTGCTCTGTTCCAGGCAGCCACTTCCAGGCTGGGGCTGCAGCCTGGGGCTTTCAGGACTGCTCTAGCTAAGGGGGAAGCCCTACCCAAGCCTGGGTCACAGCCTCCCATGCCCTAGGGCAGCTGGTGAGCACTCGTGGAGGGTGGAGGGGAAGGCTTGCACCCCAGGAGTCGGGTCTGGACAGCATTCAGGTGGGAAGAGACCACTGGTCACCAAGGGGATGTGAAGCAGGGGGTGACCCAGGGCAGCCATGAGATCTCCTCTAAAGACCACTGTGGTCCCAGCAGTACAAAGGGACTGAGTGACATTATTACTCTTCCCTGTTTTAAGGACAGAGGTGTGGAAGGGATTCCTGAGAGTCACAGAAAAGGTGGCTCACAGGTTTCATTTTGCCATCTAGGAGTGACTTTGGCCGCACTGGTGGCAATTCCCCGGACCTTTGATGATCCCCCTGGCATCCTCCCAGTGAGTCCTCCCAGGCCCAGTCTCAGGGGCAGACAGCTTCTCTGACTGCTCTCCCTGGACCTGAGGATCACATGGGGTTTTGAAATTCTTTTTGTTGCCGCACTGGGCATTGAACCAAGGGCCTTGCACATGCTAGGCAAGTGCTCTACAGCGGAGCTCACCCAGCCCTGAGGGTGACAGGTTTGGAGAGCATTTGCTAACTGAGTCTTGGTGAGGTGAATTCTCATAGCCCTGAAGTCAGCACGTTTCTCTACCAGCTGCGTTTGCAGGGTTAAGATCTTAGCTTGAGTTTTGTTTCCCCTTATTTCTTCACTTCTCTCTCTCTCTCTCTTTTGGTACCAGGGGTTGAACCAAGGGGTGCTTTACCACTGAGCCACATCCCCAGCCCTTTTTAAAATACTTCATTACAGACAGAGTCTCACTGAGTTGCTCAGAGCCTCACTAAATGGCTAAGGTTGGCGTCAAACATGCCATCCTCCAGCCTCAGCCTCCAGAGTTGCTGGGATTACAGGCATGCACCACTGCCCCCCAGCTCTGCACTATTCTTAATCAGAGAACCTGTGGGGCTATGTATACTAGGTATGAATTGAGTTGCCCTCCAGAGAAAAGAAAAAGTAACAAAGCACTGCTGTGTGGGCAAATCAGGGATGACCCCAGGACAGGGTTAGCTTTCTCTCCAAGGAAACCCCACTGCCCAAAAGGAGCCCCTTGCCCAACGCAGTGGTGCACTCCTGTAAACCATGCAACTCGGGAGGCTGAGGCAGGAGGATAAAAAATTTCAAAATCAGCCTTAGCAATGGCAAGGCACTAAGCAAATCAGTGACACCCTGACCCTAAATCAAATTCAAAATTGGGCTGAGGATGGGGTTCAGTGGTCAAGCATCTCTGAGATCAATCACCGGTACCACTCCCCCCACACCCCCCCACCCCCCATGAAATAAAAGAGCCTCTGCTAAGGACTTCCATATTGGCTGAGGCAGCTGCCTGCAGTGTGTGTCCTGCAGAATGCACTCAATCTCCCCAGGCCTGGGTTGTGGGTAGGGGTTGGCCTGGTGACCAGGGGTTAGCCCCCAGCTAATGATCACTTGGTATTGTGGTTTGGATGTCAAATGTCCCCATTGCCCTTGTGCTAAAGGCTTGGTCACCAGCCTGTGGCCCTTGGGACACAATGGAAACTTTAGTAGGTGGGGCCTCCTGGAAGGAATGAGATCATTAGGGGTGTGACCTTGAGGGGGATATTGGGACCCAGCCCAGTCCTACCCACCCTCTTCCCAGTTACCCAGAGATGAGCAGCCTCCTCTGTCATGTGCTCCAGCTGCCAGGATGTCCTACTGTGCTGCCACAGGCCCAAAGCAACAGGGCTAAGGTGCCATGGACTGAGACCTATGCATCCATGAGCCAAAAGAAACCCTGATTCCTTTTAAGGGGATTCTCTCAGATGCTTTGTCACAGAAACAGAAAGCTGACAGCACCCTTGGTCTGTACCCCTGCTTTATAGATGGGGATGCTGAGGGCCCACAGGAAGCCGAGCAGCCCCAGGTCACATGGTCCTGTAAAAACAACTATTATCCATTCATTCACTGACTACATGGCAGGAGCTGAACTCCAGATCTCAGTGTTTGAAAAAGTTGTGTTTCCTTCTTGCCCCTTAGTCCCTCGCTCTCTCTTTTTGTATGAATCCAAGAAGGACCTTCAGGAGATTGCAATGCCACCCAGTCATCCTAGCCAACTTTGTACTTGAACATGAAGTTCATGAAATGTTTCTGCTTCACATTGTGTTAGTCACTAGTCATCAGAGAGCTCTGTGCTTTCACCTACAGAGTGCCACCCCACTTTCCTGCTGCAAGGACTCTTCCTGCCAGGTCACCTGCTGGATGGAGGGCACTGCCCAGTGCCCTAGATCTCTCCTGAATGTCCTGTGACCAACCCACTGCAGGCCAGGCAGACATCCACAGAAAAAACAGCAAGAGGGTCTGGCGCCCCCTGCAGAAAGCACCCCCATCCAGGTACTGTTATATAGATGCCCACAGAACATTCCCCAAAACTGCAGCAGCTTGGACTGCATCCAAATGCAACCACAGGCCGAGCACAGTGCCACCCACCTGTGCTAGAGTGACTCAGGAGGCTGAGGCAGGAGGATTGTGGGTTTGAGGCCAGGTTTAGCAACTTATTGAGGCACTGTCTTAAGATAAAGAATTAAAAGGGCTGAGGATGTAGCTCAGTGGCAGAGCCCCTGGTCCAATCCCCAGTACCAAGAGGAGGTGGAGATACCAGAGATGGGAACTTCTGAGTTGGGTCAATGGTAACTCCAAGTCCAATGAGACTGAATGCACAGGGGAAGCTTTAACCCGCAAAGGAAAAGGAGGCAGGCAGCTTCAGCTCCAGGTAAAGGACTAGGAATTGAACCCGGGTGCCTTACCACTGAGCACACCCCAATCTTTTTTATTCTTGTTTTGAGAAGGGGTCTTGCTACGTTGCTGAGGGTCTCACTAAATCACCAAGGTTGACCTCAAGTGATCCTCCTGCCTCAGCCTCCCGAGAATCTCTGGGATTACAGGCATGCACCACCATGCCCAGCAGGAAAGGAACTTTTATCAGTGCAGCCACACAGGGAAGGCAGGGGGACCCACATCCTTCACCTGTCTTCAGGGAGTGACAATGACTTGGAGCTTTTATAGAGAGGGGAATGAGGGCAAGGGCTTGGGCTTTGCACAGCTGCCAAAGCAGGTGGTCCTGACCAGGTGAGGTCTGTCCATCTTCCCAGGATTGGTCAGGTGGTGCCTTCTCAGGAGAGCTGTCACCTGCTTTGGCTCTCAGATGCACATCAATCAGACCTTGTTCCTGGGACATGAAACAGACTGCATGGGGGCGGGGGTCTGGATTCTGAATTAAGAGCAACTTCCTTCTGCTGAAAATAGAGACGGGCTGCAACCTCATGCCCACCTCAGGAGCCAGAAAAGCTAAGATGGGTCCCGCCCTTCCTCAGGCCTGGGCACAGGCCATCTGCCTAGGCATTTTCTGTGTTTTTCCCATTTTTGCTTTTCTTCAGGCCAAGGAAATTCACGTATGTAAATCACTTGGGTTTTGTTTCTATAAACTGTAACCACTTCTGTGGGTCAGGGGCTTCTTCCAAGCCTTCTGGCTGCTTCTCCCCAGTTTGATCAAAGTTCTTTATTTTTTCCTTTTTCTTTCTTTTCTTTTCTTTTCTTTTTTTTTTTGCCTGTTCCTTGTGCTGGTGGGCACTGATGCAGCCAGCAGGGTCCAGTATCAAATCCAAGGTGACTCAGGCAAAGGGGATGGATGGGCCATATATTGAGGCAGAGATGCTGCCCTTCTAATTCTGCCTTTAGCCATCCATTGGATGTCTGTGGGTAGAGGTGGAGGGCTGGAGTCCTCCTTACAAACTCCCCAAGACTCAAGTCAGCAAACACTGAAAGCCCTGTCGCCCTCAGGGACAGGGCCCCAGACAGTTCCTTGGTGCCTCCCAAAGGCTGCCAAGGGAGAAGTCACTTGGGGCCCGTCTCCAGGAGGATCATCAAGGGGCGGGACAGGGGGACTTCAGGTAAAAAGCTGCAGCCAGCTCGCCCTAGGACCCCAGCCCTCACCAGCCCCACCGCGTTCCTGGACAGAAAGGTTTCCTCGAGCATCCTCACTGGGTGTCCCTGCAGCAGGGCCCCAGGACTGCCCTGGAAAGGGATCTGTCAGGTGGGGGCGACCGATTTCCCTGATATATGCTGCTCAGCACCAGTATCCCCTTCTCTAGGCTCCGCAGAGGCCCCTGAACCTGCAATGTGCCCAGATGTGCCTGGCCTGCAGCCCTGGCTCTGAACCAGCCTCGTGGAACACTGGGTGCACAGTGGAGGCCCGTGTGCAGTGTCCTCCTCCCAGTGCGCACCTCCTACTCATCCCTTGGCACATCGCCAACCCTCTTTGCTCCCGGGACCCCTCAACTTTCTTTCCAAAGGCCTTAGAATCCCCAAAGGATTGATGCATGAGGGAAGGGACCTGCATCTGGGGGCAGAGACCTCGCTTTAGCATCATGTTGCCTATGTGGTACTTACACCCCTGAAGATCTCGCCCAGCATTTGAAGCAGGATCGATTTAGCCATGCAGCAGGTAAGCACTGATAAGCTCAAAACATTGCATGGACAGGAAAGAGATTTCTTCTGCAATCAATTTCTACATCATAGTCTTCAGTAAAGGAAGAGACCACTTGGGGGCTTCTCTGTCCCCTGTTGGTTGTAGCTAATTTCAAAAAACAGTTTCAATGAAGGGCAGCAACCTGCACATTTCAAGCACACTCTGCTGACTTCCAATACTATGCATCAGCTGTGAGGGCACCACAATCAATATAAACAACATGTCTATCACCCTAAAAGTTTCCTCCTGCCTCTCTGCAATCCCTTCACACCTCCACCATCCCCCTTCACATCTCCAGGTGACCCCTGATCTGCTTTTTGTTACTATATACTTTCTAGAAGTTTCAATAAACGGAATCATACAGCATGTTTTATTTTTTTTTTTAAATCTGGCTTCTTTCAACATAATTATTTTGAGCATCATCAAGGTTAAGTGCCAATAGCTCACCCTTTCCTATTTTTGAGTGATCAACTGTCTCTTAAGGTGGGCCTGGGGAGTCTGCATCCACTCACCTGCTGATAGACATCTACACTGTTTCCAGTTCTTGTCTATAAACAAAGCTGCTATGAAAATGTGTATACTAGTCTTGGCAAAGGCAGGTTGTAATTGATGGATTTCTGGAGGCTCAGTAGGCAAGTTGAATATTGAAAACTCCAGGGAGGGAACCCAGTGGGCCGAGCTTGTTCTGCAGAGTGAAGTCCTGAGTTTAACCCCCAGCACCAAAAAAAAAAAAAAAAAAAAAAAAAAAAAGAAAAGAAAGAAAGAAACAGAAAAAAGAAAAAGAAAAACTCAGAACCACCGCCAGATCACAGGCGCCCTCCACCTTTGTGGGTTTCACCTGCAGGAGTTCAGTGTTCCCACTGAGACTGTCTCCAGGTTCCTCATGTTTCTGGACCTTTCTGACATACGCCAGAGCATTCTGTTCCTAAAAAGGCTGCCCTCTAGAGAAACTGCTTTATCAGAGTCTGAACAACTGGGAATCACCAGAGCCTGTGTCACCTGGGGGAAGGCAGGCACCCAGCTCCAGCACCCTGAGTCCTGCTGTTCCACCTAAGAGGGCAACAGGGAGAAGCACTGGGGACATTCCCAGCTCAGGATGCAGGCTCAGGAGACAGGGACCCGCTGGAGGGGCCACAAAAAGCTTGCCTCCCACTCCTGGACACTCCCCAAGGCCTATTTCCAGGAGCTCCCTTCCCCAGTGCTAGAGTTACAAGGCAGACTAAAAGGCAAAGGCCTGAGAGAGGAGCAAGCACGGACACTAGATTCCCACCAGGAGGGATGCTGGGACCCTCAGACCAGGAACCCCTCAAACAACCACGACTAACCTGCCAAGGGCTTTCATGGGAAGACAGAGAACAGGCAGGAGCAGAGGGGACAAGGCAGAAAGAGATGGAGACACAAAATGGTGGGACACAAATGAGGAAGAGCTTTGATGATCTCATTAACATACTGGACTCCACTGAGCAAAGAATGTCTCAGCTTCCAAAACATGAAAGCAAAGCAAGATAGGGAGAGGGAGAGGGAGAAGAGGGAGAGGGAGAGGGAGAGGGAGATGAGGGAGACAGGGAGAGGGAGATGGAGAGGGAGAGGGAGATGGAGAGGGAGAGGGAGATGGAGATGGAGAGGGAGAGGGAGATGGAGAGGGAGAGGGAGATGGAGAGGGAGAGGGAAAGAGAGAGAGAAAAAGGGGGCAACAAGGGAGAGAGAGACAGGGAAAGGGAAAGGGAGACATGCACATGAGTGGGGGAGGAGAAGGGAGAGGTAGAGGGGGAGAGGGGGAGATGGAGAGGGAAAGGAGGAGAGGGAGAGGGAGAGAGGCTGAGGGGGAGGGAGACAGGGAGAGAAAGAACCAACATCTAAGAACTGTGGGAAGATAAGAGGTGTCATGTAGACAAGATGGGAATCCAAGGAAGAGAAGAGGAGAACTTCCCAAATTAGTACCAAATCAAAGTGGCTCAGAGGACTTCAAGCAGAAGGAACAACAAAAGAACTCCACCCAGCTTCAGCCTCTAGGAATCCAAACTGCAGCACAAAGAGAAAGCCAAGCCAACACCAAAACAGAACCACCGTCAAACACACACACCCTAAAGGGGCCAGAGGAAGAAGCCCGCCCTCTGGGAACAGAGACACAATATATCCAACTGCTCAGAAAGTATTCAAGGAAGAGCGTGGAGCAAAACACTTAGAAGTGTTAAGGTGAAAGCCCCCCAACCTACAGCCATGTCCTGAAAACTCAGCCACAGAGTGAAGAGAAATAGAGACTTTCAGACACACCACGGAGAGACTGTGTCACCAGAAAGCTGCCTGGCAAGAAATGATAAAAGAAGTCCTTTAAAGATAAGGACCATGATCCCGGCCAGAAAGAAACTTACATAAAAAAGAAAAACTACTTAAGTTTTCTTGGATAAGTTTGTTCAGAACAAAATTAACAAATGTCCTAGATGAGAACTGTATACGTACATGTGAGATGACAGTGTGACGCGGGGTGGCAGAAGCACCAGGAATGCTTTGTTGCTGTGAGGTACTGACACCAGTCTCGACCCGGCAGTGTCATCCGAAAGTGGACCTGGGTTAGTTATCAGTATACACTGCAACCACTAAAAAAGGTTTTTAAAAAGAAGTATAACAGGTGTGCTGAGAAATGTGAGTAGATGGAATCAAAAGGCAGGAAAAGAAGAGACAGACAAAAACAGGCACAAAGAACCAGGGCAATTACACAGAACGGTACCAAGCACAGCAGATACTATTTCAACTGGATCAATAATCACATTATACGTCAGGGGCCTAAACGTACCAATTATCAGAGATTATCAGAGGGGTTCAAAAAACAGGTTCCAACCCTTTGGTGTCTAGAAGTCCACTTAAAATATACAGTAGTGCCCCCACCCAGGGATACATCCCGAGACTCCCAGTGGATGCCTGAGCTGCAGATGGCACTGAGCCCTATATACACTGTTTCCCCCTATATCTACATTCTTATGACTGTTATAAATTAGGCACAGGAGGAGATTGACAATGGTAACTAATAGTAAAATAGAATAATTTTAACATAATTCAATAAACTTCCCACCATCGCTCCCCTTAAGCTTTAAGTAAAATCAGGGGTATGTGAGCGTCAGCACTGATACTGCAACAGTCCATCTGATAACCAAGATGGCTACCAAGGGTGAGTAACAGGCAGGGAGCATATACAGTGTTGACACACTGGACAAAGGGACAATTCATACCTCAGGGGGACAGTGCGATACTTCATAGCATTACACACAATGAAATATAATTTAAAACTTAGGAAATTTTTTTATTTCTGGAATTTTCCACTTAACAGTTTGGGACTGCAGTTGACCACAAGTACCTGAAACCTTGGCGAGCTGAACCATGGATAGGAGGGGACCACCGTAGATTAAGAGTGAAGTGTTGAAGAGGAAAACACGGGGCCAACTCTAGTGAAGGAAAGCAGTAGTCACTGTATGAAGCTCAGACGATATTAACTACGTGCAAGGAAAACTGCCAATCATATAGAGGGACACCACCTGAATGATGATGGGACAGTTCTCCAAGATGTACCATACTCAGGGAGCACGCACTGCATGGCAGAACATTAAAATACTTGAGAACTGAGAGAAGAGGTGGGTGACGCCATGACCAAAGGTGGAGACGGGACCAGCCTGCTGCCAGAAGTGGACAGACCCTGAAGGGGAACACCAGGAGGACAAAGTTAAGCTCAACAGAACACAGCACAGTGCGCTGACAGGATGTGCACAGGTGTTCAGAGGGCTTGCACTTAGTGCGGTCGAGGAACGGCGGGTGTGAACTTCCCAGGCTTCTCTTTGGGGCCGCCTGTTCCTTGTTCCCCTTCTCCTCTTTTCCTGCCTTCTCTTGGATTGAGGGTTTTTTGAGTATGTTCTGTGGTGCGGGGGATGGAACCCATAGCTTCCCACATCGATGCAAGCAATCTACCACTGAGCTGGGTCCCAAGCCTTTTTTTTTTCGCCCCCAAGAAAACCATTTCTTTAAAAGCTTTAAAAACAAATAATGCTATTTTGCAAATATGACTTTGCTTAACGAGGGCCACCAACTTACAGCACTGTGATGTCAGGAACACAGAGTGTGCAGGGAAACTAACTAATGCTGCTACAGTTGGGAGATTAGCTGCTGTTGCTGACTGAAGTGTGGGTGATACACATTGGGACTTGTGACCCATCAGATCAGCGTAGTTAATGGTCACCCAACTCCCTGCACAGGCTTGGGTCTGATCACATATTCTGCCTGGATAGATATTTCAGCCTCTTTTGTATATAAAAGACACACACATTCTCTCTCTCTCTCTCTCTCTCTCTCTCTCTCTCTCTCTCTCTCTCTCTCTCTCTCACACACACACACACACACACACACACTCTCTCTCTCTCTCTCTCTCTCACACACACACACACACACACACACACACACTCACACATACATGTATGTCCTGTCATACAAACATGTAAAATTGTCTGCAAGGGCACACATTAAATAAACAAGTATTACGCGCCTCAGGCAATCCTATTCACTATAAATACATACACTTTTTTTGCATTTTTTTTTGTACCAAATTTCTACATTATCTAGCAACTTGCAAAAGAAAAGTTTCTTTTTTTCTGATACAAAATGTCTCTAAAGACTCGTTATGTTTGGACTTTAATCAAAAAATATGTATAATCAACAAATCAAGAGCATTGTATGTTTGCCCAGCCCTTTCTGAGACAGGGTCCTGCTAAGTTGCTGAGGCTGCACTTGAACTTGGGAAACTCCTGCACAGCCTCCTGAGCAGCTAGGATTACAGGCGTGTGCCACTGCACCAGCACAATGAGTTATTTTTAAGATTGCACCTCATTCTCTTTGCTGGCTTAATAGCTACAGCTCTGTGTCACGCTAGTGACTCCTTTACAATAGGGTTTAAGTGCACATCTTTACCTTAACCAGTCCACCTTCAAATGACCCCTTGAGAGAACCAAGTGACAGCATATTTCCAGGACTCCTGTCTGGTCTCAGTGTTGTTATCATACATTGCACATCTACATGTGTAAAAAAAATGTTGGCATTAATTGTGCTTTAACTACTCTATTGTCTTAAAGACAATAAACTGGGGGACTCTGACAAGGGCCTACCTGGGTAGGCAGAGGATTAGAGGAGGATGGGGGCAGAGAAAGTATTCAAAGAAACAGGAAATGATGATCTGCCCACGGAGAAGGAACATGGTGGGTCACACCCCTTACAGGGGCCTGTGTCCACAATACTAAAGCATCTTTACAACTCAATGATAAAAACACAAATAACTCAATTTTTCAAATGGGCAAAAAGAGGTGAAGAGACATTTCTCCAGACACCACACAAGCGTGTCAAGCGTGTGACAAGAGGTTCCTGCTGCTGGCACTTGATGTGCAAGTTGGAACAATGAGGCACTTCCTGCCACCAGGGCAGCCTGGGCCCTGCTGGAGGTGGCAGGAGGTCACCTCCCAGGGATGGGTCAGCCCGAACGGGCGTCGGGCACAGCCACCACAGCCCTTCATGTCCCTGTGCACATTACCCCTGGGTGGGTCTTTTCCTGTCTCCCTGCTCCATTTGCTTTTGCTGGTTTCATGGAGTATTTAAAGTAGTCTCGAACTGAGGTCAGTACATAATGTCCCTGTCACACTGCCTGGCACGGATCACGTGACCAATAAATCAAAACTAGAATTATTTATTTGTAAATAAAGAAGGTTGAAATTACCTCAAAAAAGAAAAAAGAGGTGACACAGCAAGATGTGACGGGGGAGTCCCAGGCGCCTAGGGCAGCAAACACGGTGTTGCAGTGGGGGAGCCAGGTGGCAGGAAGGTCAGGTGGAGGCCCTCTTGAGACCTGACCAAATAGAGCACTTCATTCCCTGTGCAGCCTTCACCTCTTCCCAGTCCAGCCTGATGTCAGGGACCTCCTCTTCTGGCTCAGGATCCTTCCTCAAGGCCCCCCGGGGGGAGGCGACCAGGATGGGCAGGGGGCCACATTCCTCCTGGAATTCCACCACATGGAGACCCTTCTTGTAGGCCAGCTGTTGGTGGGTTTCCTGGGCAAGACCAAAGTGAGAACAGCAGTTAGGTCTCCGAGGGTCCCTGTGGCTATAGGAGTGAGAGGCAACACCACAGGGGTGGGGTAAGGGTGGGAGTGCAGAACCCACCAGAGAGCTTGGGGGAAAGAGCAGTGCCAGCTGATTCTGGGTGGTTAAACCACAGTGGCTGTCACAGGGGGATGCCTCAGACCACCTTCCCACCCCAAACTGGGGTACGCCAGGCCTCGCCTTCCAAACTCCCTAAACACAGGCCTGCTGGGCCAAGCACCAAGCCTGAACCTGGTGGAGCCCTGAGATCTAACAACCAAATCACAGGAGGTCCAGGGGGGAAAGGACATCAAGGACCCCACGGGTGCTCAACCCAGGAAACACTATGGGACTTCTTCAACATAACAGCAGCAATGGGGGAAGAGAGAGGGACAGACCAAGAGAGACTTAAAAGACATAGGAGAAACTTTAGAATTGCTGACATCTTCTCAACTGGATTGAATCAAATCAACGGGATTGAATTAAAAACTGTGTAAAAAAAATGTTTTTAAATCGGACGAATGGATAGATTTGAATGAACAGATTCGATACTTGATAATACTGAGTCATGATATTTAGGAATGGTAAGGGTACCATGACATTTTTTTTCCCCAGTGCTGGGGATCAAACCTGGGCCTTAAGTGTTCCTAGCAAGTGCTCTACCATAGAAGTAAACGGATCCTTTAGATCCTCTAAAGGATCAGAATCAGAAACCACTTCTCAGGTTTCTGATTCTAATCCTTTAGAAATACACTGAAATATTTACCAATGAAATAAAATGGGACCTGAGATTTGGTTCAAAATGACTCGGTGAGGTGATGTTGAGAAACAAGATTAGCTCTGGTTGGGCAGCAGAGCCCTGGGGTCACTGCAGCAGGGGCCGTGGGAGCCCCTAGGAGACCCTCAGCACCTTGGTCTGCAGCACAGCCAGACCTGCTCAAACCCCAGGGAAGGTTACCTGGCGGGAGAGCCCATGGAAGAGGCCCCGGGTGAGGTTGAGCATGTTGACGGACCCAGAGACCTTGGCATACATGTCCTTGATGCCAATGAGCCGGCAGATGGTAATGATGGCCCTGTGGCAGCGCAGGCCATATCCTAGGAGACAGGAAATGGACTGAGCACCTGCCAGCATGCTGTCTTTCGTGTGGCTCTGGGTTTAGGGAATGACATTTTGGCTTCACCACCCCCAGCTGGTGTGACTTCTAGGACGACATTTATTCAATGGTATGTACAAATATTAAACAGAACATCTACCTTAAACGTAGTGGGGGGGAAACCAGGATATTACTTAGATTAAAACTTAAGTGCCTGAAAACTCTTGGCCCTCTGCCCAGGCCAGCTCCTGTGTCCATGCCTGGTTACCATCAAGGGAGACGCCTGTCCTCACCCTCCTAGACCACTCAGCTGCCCTGGCAGCGACACCACTTCCCTCTCCTGGGAACACCTTCTGGCCTAAGTGGCAGCGTCTCCTGAATTGGTGGCTCCTGGAGTGCTTTCTCACCTTCCTGATGGCCTTCAGTGCTGGGGTGGTCTCCTCCCCTCTAGCCACGTACCCTGCTCTTGGCCACTGGCAATCCCTCCTCCAGAAGAGCTTCAAAAACACAAACCAGGGCTGGGGCTATAGAGCAGAGTGCTTGCCCGGCATGTGTGAGGCACTGGGTTTGATCCTCAGCAAATCAAGGCTCCGGGGCACAACCTCTCACTGGCCATTGCTCTCTGAATTAAACAAAGACATCTGCAGGATCTTTCCCCCACAATATCATTATCTCACACACACACACACACACACACACACACACACACACACACACACACACACACCGTGCCTGACCCCACTTACTGCACTGTCCTCACATGGCCTGTGCACGAGGGCACACTGCACCTGGGGCACGCACCAGCCTGGAACGTTCTCCCACACCTGCCCCTCTGCTCCTCTTCCTTCAGGATCTCACTCACACTGCCCCTGCTCAGAGGCCACCTCTGGCCACCCTGATGAAGGTGGCCCTCCTCCTCCTCTTGACAGCACTGAGGAAGGCACAAGGCAGTAGCTCAGTTGCTTAGGGCCTCACTAAGTTGCTGAGGCTGGCCTGGAACTTGCAATCCTCCTATCTCAGCCTTCTGAGTGTCACCGGGATTACAGGTGTGCACCACTGCGCCCAGCTCCTGACCTGAACTCCTGAGATTTAAAAAACTACAGTCAAATGAAACAGGTTCTTACTACAGAACTGCAAGCAAAATGCAAATCCAAATGTTTAAGAATTCTGCACCAAGAGTGCACTGGGTGTGACTGTCCCCATAACCAACACTGCCTGTGGCCTGTCCACAAGACAAGAAAGGCCATTTCTGCTCACCCAGTGCCTCAATGAATAGAGATCATAGAAGTTCAACAGTACTCAATGGTGAGGGGCTGGGGGAGCTCCGTGACAGCGTGTGCTTCACAGGTGTGGGGCTCTGGTTTAATCCCCAGCACCAAATAACAAGCCTAACACCAGGACACTTGTAGAGGAACAGCACGTGACTGGCAGGAAGGAACACCGTCCAGCTGGGTAAAGGCTCCAGGAGGAACCACATGCCCACTCATCCAACTGGACCACCTCCACCTGCTCGGCCTGCCTCAGCCACTCCGGGAACAGGCCTGGGCCTGTGCAGCCTGACCTTGGCTTCTTCCCCAGGAGCCTTGCCTTCCTCAGCCAAATTCAGGCCTTCCATCTGTCACTCTCAGGATGAGTTCAAGGAGAGGCGAACAACCCCAGGGGGGAGGGTGGGACTGTGGTGCTTTCTCTGCTTTATGTTCAACAGAGAGTCAGAGCTTTCCAGTTACCTCTGGGCTGTTTCTTCATCTTGATGTGTGTGTCCTCTTATATCTCCAGGAGATGTCATGGAATACTGGGGGGTAAAGCAGACACAGGAGGGTCAGGCATGTGGCTTTAATGTCTGCAAAAGCCACAGAGCACTGGGTGCTGACCTAAGCAGCCAGCCCACAGGACACACAGATGCTGACCCCACTCATTCTCCTGCCACCCCCTGAGGCCAGGCTGTTTCCTCATTTTGCACATTTGTAAGAATGCAGTCAGAGCAACACAAAGACACCCATTGGGCATGTCACAGACACACCAGGACAAAGTGGCATTCTGCAAATCTTACAAGAAAAGACCCACACTCACTTGTATGGTCTTCATATCGCTCTATGTAATGCAAATAGCGCATGGCTTTGTTCTTTGCCTGAAGAAAGGAAGGAACAAATTCTCCTAAATCTCTCGCTGGGTTTCAAAACTATTTTATAAAGTATTTTATTATAAAAAATTCCACCTATGCACCTTAAAAGATAAGGACTTAGCCACAATATCATTATCACACATACACTGACGATTCCTTCGTGATACGTGACTGTGTGCCTGCAGTGCCCCCATGTGAACACAGAGCTTTTCATCTTCTATTAAATGTTAACAAAGAAAAACATGCACGTACTTTCCTGAAAGCATCCACCCGCTCAGTGGCCTTCCCAATGGCAAAACCTTCAAAAGAAAAAGCAAAACTTATGAAAAGGAAAGCTACTCTGACCCAGCCCGTGCCTCTCCCCAGCTCCCAGTTTGGGCTCTACAGCATTTCACGCCCTTCTTTCAACTGCCCACAGAACACCTGCTCTGTACAACCAGCCATGAAGAAAGCCAGAGATGTGCTCATCTGTTCTGAGGCATTCGACAGACTTGACATTTAGATACATAACATTACCTTTTATAAATCTCTAATAAAATGAAATATACTCAATTTTTAAAATTAAGTATGCTCTATATTTATAAAAGGCAAATGTTTTGGGGCACTTGTGCAAAGAGATTAAAATGACAAGAAGGGATAGGGGAAAAATAAATTGTTATAGAGTAAAACTGATTTCAGTAGAATTTCAATTTTAACTAACCAGAAAAATAAGCCTAATAGTTTCCAATTTGTAAATGCTTTACCCTAAGAAATGAGGTCTATCACAAGTTGCAGAAATGCTTCCATTATTTGCTGCCACCATTTATTATTTAATTTGAAAAAATTACTTTGTTTTAAAATTATACACAGGAAAATAAAATAGGCAAGACATCTGAGGCCTGGGATGAAAAGGGCTTGAATTCCAGTTCCTAGTTTAAACAGAACAAAGTAAACCATGGAAGTCCTAGAGGGAAATATGAGTGGACTTACTTATAATCTTCAAAAGGAGACTTTCTAAGCAAAACACAAACCAGAAGTGACCTAGGACTAATAAATTTGCTATGTTAAGGTTTGAAACTTCTGTGGATTTTAAAGCTTCGATGTGGAAAAAAATTCAAAACTAAGTCAAAATATGATAAGACAAAAAAGGCTCATGTCCTTAACTTACAAGAAGCTAATCCCAATCAATAAAGACAAGAAAACCACCCAATTAAAAAAATAGGCAAAGCACCTGAACTGACAGATGTCCAAAGGGAAAGTGCAACGGCCAATGAACATGCAAAATGGCGTCGGCACTCTCCTAACTTAGAAAGTACAGGTGTAAACTGGGAGAGACGTTTCAGGGATCATACTGACAATCAGTAAAGTCTGATACTACTCAGGGCAAGGATGGGTGGTACAGAGGGACATAAACTGATGCAACCTTTGAGGAGGAGATCTGGCAATACTTGACATTTACACCCAGTGCGGCAGCAATTTCAAGACATTTCTCCTATTTCTATATTTCCAAAAGTTCAACAAACTCCATGTACAAAAACGTCAATGTTATTGTTGTTGTTTATAAAAAATGATACAAATTTGGAAACAATAGGGATTGGGTCAAAAATCATGTCTATGCACACACTGGAACACTATGAAACCAATACCAGAAATCTGCTTATGCTAACAGAAGACCTCTGAGGGCAAAACCAAGCAAGAAGAACAAGGTGCAAATTCATGGCTATAATAAGATCTCTGCTAAGCTTTTTATAAAAAGGTAAAGGGAGGTAACATGGACACAAAATTTCAGAAAAGATATTTTTGAAAAGAGACAACAGTAACTGCTAACCATGGTCTCTTACAGCAACGCACTATCATGTATTTTGCTTTTGCTTTGAAATTTTCAAAAGGAAGCAACAAACAGTTTTTCAGTTCTATGTGAACACATTTCAAAAACAAGATGTTCAGTAGGGAAACTTTAAAAGTCTAAAGAAGAAAATTTAAATGACTGACAAACCTGCTAACCCAAGTGAACACTTATCAGTCAGTGTACAGTCTTCTAGTTTTTTTCCTTGCATATAAATGACTTTAAAAAAAATCATGATTACATGACAAATTTTTAACCAAAATTACTTATTGTGTAAGTAATTTTTCACAATTCTTTAATGGCTATAGAATATTACTTTGGAGGCCTGTGGTTGTGGCTCAGAGGGAGAGCACTCGCCTGGCATGCGTGAGGCACTGGGTTTAATCCTTAGCACCACATAAAAAATAAAGATCTTGTGTCCACCTATAACTAAAAATAAATATTAAAACAAAGAATATTATATTGGACAGCTATCCTGTAACCAGGCCCGATTGAACTTGTTCTAATTTTTCACTATTATGCACCATACAATAGTGTCTTAAGCCCTTTAAAATACCCAGTCCTCAGATGTAGGCCTTAAGAGCTTTTCTTTCTTTCTCTGAGAAGCTTCGTGGTTTACCACCAGGTTTGTGAGCCCAGACCTCTAGGCGGCTCTATTAGTAGAAAAAGTGAGACTGGCAGCAGGGCCCTGGCTTCCAGCCGGGCAGCCAGGCCTCTTTGTGTCCAGCGTCACCCCACTCACCTGCAGCTCCCTGCCCATTCCCCACAGCCACCAGGACATGGAGTGATCTCTTCCTTCCCTCTTTGGCTGTCATATTGAAAACATTTCTGACCTAAAAGACAAAATGCTTCATCAATAGGACAGCTGAAGAAAACTCTGAGGTAGAGGACGAGGACCTGCTGGCTCAGCCACACAAGGCTTAGTGCAGGACCCAGCACCTCCTCCAGTCTGTAGGCACAAAAGCAAACTTCCCAAACAAACCCTCCCTCTGGAGCATTTCAGGAACATAATGGAAATAAGACTTTCTCTTCCTATTTCATTGGGTTATTAGGAGAGTTAACTAAGATAATCTTTAAAGGAATTTACAACTACACAACTCAATATACCCCATCTTAATAAATGTACACAGGAAAGAAAACACTATGAATTAAACTTTGAAATAGTTTAACACTGACTATAAGACAAATTCCAGTATCAAAGGTACTAAAATATCTTAGAAATGATGAAATGCAACGTAAGGAAAAAACTTCGCAGGACTGGATTGCTATGTTAAGGATCAGGCTTAAACAAGAATACAGAATTTGGAAACACCTATTCATTATAAACTTCAGGAAAATCTCCCATTTTTTCAGCCTATTTTAAAGGCCAGGAATTATGAAACTATTAACTAAACTGCTTAAATGACAGTTGTCCCCTTTCCTTCCTAGGAAGAAGTTTAAGGAAAAGGGAGGCTGAGGCCACACTTTTGAATGATCTTATAGGAAACAACCTACATATGAAAGACTCTTTCAGTGGGATTAACTTTCAAAAGCTATGAACTGGGGTGTGTGTAGGGGCACACGCCTGTAATCCATGTGACTCAGGAGACTGAAGCAGGAAGAAGGCAAAGTCAAAGCCAGCCTGGGCAACTTAGCGAGACCCTTCTCAAAATAAAAAGTAAAAAGGGCTGGGGATGTGGTTTGGTGGCAGAGTGTTTGCCTAGCAATGCACAAAGCCCTGGGTTCAATCTCTAGAATTGGGGTGTGGGGAATAACACACAATGGGATACCAACATAAAATACTTATAAACATATTTTAAAAATTCCATAATATAACTGATATTGAAGAAATAATATACATATTCAGAGAGGCTTTGTCACAAATTTGATATATAAATTATTCCACAATTTAGGGAGGTACTGGGAATTGAACTCAGGGCACTTGACCACTGAGCCACATCCCCATCCCTTTTTTGTATTTTATTTAGAGACAGGGTCTCACTGAGTTGCTTAGGGCCTTGCTTTTGCTGAGGCTGTGGAACTCACCATCCTCCCTCCTTAGCCTCTCAAACTACTGGGATTTCAGTTGTGCACCACCGCGCCCGGCTCTGTTCCACATTATTAAACACTGATTAAATGCACAGTGCCAGCTCCAAGGAACACTGGCCATCAGAGAACCACCCTGGAAGGGTGGTTCAAGCACACCTGATACAGGATCTGTGAGCAGCCCAGAGACCACTGCCCTAGTCAAACTGCACACGGGCCATAACCTGAGGCTTTCTGCCCCTGCCCCTGCTCCTCCCAACCTGTTCTCTGATTGTGTCCTAGATACAACTGGTGTACAGCTCCACAAGAGGCCACCAGATAGCACACTCTAGCTCCAGGAAGAAGGAACTTAACATAATCTCCAAATTCTGCTCCTGAATTTGCCCCTCACAAACCTCAATTTCATAGTCCCCACAAACCAAGGCAGCAGTGGGGACCACCAACATGAAGGAACTGAACTTCAAATTGTGTTAATTCCTCCCTGAACTTGAGTCTGTGTCCGAGAGATCACTGTGACCACAGCTCTGCTCAGCTCCTCCTGCCCACCCGACCCCGGCAACCTCTCCAGAGGACCCTGGGAGTTGGCTCGGCAGGCCTACCTCGAGTATCCTGGTATCAAAGTCCTCATAGGTCTCTACAAGGAGAGAAGAAAAAGCACACAGATAAGAGCATCCAAGCTGCTCACGTGTGATAGCCTTTCCCAGGTGCCCTCAGACTTCTAATGGGAAGAACCTGAACTCTCTGGTGCCGCTCTCCAGGCTGCACCCCAGTTCCCATCATCCACGGGGACTGCCTGGCCTGACTTCAGGAGCTCAGCCACGGCTCTCTGACCGCAGCCTCCCCCTCTCCAGCTCCCTGCTGCCGGCTCCCGAGGCACAGGTTCCTGGAGCGCCGACACCTCCAGAGCCTTCCTCGCTGCTTTCCCATCTGGTCTCCTGGGGTCTTCACAGCCTCTCTCACCAAAGTCCCTCAAAGACACCAAAGTCCCTCACTCCTCATAGATCTCGCCAATGTCCTCAATCCCTACACTTTTGTCTCTACCGCCCTCTCCAGGCCAGAACCCACGCAGCTGTCTGGTCACAAGTGGCCTGCTGCTGCTGCCGGGAGAGATCAGAGCCTGGCCTACGCTCACCACTCTCAACTGCGGGTCTGACCCGCTCGCGAACTCCCGGCTCCTCAGCTTTCAGTTCTCTTAATTCAGCCTCTGCTCACCACCACAGCTGTTTCCAACACTCCCCAATTCTCTTGCTTTTACTTATTACAGAAAATCTCAATTACATAATAAAATAGGAGAGCAGAATAAAAGCTTCTGTACCCAGCAGTCGGCTTTGAAAGCGGTCAGCTCAAGAGTCAATCTTCTTTCCTGGACACTGCCAGGGTCCCACCCACTGGGTGATAGTGAAGCCAGTGCCAAGTGCCACCTTCTCATCAAGAAATATTCTGGTGGCCATGTTCACCAATGCCACTATCTGGCTTGATGACTCCTCACCAAAGCTACCAGATACCAGGTGACCTCCCCGCCTTTCCACCCCCATTGCACAGGCTCACCCAAACCTGCACCCTGCCCCTGCTGGCTAACAGCAGCCTGTCTGTCTAAACTCTGGATCTGGTTACTGGGGACTTGGCTCGTGGGCAGGTCCTCTCCCTCCCAGACCTCCACCCTCCTGCACGCTCGCCCCATCCTCTCCAGCCCAACCGTTCCTCTACCTTGAGCCAAACTCCTGTTTGCTTCCTCCTCTCCCACTCACAGGCAAGAGCAAGATTTTCAGGTGAATCTGCCTTTGTGGGGAGGGGGAGGCTTTGTTTTCTAATTCAGCCTAAGTGTCGTCAGTTTTTGTTTCATGTTTGCTTTTACGAAGGCTTAGTGACAGCTCTCTGGGGTCTCTCAACTCTGCTGTTAAACAGCACTCCAAGACTGAGGCCACGTGTTTGGGAAATGCTGTGCCCTACAGATCTATAATGCACACCACCATGTCTAAGGCGCTTGCTAAGGCACTGGGACCCAGGGCTTTCCATCCTGTTGGAGGAACACTTCCTGGTTACAGGCCTCTAGTGTCCCACAAATGCAACCAGGATAACAATGTGGAAAGTTAGTCAAAGAGGTCAAATTCTTTTTTCAGAAAGGGTAATCTAAACAGACAAGTAAACAATAAAATTATTTTCAGAAACACTGTAGGACGATACGTCCTCTACCAAAGGCAAGCAAACCAGGCCTCCACTACCTCCACTGGGACCAGGGTCCGGGGGACCGACACTGAGGCCACCCCATGTGTTCCCGCTCCAGCCTCGCTCCCGCTTCACTTTCATCCTCCGCTTCCAGTCCCACTCTTCCCTCTGCTGGAGCATGTCAGCCGCCACCTGCTCCTGCTCCTCCTTGCTCCTCTGGGCAATGGTCTGCACGGCTCCATTTCTCATGAGAGGGGCATTCAGACCCGGCCACAAGAAGCCGGAGCGTCCTGAAGGGTAAAGATTATAGGTAAGTAACAACTTCTAAAAGGTGCTCACTCTTCATGTTGCTAAGATGCCAGGGAACGCGTATACAGACACCAGCACAGTATTGTGGAGTTGGAGCTGATGCGATCACTTGGCAGGTGACCTGGCACTGTCACAGTTTTATGCACATCTACCCTACAGGCATGTGACCGCATTTTCACTTTTACCAAGAGAAACACTCGTGAGGCCTGTGAGCGCTAAGATGTCTGCTGAAAAACGACCTGTAACGCAGGTCGGCAACAGAGTCGGCAACAGAGGAACGGCTGAACGCACAGCCAGCAGGTGCCATATCCTGCACAAAATCAAAAGCCGTTGCTCTCGGGCTGGGGATGTGGCTCTCAAGCAGTAGTGCGCTTGCCTGGCATGCGCGCGGCGCGGGGTTTAATCCTCAGCACCACATACAAATAAAGATGTTGTGTCCACCAAAAACTAAAAAATAAAATATTAATTTCTCTCTCTCTCTCTTAAAAAAAAACAAAACAAAACAAAAAAAAACGATGCTCTCCAGGTTCTGATGTGGAATGATTTCTAAGACATGTTATTATTATTACTTTTGGTTCTGGAAATTGAACCCAGTGGCGTTCTACCACTGAGCCACATCTTTAACCCTTTTTATATATTTTGAGACAGGGTCTCACTAAATTCTTGAGGCGGGCCTTGAAACTTGTCATCCTCCTGCCTCAGCTTCCCCAGTCGCTGGGGTTAAGGGGTTTGCCACCATGTCCAGCCCTGAGACCTCTTATTGGGTTTAAAAAAAAAAAAAGCAGATTATACAATTGCATGTACCATATAGTATAATTATCTTTTTCTTTTCTTTTCTTTTTAAAGACTATTTCTTTTAGGGAATTGATACAAAAGCGCACACCAGCACACACAAAAACAACTGAAGGAAATACCAATATGAGACCAGTGGCCCCTCAGGGGAGACAATGGGAATGTGGACGGCAGGAAGGACATCAGGGGCTTTTAGTTTTCTCTACACTCTGCGTTTTTACTGAGAAGGTATGCATACGATTTTTATACTTTGAAAAAATAAATTATAGCCAGACACAGTGGTGCATGTGAGCAGTCCCAGCTAGGTGGGAGGCTGAGACAGGAGGGAGGTTTTAACCTGCAAGTTCAAGACCAGCCTGGCAAGACCAGATGGCAAGACCTGTCTCAAAAATAATAATAATAATAATAATAATAATAATAATAATAATAATAATTATTATTATTATTAACATTATTAAAAATAAATAACAAATGCTTAAAAACTAAAACAAGATACAAGTAGTAAAAGCACCCAAGCAGATGTGCAATCTTAGAAGTGCAGCACAAGGTGCTTCCTTTATTTCTGAAAGGTTGTTAGTATCAAAAGCGATGAGTCTGCACAACAGTAAAAATAAGCCAATTCAAGTTCACCTATCCTATTTTTGCTTTCAAAAGCACAAGTATAAACAATCACATCAGCACGTGAAGGACCAAGGCCAAGTGCGGCCCACCAGCTGATTTGTAAATAAAGTTTTACCGGAACACAGCTGGGCCTGTCCAACCATGTGCTGTGCAGGGCAGATTCTCTGTGACAGCAGCCCAGTTGAGTAGCGGCAACAGGCCCTGTGAATACAGATCTGCTCTTGGTCACTGTCTTCTCTGGGCAGGCGAAGCCTGCCAGCTCTCTGCGAGCTCCACCTGCCTGCACTGGGCTGTGTGCAGCACAGGACCTATCACAGCTGTGCCCCATGGAGTACGTAACACTCTGGGGCAGCTGGTAAGCCCCCTGGTTGGACTCTAAACCATGGATTCTTATGCACTTAATGAGAATGTTTCCAGTTTGCCAAATATCCATAAAATCTGGGGAAAACACTTTAAAAGCACATAGACTCTTTTTAGAACAAAGTTTGCCGTTGGGCCCCCCCCCAGGCCTCCCTCAGATCCAGCTTGCTTCCTATTTCTCCCCTTCCCAAGATCATCAGTTTCCCACCCCAATTTCAGGACCAAATCTGAAAACTGTCAAAACAACCAAACACGTTTACCTTCACCAATGACCTGACCCCTGTTCAGATCCTTCCTTCTCTTTTTTTTTTGCTTCTTTTGCCTCTTCCTTTTCTTGCCCCAGCACCAGTCTCTGCTAAAGCACCTTTCCAGAGCTCATCTGCTGTCACTGTAAGGAAACGGGGTTTTTAAAAACTCTGTAGTTGTAAAGCAAAGATCTACACTCTCCTAAGAATAAGAAAGGCCAGAAAGCCCAGCTTCATCCATGTCACTGAGGTAATGAAAATAAAATAAAATCATACAGTGAACATAAAACATGATTACATTTGGAAAACACAAGAGGAGACAATTCCACTTTGTTTCTACAAAAGATGGCTAACATTAAATCCCAGTAAGTCCCTGACCAGTAAGTAGACTTGCTTCCCTGATGTCTGCCAATCACAACTCAGGTCTCAGTAGTGACGTCTCTTGAACTTCTCCAAATGATATGTCCTAGCAAAGGCCCAGCTAAAAACAGTAAGGGCCTTCTTGGTGTGACTCTAAATCAGCAGGGTATCTGGGGCACAATTCAATACTTCTAGGCCTTGGGTGCCCCAAATGAGGGGCTCAGATAAACTAGTGCTCTCCAAATACAGCTGTAGCACATGAGATAATTCTAGTTGCATTTTTAGTTGAATAATCACTAAAATGTTAATTCGTTTATGACAGAAGAAAAATTAAGATAGGAAGGCACCCCTACTTTCCTGTTGCAGGAAGTGGAAGTGTGTGCCAGTCTACCTACATTTAGTGAAGAAGCTGTAGGGTCTGTACTGCTGGCCTGACCGGCTGGTGGGAGGAGAGATACAGCACTGTGTCTGTAGCACATGACTCAAGCTGGTGAAGTGTCGGCTGTCTCTGGTTCCCTGCAGTGACAAAGGGCCTACAGAGAGATGAAACAAAACCAAGTTAGATGCTCCCTGGCTGTGGAGCTGCCAGCACCAAATAACTGTGACTTGATGAAAATAAGTCACTAAAAATTCTAATCTTTTAAGAATCATATTTTGAGGACAATTGTTATTTAAAAAATAAAACCAAACTTTTAGGAATGAAAGCCACCTAAATGCCCATCCTAGAGAGGTCATGGTTCATTTCCACAGTGGATGTCCCAGTCTCAAGAAAGCTCTGTACAGCCAGGGTTTCTGCCCTGCATTATCCAGCCCAAGCTCCTGGGCTGCTCTGGGCAAATGGCGCCATCTGCTGTATGCAGCTGGGCAGTGGACAGATGAGGAAAGACCTTCAAGTGAAACTGTTCAGAAGAACAAGACTCAATGTGTAGAGGGTACCCTGCCCTTTATGTTCAAAACACAGGGAAGCAGGGAAGGCATGCTGTAGACAACTCCAGAAGATCACGCAAGAAACTGAGGAGCGGCTGCCTCTGTGGAAGAAAACAGGGGCATTTAAGGCTGGATGTGAAAGACCCGCATTTTTGTATTTTGAGGGATTTTTTTTTTTTTTAACCACATGCATCTATTACTTGAGAAAAGGTTTTAGAACAGCCATGTCTGAGAGGAAGCCATCTGACCAGTCCCAGGGATGGTGGTTTCACGTGAGGAAGAAGGCAGAGGTGACAGGAACAGGTGGTGATGAAGGAGTGGGACAGTGCTGGCAAGATCAGTGCATGCACAGATTCTTGAGCTCTGTGCTTCACTAAAGAAGTGACAGGATTCAAACAGCCCTGGAGGGAAAGTGGTCTTTAGGGTATTGGCTTGATAAACACAAAACAAAAACCTGACAACAGCTGTTTTCAAGTCTGAGTGAAGCCATGCAGAGGACAGTAACTGCAGATTCATCAGCAGCATCAACCATGACTCACAGGACCAGAGAAAGAAAGCGGGTAAGGACAGGGAGAGTGACATCTAAGGGTGGTAGGAAGCCATTGAAATAGTTCCACTGAATACAGAGACCCAAACACAAAGGGATAATCTTTGATTACTGGACAGCACTTAATAAGACCATTTTGTTTCAAATGTAGGCCTATGAGATACATTTGCCAATGCCACAAGGAACTGGATGACTGGATGAGATTTCAACATTAATTTCGATTCCAGATGATTTGCTCACCTGTGGGGAGGGAGATCTCACCTAGCACACAGATGTCCTCTAGACCTGTAGCCCACCTGATGAACTACCAAATAAAATGTAGCCAGAAAACATTGGGTCTTCATTTTTTTTTGAAGTTGTTGATGGATCTTTATTTATTTATATGTGGTGCTGAGGATCAAACCTAGTGCCTCACATGCTAGGCAAGCACTCTGCTACTGAGCTACAACCCCAGCCCTGGGTCTTCATTGTTTAACAAACCAGAACTTTATCATTACAAATCTCATTCTGCTATACACAGCCTTTCTTGTAAACACCTTCATCTTCAACACATATCTAATATTAAAACATTTCATCTTGCTCTGTTCAGCATTATAATCTTTAATGTAGTTCAAGAAGTGTAAAAATTATTAACAGATTTTTTTTGAAAGACTGAAATATCACTCATAGCTAATAATGTACCCAGCCTAAAAGAAACCAACTATCAAAAATAAAAAGAAATCAACTTTAGAATTTAGAAATAGCCACTTGTTTTTTGTTTGTTTGTTTTAATGGGAGGCAGGGAAGAACTGGGGATTGAACCCAGGGCTTTGTACACATTAGAAATAGTCACTTTTTCTGGGTGCATGGCACATGGCTGTAATCCCAGTGACTCAGGAGACTGAGGCAAAGGATTGCAAGTTCGAAGCCAGCCTTAGCAACTTAGCAAGAACCTGTTTCAAAATAAAACATAGGTCTGGGGATATAGCTCAGTTGCTAGAGTGCTTGCCTTGCATGCACAAGGCGCTGGATTCAATCCCCAGCACCATCAAAACAAATAAACAAAGAAAAAATATATCAAAAGGGCTGGTTATGTGGCTTAGTGATAGGGTGCCCCTCAGTTCAATCCTCAGTACCACCAAAACAACAGTCAATTTTCATGCACACTTGTATAAATGGTTTTGCTTACATTGTGTTACCATTTTTTTTTAATATTTTATTTACATTTTAGTTTTCGGCAGACACAACATCTTTGTTTGTATGTGGTGCTGAGGATTGAACCCGGGCCGCACCCATGCCAGGGGAGTGCTACTGCTTGAGCCACATCCCCAGCCCCGTGTTATGATTTTTTAAAGAAGAAAGTTCAGTAGTTCAGGCTGAGTCACATTCTGAAGCTCACTTACAGATCACAATCCACCTCACTTATCAACTCTGTTCTGATCCTTTGAGTTCTTATTAAGTTTAGGTCATGAGACCCCAGACTCAGGAAGCAACAACCCTGCAGGTGCAGCCTAAAGTGGGATAGGCCACAACCCCTCAGGTGGGGACGGAGAGGCCCCCAGGGTTCTACCTCAGCACACATCACGTTCTACACCAAGAACTCCTTCCTTCTCACTTGGGTCTCTTCTAGGAAAACTGGTTGGTGAGAGATTTTAGAAAATTTATTACTATGTTTCTGACTGATTTGTTGCAGCATTTAGAAAAATAGAGTGATAAGGAAAGCAATCAACTTCTTAAAAGTCAGGCAATTATGAATTTCAGGAAAAAATGTAACAGTAGAATACTACCTAGCTCAGCTCTGAATGTGCACAGAATTTAATAACAAAAACAATGCCCAGAGATTCAGTCCAAACTGTGCTTCTACCTATACTGGAAGAAAGTAAGGGTAAGGATAGATTGTTACATCTCCAATTAGCATAACAATGTTGTTTAAAGAAGACTGAATGTATTTAGAAATATAACCAGAGGAAGGTGAAAGAATTAGTTTCCCTAGATGATGGGAAGGAGCAGAAAAGGACTAGGAATGAAAGCTCTGAGCCTTTTAAGACCTTTTGGAAACTCAATTTTTTTTTTTTTTACTTCCAGTGTGGAGCTGGGGATTCAATTGCGGGCCTTGGGCACCCTAGGCAAGGCTCAACCTCTGAGCTGCACCCCCAGCCTGAAAGTTAATATTTTAAGGAACAGCACAGCAACCTGCAGTGAGGATAGCTATCCCTATCAGGCCTACACCGGCTCAGGTCAGGGCAGTGCCTGGCACATGTTAAGGGGTAAATAAACTGTTTATAAATCAGTGAGTGAATCAACCAAGCAACAAATCAAACTGGTTGATTCACAGTGGGTGTGACAGGTCGTAGGAAATCTGCCATTAGGGAGAAAGCCCTGTCAGCTGGACTTCTCCCAGGATCTCCAAGGCATCTCACAGGTGGGTCTCCAAGAGGAAAAGGCAGGAGACCCACAGGGAAGCCCAGCACTCAGGAGTCCCAGAAGCTCAAGGTGAAAGGGCCAGGTTTCCTCGCACAGCAAGGTTGGCCTGGACTTCCCAGAAGGCAGCTGAAGAGAGGCCCTGCACTATGTCAAGGAAGTCTGTGTCCACAGGAGGGGGCATCACAGCAGCCAGAAAGCTCTGGGACCAGCCCTGCTTCACTAGCTGTGTGATTTCTTTCATTCTTTTTTTGGGGAAGGTACTGGGCATTGAATTCAGGGGTATTTAACCACTGAGCCCCATCCCTAGTCCTTTTTATTTTTATTTTAAGACGGAGCTGGCCTTGAACTTGCAACCTCCTGCCTCAGCCTCCGAAGTCACTGGGATTACAGGTGTGCACTACTGTGCCTGGCCTGGCTGCATGATCTTGAACAAGTCACTTGGCTTCTCAGAGATTCACCTTATCATCTCTAAAATGCAAATAAGCTCATGAAAGCCAGTATCAGGGCTGAACAAGTTGACATGTTTCAAGCCTAGTGCACAATACCTACTCCAAAATGGCAACCATTATTTTTCAAAGCCTTGAACTACAACAACTGCAGTCATAAAAAATTTGAAAAATACTCAAGACTGTACAATACCATCATCAAGGACATGCCTTGTCCATTCACATTTTCAAATCTACAGAAACTCTTATTAAATCTTATGAGAACAGATACTTCCCCAATGAATCTCACCATTGCTGAAAGTGGTCTTCAGCGCCAAAACAGAAGCTGTTGGAAAGGTGTTCAGGGAAAGCTGCCTGCACCAGAAATGACCTGTCAATTAAAAATAAGTAAATAAATATTTTTTGGTTCCAGTGCTGGGGTTGAACCCAGGGCCCGGAGCCTGCACGCACGTGCTTCACCACTGAGCCACATCCCCTCTTCGTTTTTTGAGACAGGGTCTCTCTAAGTTGCCCAGACTGGTTTCCAACTTGCAATTCTCCTGTCTCAGGCTCCCAAGTTGCTGGGATTACAGTTGAAGGCCTCTGCACTCAGCAAAAAGTCGAGTTGTTTTGTGGTGTGGGCAATAGAACCCAGAGCATCACATATGCTGGGCAAGTGCTTTACCACTGAGCTATGTCCACAGGCCTCCAACAAGAATAAATAAATAAATAAATTTTAAAGATACATTCCTACATGAAGAGGGACATTTAAAATAATAAGGTGAGCCACCTACTGTGGCACAAACCCGCAACCCCAGATACCAAGGAGGCTAAGGCAGGGGAAGTGCAAATTCAGGCTAAGGCAGGGGAAGTGCAAATTCAGGCTAAGGCAGGGGAAGTGCAAACTCAGGTCTCAAGATATAAAGGGCTGAGGATGTGGCTCTGTAAAGCACAATAGGGTGCAATGCCCAGTACCCCAAAAATAAATAAAACAGTAACATTCACAAAATAATACCATCTACAGAATTAAAGAACTAAGAGAAGTGGACGAGTGATTTCCAGGCTTAGTGACCACTGGCCAAGTAGCTGCCATCATGCTGCACCTTCTCTTCACCCTCCCATCAACCAGGCTTCATGCTTGGCAGTCACCTTAAAAATCCCTCTGCCGTGGGCCACACCTCTGCTGTGGTCCTGTTGCCACTTCTTTGTTCAGGCCTTAGCATCACTCAGACACAGGTTCAAGGTTTTTTAATGGGTCTCCCACCTCTCCCCTTGTATTTACCACCTTTCTACAGTAAGAGGCTTCATCAATTAACAGCCCTGACATGTCCTTCCCTGGTTTCCTGCTGCCAAGTTACAAATTCTGGGCACAGCCTGCAGGACTGCCACATGGCCCCAGGCTTCCACACCAGCCTCCTGCTGCCCCTGCCCCACCCTCCCCATAGCCATCCAAACACACAGTTAGTCTTGAATTCGCTCTCATACACTTTTGTATATGAGATCCTGAATCCACCAGATCCTGGAGGCTCAGCAGCTCTTGTGAAACCTCCACCCTCTGGAGCCCCCACAGCACCAGGCTGACTGTACCTCCCTGTGCAACCCTTCATACAGTGTGGTTCTCCAGAACACACTTAGACAGCATTTGTGGGCAACTGGTTTTTGGCAGAGGGACCATGACCATTCAATAGGGGAAAAGGAATGTGTTCAATAAGTGGTGTTGGAATAACAGGGTGTCAACCCATAGAAGAATGAAGTTGGAGCCCTACCTCACACCTTATGTACAACTTAATTCAAAATGGACTAAAGACCTGAAGGTAAGAGCTAAAACTATAAAACTCCTAGAAGAAAAACAGAGGTAAATTATCATGACCTCGGGTCTAGCAATGTTTCTGAAACATAACTCCAAAAGTACAAGTGATAAAAAGAAAAAAAAAGAAAAAACCCATAAACCAGACTTCACCAAAATTTAAAACCTGTGTTTCGGGGATGGGGATAAAGCTCAGCTCAGCGGTAGAAGAACCAGCATGCCTGGGTTCAGTCTCTAGCACTACAAAAACAAATAAACAAAAACCTTGTATGCCTCAAAAAAACACTATCAAGCCAGACTTGGTGGTGCATGCCTACATTCCCAGCAGCTCTAGGGGCTGAGGCAGGAGGATTGTTGAGTTCAAAGCCAGCCTTAGCAAAGCCCTAAGCAACTCAGTGAGACCCTGTCTCTACAAATATATATATAAACAAGGGTTGGAAATGTGTCTCAGTGATTAGGCACCCCTGGGATCAATCCTCAGTACAAAAAAAAAAAAAAACACCCACAAACTATTAAGAAAGTTAAAAAACAACATATGGAATAAAATTCTGCAAATCATACATCTGATTAGACACCTTTAGAACTCCTTACAATTCAATAATAAAATGAAAACCCAATTTTAAGAGAGCCAAAACACTTGAACAGACATTTCTCAAAAAAACATGTAAAAATGGCTAATAAGCACATGAAAATACATTCATTATCCATCAGGAAATTGCAAATCAAAATTTCAAATTAATACCATTTCATACTCACTAGGATGGCTATAATCAAAAGAACAGATAATAAGAAATGTTGCTAAAGAAAAATCAAAACCCTCACTGTACCCTCAGGTACTTCGAAAACATTCTGGCCATCCCTCAAGTGTGGAATTACCATTTTATCCAGCAACTCCATTCCCAGGCACATACTCAAGAGAAAAGTAAATAGACACACATGTAAAAACATGGCATGCTGATGTTTACAGCAACATTAGGCATAATAGCCAAAAGATGGAAAACAACTCAAGTGTCCCTCAACTGATGAGCAGATAAAGTGTGGTGATGGACACATTACAATTCATCCTCAAGAAATTCAGGATGACATATGTTACAATAAGGATGAATCTTGATGACCTTGCACTAAATAAGCCAGCCATGTATGCGGTTCTACTTATATGAAATGAAATGTCTAGAACAGGAGAGCTAAGAAGAGTGGAAAATAGATCATTGGTGGCTACAGCTAAAAAGCTTCCTTCTTGGAGTGATAAAAATGTTCTAATTAGATTATAATGATAAATGCACAGGTTTGTGCAAATATTGTGCACTTCAAATAGATGAACTGTATGGTATGTGAATTATAGTTCAATAAAGCTGAAAAAAAAATAGTTATACACAAGAAGACAAAAAAGGGGGGGGCGGGGAAACACACTTTGGTGTCAGGAATTTTGGGTGCAAAAACCTATGTCCCTTGCTCAATCTGCGTGGCTCCCTCCACCACCTGTATAAAGAGTGTAATAACAGAATCTACTCCATAAAGGGACTGGGAAGGCAGTGAGGGAAAACGCATGAACAGAGGAAGACAGTGGTTGGCACACAGTTTAGACTCATGAAGGAAGACAGCCTTGAAATAGTAGGAGATGGGGGAAGAAAAATAAAAGAGAAGAGACAATCATAAAGACAAAAGAAAAGAATATTAAGGTCAGATTTTCTGCCAAGATTGCTGGTGAAATTTTTTGCTACAAAATGAGTTACCAAAAAAAAAAAAAAATGAACCTTGAGGGTTTTAGGGGGCTTTGAGTTCCAGAATTAGAAATACTGAACTGTGGACTTAAAAACAAAATAGGGCAGAGAAGGCAGGTGGCGGCCACGCAGCGGCCCTGGAGCCAACCTTAGGCAACACAGCAGCAGGGCGCCTTCCTAGGGTGCACACAACCCACCAGGGCCCGGGGGGACAGGAAAGGCGACACTGCGGGCTGATGTCCGAGTCATCCGTCTCTGCACGGAGGCCACCGGCCAGCTGGAATTAAGCTGACGGAGGCCAGTGCTCTCCGAATCCACCTGGACAACCACCATCACCTTCAGAGCCCCGCGGGCGCCTCTCAGCCCCGAACCCGATGGGCATCACCATGTGACCCCGGGGGTCGCGCCTGCCCGCCGGGAAAGCAAGGCTCACCAATTCCCTCCTATTCACCTAAAGGAACCGACAAGAACCGACTGCACTTCAGGGTCACGATACAGCGAAGCGCCCCGACGCCCAGAGAGGTAGGAACGCGCGCAAGGTCACCCAGCGGTCCCGGGCTGGATGGGAGAGCCGCGGGACGCTGCTCACTTCCCTCCGCCCGGACTCCCGCAGGCCCTGGCGACCCCCGGCTCCCGCGCCTCCTTCCCGCGCTCACTGGTCCACACACCGCACAGCGCAGGCAGGCGGCCCGCAGCGCGCACCGCCGCCGCCATGCTGAAGTGCGAGCGGCGCCTCCTCCCTCCGTGGCAGCCGGTCCTTCGCCTGCCGAGAGGCTCCTCGTCAAACCGCGGGCCCCAGCCCTCGGCTGGAGGTGTGAGACCCGAGGACCACGCTGTAGCCCATATCGGGTTAGAAGGATTATCCGGATGGGCCACAGGGTAGGTTGGGTCAGGCGTAGCCGCGGACAGCTCCGCGGGGTCCTCGCGCTAGGGCCCGGGGGCGGGGCTGGGGCGGGGCCAGCCCGGGATGCGGGTAGGCCAGTTGGAGGCGGCCGCTTGTGAGCGCCCGTTAGGTCCGGCTGGCCCAGCGAGCTCTCCAAGGTACCCATGGCCGAGACCCACGAAGTGTAGGGAGGATCCACAGGGTGGATAAGACAGGGTGGAGAGATTGAAACCCGCTCCAGGAAAGCCCTGGAGTTTTGGAGATGAAGTACTTTGCTCGAGTTTCACAGGCATTTCTGCATTTATTCTGATTCCAACGTGTGGTCGTCACACGCGCATATCCCAAGGTTTTCCCGTTCATCTCAGGCTCCGTTTTATGCAGTCTGTTCTTGCACAAATGATGCACAAACCTGCCACAAAGGACGGCAGGAATGTGTTGTGAGAAACGGACTCCTGCTCAGATAGTCTTTAAGGATCGATCGGATCAGGGTTAGAATGTTTAGATATACAGAAAAGTAAAAATCGGGGCAGAGCCGACCAAGACCGACATAGTTGGGTTGGGGTTGTGGCTCAGCGGTAGAGCACATGCAAGGCCCTGGGTTCGATCTTCAGCACCACGTAAAAATGAATAAATAAAACAAAGGTATTGTGCCCAACCACAACTAAAAAATAAATATTAAAAAAAAAGTGACACAGTTGTTGTGCACTGCTGACCTTTGTGTCTAAGTGAGACAAAAGCCAGTTCAGTATGGAAAGCCCAGGTCAGATCGGTGGCAACTTTCTGGTCTGTGTTGTGGTCAAGCCTTCAAATGCTGTAAGGTCACTAGCAAGTTTGTTTTTTATTTTGGTTAGCATGTTGTTTATACCTAAATAATTATACATTTGAAATAATTATACATTCACAGGAAGTTGCAAAATGAGTACAAAAAGATACCCATGCACCATTCACCCAGTTTCCTGAAATGGTAATATTTTACAGAAATATAATGTGAAAACCAGGAAGTTGGCATTGATGTAACCCACTGAGTTTGTTCAGATTAATCAGTTTTGCATGGACTCACCTGTGAAAGTGTGTGTGTGGAGTTCTATGCAAATTTAGCATAAGTAGACTTAGGTAACCACCACCAGAATCAATGTACAAAACTTCTGTCTCCACAAAGATCCCTCCTTTCAGCTGTAGAGACATTCATCCACCCTCCCACCATCTGGAAGATGGCAACCACCAATCTATTTTTCATATCTATAATTTTGTAAACTTGAGAACATTTAGTTATTACCATCCTCACAAAAGAAGAAACTCATGTGTTGACATAAGATGAATAAAATTTATTTATAGATACCATTCAAATGTAGAGAAGAAAAATTGAAATAAAATATGTATTTCATTAAAGATTAAACTGAAACAAATACAAAAATAAAAAATAAAAAAAATAAATGGAGTCACATAGTATGTGATTTTTTTTTAAAAAAAAGAGAGAGTGAGAGAGAGAGGGGGATAGAGAGAGAGAGAATTTTTTAATATTTATTTATTTTTTCTTAGTTCTCGGCGGATACAACATCTTTGTTTGTATGTGGTGCTGAGGATCGAACCGGGGCCGCACACACGCCAGGTGAGCGCGCTACCGCTTGAGCCACATCCCCAGCCCCGTGAGTGATGTTTTGAGTTGGCTTTTAGACTGTTGATGTCTATTCAAGTTGGTTCATAGTTTCTTACTTTTATTACTAAGTACTGATTATTACTGCCATTTGTTTAACCATTTGCCCTTTCTAGCATATTTGGCTTGTTCCCAGTTTGGGGCTATTTCAACCAAAGCTATCATAAACAATCATGTACATATTTTAGACATTTAAACTTTAACAATTGTAGCAAATACATGTAAACTTTACCATCTTAACCATTTTAAGTGTGCAGAACAGTGGCATTAAATAAATTCATATTGTTTTGCTATCATAATCACCTTCTGTTCATAGTATTCATTTCCTCTGTGCTGGGTGTGGTGGCGCACACCTGTAATCCCAGCTGCTTAGGAAGCTAAGGCAGGAGCATCACAAATTCAAGGCCAGCCTTAGCAACTTAATGAGACCCCATCTTGAAATAAAAACAATAAAAAGAGCTAGTGATACGGCTCAGTGGTAGATCACCCCTGGATTCAATCAATTCAAGCACTGGGGGAAAAATTCTTTACATTTTAAAAAACTGAAATTGTACTTACCAAATGTTAACTCCCCCTCCCTGTCTCTCAGCCCTACCATTCCCCTTTATGTCTCAAGAAGTATGCCTACTCTGAGTACTTCATACAAGTAGAGTCACACAGTATTTCTCCTTTTTCTCCTTGATTTCACTTTAGTAGCATTTGGCAGAATCGTCGTTTAGAGATCAATAACATTTGCATGCACATGCGTGTGCACACACGTATAACTCCATATATATGTCATGTATATAGCTGTTGCATATATATAACTCCATCCCTATGGTGTTTATATAGTCACTTGTCAAGGGACAATTGGGTTATTTCCACCTTTTGTCTATTGTGAATAATGCTGCCATGAACATGGGTGTATGAGCATGTCTTTGAGTCCCTGCTTTCAATTCTCTGAAGTGTATACCAACCCCATACCTATTTCTACATGGGCATACGATTTCATTTCTCTGGAATATGCCAAGTTCTAAGATTCCTAGATGTATGATCAGTATATGCTCTGTTTTTAAAGAAACTGCCAGCTGGGTGCCATGACACATGCCTGTTATCCCAGTGGCTTGGGAGGCTGAGGCAGGACGATTATGAGTTCAAAGCCAGCTCAGCAACTTAGCAAGGCCCTAAGCAACTCGGTGAGATCCTAGCTCTAAATAAAATATAAAAAAGGGCTGGGGATATGACTCAGTGGTTAAATACCCATGGGTTCAATCCCTGGTACCAAACAACAAACAAAAACCCTGCCAAACTGTTTTTTCAAAGTGGTCTTAGCATTTTATATTCCCATCAGCAACGTGTAAGAGATAGATGCTCTCTGCATGCTCACTAGCATGTAGTATTATCACCATTTCAAAAGCTATTCTAGCAGGTATATAGTGACATCTCCTTATGGCTTTAATTTATATTTCCCTAATAGTTAATAACACTGAACTCCTTCCGTGTGTGTGTTCTTTTCTTAACCATCTATCTGCATATCCTTTTTGGTGAAATGTCTGTTTGTATATTTTGCTCATTTTCTAGTTGGATTATTTGTTTGTTTGTTTGTTTTTCTCTTTTTCCCCCCAGTACTGGGGATTGAACTCAGGACCACACACATGCTAGGCAAGAGCTTAACCACTGAGCTACAGCTCGAACCCTGATGATTTCTTTTACTGTTCAGTTACTGTTCATTTCTTTATTTATTCTAGGTGATACCATTTTCAAATAGAAAATTTGCGAATATTTTCTCACAATCCACAGTTTGTCCTTTCATTCTTTTAGCAAGGCCACTTGGCCATTCACCAAGCAACAGGTTTTTATTTTGATAGTCCAGTTTATTAATTTCCCTTCATGCATTGTGCTTCTGGTGTCGTGTCTAAGAACCATATCCCTAATTCATGGTCTAAAGCTTGTCTCCTGTTAATTTATAAAAGTTTTGTAGTTTGGGGCTTTATACTTAAGTCTGTAATCAATTTTATTTTGTTTTGTTTTCTTTTTGTAAGATGCGTGAGGTTGAAGTCGGCTTGCAGAAGTGTTCAGACAAGCTAGTCACTTCCTCCCCCAGGAGCCAGGGGTCCCCTTATCTTCATTTCTACAAAACTGCCTCTCACAGCCACTGCTAGTCCACTCTGCACCCACATGCATCCCCATGTTGCCCAGTGGGACATTCTGTGTCTTCCTTTTTTAAACTGCTGTTGAGCTCATCTGTCATTGTGTGGTCAGCCATCCACATGGTCCTGGAGCCATTTTTAGTGTATTCTCAGAGCTGTGCAACATCATCACTGTCAATTTTAGATCACATTCATCACTCCAAAGAGAAACCCCCATACTCTCTGCCACTCCCCTGATCCCCATCTGCTACCCCAGCCTGAAGCAATAGCTAGTCTACTTTCTATCTCTATAGATTTGCCTCTTCTAGAAAATTCCTATCAATGCAGTCACACATGGTCCATTGTGGCTGGCTTCTTTCACTTAGTATAACATTGTTGCGGTTTACCCATGTTGTCACAGGTATCTGTACTTTCTTACATTTTATGGCTGAGTAACATTCTGTTTGCTTGAATATACTACATCTTATCCATTCATCAGTTGATGTACATTTGGGTTACTTTTACATTTTGTCCATTATAAATAATTCTGCCATAAACATGCATATACAACTTTTGTGTAAACATGCTTTTGCTCTTTTAGATATGTACCTAAGAGCAGAATTGCTAGGTCACATGGTAACTCTGCCAGACTGTTTTTCAAAGTGGCTGCAATATTTTACAGTCCTACCAGCAGTGCTTAGGATTCTGATTTCTCGCCAATAGTTTTGGAGTTCAAGCATTGCTGTTTTAATCTGGTTGTCTTTTATTATCCAGTTTTATTGGTTCTTTGAATATTTTGGATATAAGCCCCTTATTGGTACATGATTTGTAATTATTTTCTTCCATTCTGTAGGTTTTATTTCCATTTCTTAATAAGTATCCTTTGAAGCACAAAGACTTGAGTTTCAGTTGCGTTTTTCTATTTTATTGCCATTGCTTATGCATTTGGTGTCATGTCTAAGAATTTACTGTCAAATCTGAGGTCGTGAAGATTTGATCCATGTTTTCTTTTAAGAGTTCTTATATTTAGGTCTTTCATCTATTTTGTGTTCATATTGGAGAGATGTGGTCCAACTTTATTCTTGTGCATAGGCCCTCCAAGTGTTACATCATCATTGGTTAAGGGAAGGGAAAAAAGAAAGAAAAAGATAAGGAGAAGAAAGGAAAGACTATTTTTTCCCTATTGAATGGTCTTGTCACACCTGTTGAAAATTAGCCGTCCATAGACTCTAGGTATACTTCTGAGCTCTCGATTCTATTCCATTGATCTACAACATCTGTACCGCACTATCTTAACTGCTGTTGCTTTGTAATAGGTTTCAAAGTTGTGAAGTATGGGTTTTTCTACTGTGTTACTCTTTTTAAAAGTTATTTTGGCTATTCTTGATATCTAGCAATTCCATGTAAATATTAGAATCAACATGTCAATTTCCAAAAATAATACAGCTGGGATTCTGATAGAGAGTGCTTTACTGTATAGATCAGACATCTTGACAATATCATGTCTTCTGACCATGAACATGGGATGTTTTTCCCCTTCTTTTTTATAACTTCTTTAATTTCTTTCAACCAGTGTGTTTAGCTTTCAGAATATAAATATTGCACTTCCTTTTTTATTTTATTCCTAAGTATTTTGTTCTTTTTGGTGACATTATACATGGAATTGTTTTCTCAATTTCATTTTTGGATTTCCTGTTGTGCATGTACAGAAGTAGTAGTGATTTTTGTATATTGATCTTGTTTCTAGCAATGTTGTGGGACTCTTGTATTCTAATAGGTTTTAGTGGATGCTTAGGACTTTCTGTGTACAAAATCATGTCATCTGTGAACAAAGAGGTTTTCACATTCAGCTAGCTAATTAGCCTCTTAGGACATGTGTTGTTCTCTCCCTCTCACATTTCTTTTTACCACTCTCTTGCTCTGGATCCTGGCATTCTCGAGCTTTTAACAGAAGGGGACACTCACAGTTGTCTTTCCTTAATCACAGAATCTCTGTAGCTCACTTGGATTTATTAGAAGTTCCAATTAAGAAACCTGTCTCATTATTTGTTGATGAATCCTCTCTCAGAACTGAAACTGGAGGTTATCAAGCAGAATACGTGATCACTAATTTGAATTCTCTTTAGAATATAGTCAACCTGAGAGAATGTCAGACCAGATGGCAAAATGTACTGCATTTAGTACACAGAGTTTGTCAACTCACGTGCACTGAGAGTAGGTTTTCGTGGCAGCATCATGTGACTTTAGGATGCTTTGAAAACAAGGAGGGTTTCTTAACCTCTGCTAGAACCCCCATAAAAATGAACAAATTAAGGAACATGTAGATGCAGCTTCCTTCCTTCTTAGAGGAGCGGCTATCATCAGGGCTGTGGCCCATGTAAAGTCAGAATGAGAAATGGCACCATGGATGTGAAAGGAAATGCTCTAGCAAGCAGTTATGCCAAAGTAGCAGCCTCAGCCAAAGTTATGCTCCTAAATGGACCCCAAAGAGTAAATCTAGAGTGATTCAAAGAGAGTATTACACATTCTCAACGTGAAGACCCTGGTTCTGAAAAAAGAATAATATTAAAAATTATAACCTTCACTTGGATAATCTCTAGTGCTCCCAAAATGGCTGCTTTCTGGTATCAGATTATTTCAGATGGATATTATCTAAATTTCTCCATGTAGTTGCCCATCATAATACAGACAACTTGGTCACTATCTTAAATTAGTATTGGAGAAGGAACTTTTAAAAGGGAGCTTTTTAACAGATTATTTTCAGGTTATGGATCACATGTCAGCATAATTCTGGAAATCCTGTAAAGGTGGGGCATGGCCAGGAGCCAAAGCCTCCGGGGCCACCCTGCACACCTTCAGGTGGGTCTTACCCAGCTTCCATTCTTAAAGAGTTGGAATATGTATGCATCAATGTATATCTGTTTTCAGGATGAGCTGAAGCATTTCCTTGCTAAACATGCACAGTCCTTACAACCACTAGCAGCTGCTCGGTTTTTTCCCCCAACCTGAGGCTCCTAACTTTCATATCAAGTGATCAAGGCACATATTTTACAGGAATCATTAGAACTCCATAAGGCATTACCCCATGTTTAAAAATGACACTGTTTTTATCATACAGAATCTCCCAGAAAGCTTGAAAGAACCAACATTATTCTTAAATTAAAATGAGCAAATTTTTCAGAAACCCTTGAACTCCTAGCTAAAGGTTTTACTCACAGAATTCCTTATGGCCATAAGATTCACTCATTTGGGACACATCAATTCTTCCCCTGAGAACTGGTACAGTAAGGCCCACTTACTTATGGGTTTTGCCTCCAATGATAAATCTACACTGCTATTCTCAGGCATGGAAAAGTACTGCAAAGGACTTGGGTCTAGATCCTTCTCACAGCATCTTCCTAAAGATCCTCTTTGTTACATTAAACCACAAGATTTTGTCTATTAAGAGTCACAGGGGAAAGGTCGAATCTCCTTGCAAAGGACCTTCCAAGGAACCACTAACAAAACTATCACTAACTCTGGAATAAGTAATTGACAGCAGCTCTCCCTGGGATACAGATCTGTGTCTGTGCGTTGGCACAGGAAGTGATGGGCTGCTGCATTGCTCTGGATTTCTCATTGGCTTGACGTGGTGGCATCTGCGCTTCTTTCTGAATTTGGATCAATGAACAGGCTAGACGTCACATTAAAGAGAACAATTTGCTCCATTCTTCTGCACGGCTACCATTTCTTATCAGATATTATGAAGATGATATAACAAGATCATGGGCTACGGTGTACATGAACAATGGAACATTCCCCACGTGGTGAAGATAGCATCTCTAGTGGTCCCTGAATTGGCCAGCCTCTCTCCAGCAAGAGAATGAGCAGAAGGGGGATCCATAAGCACACAAGCGGAAGATGGCCACACCACTGAGCCACAGGTCTGGCTCACACTTCTTCAGCAACCATCCTGGAAGCCAGAAGGTGACGTGTGCAGCAGTCATCTCAGACATGGCCTGAACTTGGTCAATCACTGCAGCTCCTCTCTCTTTTGCCCCCACTACCAACTCAGGACCAACCATGGAAAGTCACATATCTCCCTGAAGCAGCCACATGAGAAGTCCTGCTCCCAGCTAGGTCAGCCCAGTTTTCCACGTCAACAGCTCTCAACCTGGGGCACACCTGAGCTTCCTTTTATTTTTTTTTCCATTGTAAAGGTGTCTCACTCCCTGCATGCATTTGCATGTCTGCTGCAGATAGAGGTGGCTAATGACTTGGTTATAGGAACCTCTGAATCATCTCTGACTGCTCTTATTTGAAAGGCCTTTATTTCCACATGGGCAAAGCCCTTCCTCTTCTAGAGAAGAAAACCAAGTCCCAGAGAAGGTCATTGAGGGGACCTCCAAATGTCTTGGAGTATTTGGCACAGATTCCTGTCCCCCTCTTCTTCCTTAGTAATTGTAGCTGAGCTCACTCCTGCTGTGTTAGACAAAGACTTTGGTTTCCAGTCTCCTCAACAGGGAGTCTATAAGCAGGAGTGATACACTGCAGTTGTTTATTGAGGAATGTCTGTAATCTTCATGTTTGTTACATGTTTGTTGGGGACCGCAAATCAAGATGGCGCCTGGCAGTTTGCCAGGAGGAGTGGTTTGTAAGACAACGCCACGGAGCCATTAAGTTGGTGGGGATTCCTTATTGGCTGACTGTTGTATCTAGATAATGCTAATTGAGTCGAGCTGTGTGTAATCAGTTAGGTATGTATACCTCTGCTGTTCTGCAATAAAGCGGCTCTTACTACCTTGGGTGCCCACTACCTTGAGTTCCAGCTCAGTTCCTGCTGAGTTTTCCAGAAATGAAGCAGTTCCCGCTTCAACCTTCAAGATGCTTGTCACCTCCCAGTTATTTGGCCCAGACAGACTGCGGTACATGTTTAATTGAATAATAAGTGAAGAAGGATTTTTGACTGATTTGTTTTAAGGTGGGTGCTATGTAATAAAGTATTTGGCTGATCCTTGTTGCTGGTTCCTTGGAATTTCCTGAGCAACAAGAGAGCCCTTGGACCATGCATGATATGCAGAGTGGCAGCCTGGCCTTGCCAGAATTACCAACCAAATGATTCGAGGGTTGGGGCTTTGAGCCATGTCGTATCAGTCCATCCTCTAGGGAAAGGAAGGGGGCTGATGACTGGGTTCAACTGAGGGGTCAAGGATAGAATCCACTATATCTGTGTAATGAAAGTCCAATTAAAACCCTGGACCCTGATGCTCAGGTGAGCCTCCCTGGTTGGCAGTACTCTGTGTATTGTCACACATAAGTGTGCAGGTAGCCTAATGTGCTCCTGGGAAATGACAGGAGCTTTGCATTTGGAAGTTCCTAGACCTTGCCCAATCTACATCTCTTCCTTAGTCTGGTTCTACTGGGTCTCTTTTAGCTATCATTAAATTTATGATGACAATGTAATATTGTATGGTGGTGCATATCCATGATCCAGTGACTCCAGAGGCTGAGGAAGGAGGTTCTCAAGTTCAAAGGCAGACTCAGCATCTTAGAAAGGCCCTAAGCAGCTTAGAGAGATCCTGTCTCTGATGAAAAATAAAAAAGGGTTGGGTTGGGGATGTGACTCAGTGGTTAAGCACACCTGGGTTCAATCCCTGATACCAAAAACAAGCAACAAAAACATAGCCCTTTGTCCTGAGTTCTGAGAATCATTCTAGTGAGTTATCTAACATACAGGGGTAGTGGGGACCCCTGAATTTGTAGCCAGCTCTCAGAAGTGAAGGTGGTCTGGGGACTCCTCAATCTGTGAGGTCAGCCTTGTAAACTACCATGTTTTTAACCCATGAAGTTTATCCCAATTCTGAGCAGTTGGCATCAGAAACTATTACAGTGCAAAATCTAAAAGCACTCAATTTCTATTACACACACACAAAAACACACCACACTATCCTAAAGATAAAACTATGCTAATCTATTTCTGAATTTGAAAAACAGGAGGCACCATTACATTTTTCTAAGAAAATGTTTAATTGGCAGTTTTCTAGAAGGAAAGCTTTTCAACTAGTACAAAAATATGAAATCAGCCAGGTGCACTGAGAAAACATGAGAAAGTCAAATTCTTTTTTCAAAGTAACTCCCAACTGGTGAGAACCCACTGGAAGCTCCCTTCTCAGTGGAAGCATGAGACATGACCTTCAGCAACTGATAAGAGTGGTGAGATGATGAACAGAAAATTACTTAAATGGTTATCACAAGACCAGAGAACCTCTGGAAGGTGTGGTCATTCATTGTGGCTCTCCACACTTTAGAGATTTAGTAATTTACCAAAACATTGAATCATCTCCGTAATTCAGTTTTAGAACCCCCCCCCGTCCCCATAACATTGTGGTCACTCTCATTTGCCATTCTCAGGACACCACTAAATCTCATTTGTCTCTGAAAAATGTCCTTTTCTGGACATTTTCTAAGGATAAAACCATATAATATGGACTCTGATATCTGCCGTCTTTCATTTAGAATAATGTTTTTGAGGTTTTTATTTTTTATGACAGCCATATTTTAGTGGTTTTCATCTTAAAAGAAGATTTCATTCCAAAAATTCCAAATCTAGTAGCATGCAGTTGCAATGGGAATTGCTTCTTGCTCAGATACAGACTACTTGTGGCCTCACAGAGAAGGTAATGTGCTACAGAGAAACAAGGACAAAGGGTGTCCTATGTCAAGGGCCTTCAGTCTCATCCCCAAACTACAGCTGAACCCACGGGAGGAGGCCAGCCCAGGAAGGTCTGCAGGGCAATGCTATCTAAAGATCCATCTCCTTAGCCTAATCATGGCTGGGCTAGGTCACTGATGGCTGTCCACCTGCTCAGCCTTGTCACTCTGGCACCTGTGACACCCCTCCCCGTGATACACAGGATGTGGTGACCAAGGACAGGCACAGTTAAACACTGGCCTCCGCAGGTAGAAGGCACCGGGCAGGCCATTTTCAGCTTCCTTTCAGCTCATGTGGTGGATTTCAAATCTGAAAGGAATTTTCCTCACATTCCTTCAGCTCCAAGGGTTTTTCTCTGGGGTGAAGAATTGATGTATGTTGAGTTCTGAGTTATACTAGTGTGTTTTCTCAGTTTTACCAAATTCAAAGAGTTGCTCTAGAGTTAGGCACAATGGCATGCACCTGTAGTCCCACACACTGAGGCAGGAGGATTGCTGGAATTCAAGA